>NW_019741981.1:1278397-1280212 GCF_002891405.2 Cryptotermes secundus | reverse complement strand
TTCCAGTGATGGAACATCCACCGTATTCTCCGGACCTAGCACCGTGCGACTTTTTTCTCTTCCCAAAAATCAAGTCTGCGCTGAAAGGGACCAGGTTCGAGTCCGTGGATGCAGTGAAAGCAAAAGCGACGCAACTCTTGAAGAGCATAACACAAGATGACCTGCAGCACTGCTTCCAACAGTGGAAAATTCGCATGGAGCGGTGTAGGGATCGGGGAGGGGACTACATTGAAGGGGATAACATTTCGACTGTCTGATTTTTTTTTAATAAAGGGTTAGAGCATGAATCCGGTTTCTTTATTGCCACACCTTGTATGAAGAAAAATTCCCTAAAATGGCCAAAAATGACAAGAAATACCCTTAAAAGTCCAAACATTTACCAAAAAATTACCCCCAAAATGAAAAAATGACCTTAAACCTAAAAATGTCAAAAAATGACAAAAAAAGTACCTATAAAATTTACATTTCTGTAACCAGCAGCTCATATCCGAGATTTATATATTTAAGAGCATCGCATAGGATACAAGGAAAAAAAGATGACATGTCATCAAAATCCGGGCCCTGGTCATCACATTCACCCTCCACGTCGCTCTCATACGCTGTGTACTATGATCCATTATCCTTCACACTTATCACGTGTTATTAATTTCGCAAAGCGAAGTCGATGTAGCCACCGTGGCCTTTAGACACAAAGAGTTGGTAGTTTGATCAAGAGATAGCACTGTCGTTTTAAATGGCCCATTTGTTTTTGTGCCACCGACGAATGGTGGTGAAAATTATTGCATGTACAACATTTTAACGTACAGCACTCTCTAGTCTAATTCACCCCGACGACCGTATCTGCCCTTTAGACCATAATTGAGTAACCCTGTGAAATGGGTAAAGTTGACAGCCATCAAAACGGAGCTTGTAGGAACTCGTTAGTTCTTTCAAGATTTGCATGATATTTTCAGCTGTCGGAATATTGTGAATGGAGGAACTTTGTATTGTATTGTGTTTGGAGACTGATTAAAATTAACGACCGTCCATTATCTTTGCTACTGCTACATTCTACTCCATATACGAAGGTTTCGTCCAGGAGGTTCTTTTGCAGTAACCGATAATAATGGCAGAAGGCGAAATACTGATCTTTTATATCATGCTTCATTTTGAGCGATCGTCAGAGCTTATACGAGTATTTGCTTTGTAACTTACAATTTACTTGAGCTTATCTGTACAAGGTTCGTTAAGATCTGTGGTTCCTTACCTTTGCTTCACGCGCATGTACGGAAATAAGTTTTCCTGCGGCTCACTGGAAGAAATTCAAATAAAAGTTCCCCTCTACCCCAGTAACCGTTAGGCGGGCCATACACGCACGAGTCTGGCTCGCGAGTCCGGCTCGGCGAGGAGGCTGGCTCGGATTAATTTTACCACACACGTATGAGCGTGGCGACCCAGACACGGACGAGTTTGGCTCAATGGAACCCGAGCCCAGTCGGACTCGCGAGCGAGACTCGTACGCTTATGGACCCCCTTACATGTAAAGGGATACATCACCTCTCAGTGACGTCCAGACACGCGCTTGGTGTCCCCCCCCCCAATTTTCTGTGCAGTGAGTACTGGCTGCTCCCTCCCTGGATGTAAAATATATGACGTCAATCTGACCATATCCACCTAATGCCTAAATGTAATACACATGGAGTTTCACTTCCAAGTTCCCTATACGCCTATACGAGTATAGTGGTGCTTAAGCAGAGGGAGAATTTCTTATTATCTTACCTTTAATATCATACAAGGAAAATTATTATTATTATTATTATTATTATTATTATTATT
>NW_019741981.1:1252970-1277764 GCF_002891405.2 Cryptotermes secundus | reverse complement strand
GCCGGTGATGTGAATCTACTGGGTGATAATGTAGATACCATAAAGATAAACACACAAACTTTAATTGACGCAAGTAAAGAGGTTGGTCTAGAAGTAAACACAGAGAAAACGAAGTATACGTTACCGTCTCGTCACCAAAATGTAAGGCAAAATCATGACATAAAGATAGGAAACAGATGTTTTGAAAATGTGGCACAGTTCAGATATTTGGGAACAACGGTAACAGATCGAAACCTTATTCAGGAGAAATTAAGAGGCGATTGAACTCGGGTAATGCTTGCTATTATTCAGTCCAGAAGCTTTTATCTTCTCGTCTGTTGTCCAAAATCATAAAAATTAAAATATACAAAACTATAATTTTGCCTGTGTTTCTGTATGGGTGCGAAACTTGGTCCCTGACATTAAGGGAGCAACATAGACTGAGGGTGTTTGAGAACAGGGTGTTGAGAATATTTGGACCGAAGAGAGATGAAGTGACAGAAGGTTGGAGAAAACTGCATAATGTGGAGCTTCATAACTTGTACTCTTCTCCAAGTATAATTGACAGGTCATGTAGCACGAATGGGGGAGACGAGGAATGTGTATAGGATATTGGTGGGAAAGCCAGAAGGAAAGAGACCACTGGGAAGACCAAGGCGTAGGGGGGTGGACAATATTAAAATGGATCTTAAGAGTGATAGGATGGGATGGTATGAATTGGATTGAACTGGCTCAGGATAGGGACCAGTGGAGGGCTCTTGTGAACACGGTAATGAACCTTTGGGTTCCATAAAATGCTGGGAAATTCTTGAGTAGCTGCAGAATTGGTTGCTCCTCCAGAAGGGCTCAGCTCCATGAGCAAGTAAGTAAATACTTCCAGCGCCCTTTGGCCTTGGTGTCGACTCAGCCTCTAACACACAAATGAGTACTAGGAATCTTCCTTGGTAGTAAAGGGGCTGACAACCTCACCGCCATCTGTGAGTCGATTGTCTAGAGAAAATGTGGGAGCCTCGACGTCTCACAACCCTAGTGGCCTCCACGGCCTGTTAGAAGGATAGCTTTACCTTATTATTATTATTATTGTTATTATTATTATTATTATTATTATTATTATTATTATTATTATTATTGTTGTTGTTGTTAATATCAGCATCATATTTCTTCTCGTGGCATTAGGTTGGCATGATGGCACTAATTTGATGTTTGTTGTCTAAATGATAAGCGTAGCCTTGTTTTGTCTTTTGTGTGTGTGTGTGTCTGTCTGTGTTTGTCTCTCTCTCTCTCTCTCACTCTTTTTGCGGATGCTTAGTTTATAATTGGCCTTTGGTCAGTTGAGTAGGCACATAAATAAAAAGGTGAATTAGATTGTCATGAGATTGTTGTTATGTACACAATTTGCTGTTCATAGCCAGCTCGCATTGCGTAACAGATATGTATCGGCATAGTTACACTGTCTTTCCTTTTAGGGGGAAAACAGTTGCTGAAGAATTCCATAAAGCTATGATAGGTCAGGTAGAGCGAGTTTCTGGAAATATAATGAATGGATAATAGACAAAGACATTGATTCGTATATACTGATGTCCGAGGGACGTACTTCGTGGGTTCGTGATTGGGAACAATGCTTCTTTTTTTTTATTTGGAAAAATAGCGCATAGCATTTTCGTGTGTTAAGGCAGTTCAGCCGGCGGTTACATTGGTACAGATGTACATATCAGTATCCCTCATTTGAAGCCTCCGCTCTCAGTTTTGTGTTTTAACAGTCAGACTTCCTCTGGTTATAAACTCGCACACTATTCCCTTAACATTCTTGCCATCCGCGATGCTTCCCGATTCGAACCTGCATATTCTGTGTTACAGAGGGTTTCTAAGTAAAACTCCTTGGATGTGGAATTAAGCCATCCGAAACAGAACTGAATCATCGCTCCTCGCAATTATTATTATTATTATTATTATTATTATTATTATTATTATTATTATTATTATTAGGAACCGGGATAGCGACTGGCTACGAGCGAGACGGCCTAGAGGTTGGAGTTCGAGCCCCGGTAAAGGCAAAATCTTTCTCCTATCCACGTCGTCCAGCCCGGTTCTAGGACCCACCCGGTCTCCTATCCAGTGGGTACCGAGGGCTGTTTCCTCTGGGGTAAGGCAGTCGGGGCGTGAAGCTGACTACTTATCTCCGACTGGTGCGGAGATCAAGAATACGTGACTTGTACATCATACTCCCTCATACCCTGAAGATGGAGGCGATACGTTCCTCCGAAACGTTGGTTCACACAAGATCTGCACAACGCCACATCCCAGAAGACGGCATTCTAAGCGGTGCCAAGAGGCTAGTTCCTCGAATTTAACCTACCGTTAATTTCTTGACGTCGTTATTGTCGTTAGTAAATCTTCGAACACGAGGGAAAATCTGGCAGTTGCCCCGTGTGTTTCAAAATACGCAGTTATTTAAGCGGCCCCTGCCGTAGCCCTTCGCTGGGGTCTGAACCCTATAGCTGATGTCAAGTGCAAGTTCAAAAGCGGATCTCTTTCTCCCGTTACCAATCCTCTCTCTTTTTATTACCATCATTAGCGCATCATGTAGGCTTTTTCTTTCGCTAATTAAGTATAAGCTAATTAACGGGTTGGCATAGGGTCGAACGAGACTCACTATGGCGGACTGCGAGGGTTGCTATGTCCAGCAGACAGCCATCCGCCCCAGTTTGAGTTTCTGCTTTCAGAAATTCGAACTCATAGAGGAAAAATCAAACAGCGTGTGATCAGAACTGTGGCTTGCTGTAGCTAGGCATGAAATGTGTGCTTTTATATAAATGAATCATGTGTTTTAAGTGGCCTGCATATTTCGTCTGTGTTTTCATCTGTGCCCATGAAAACATGCAGAACTTCTCTGAGGTGCTGAAAAATTGATTTATAGGAAGCTAGATCACTTTGACCAATGAGGCTGGGTAGACATGATGAAGCGTAACGCTTTTAGGCTAATCTGCGTTTGGTGGGTTTTCCAGTCCGTTGTTGATCACTTCACTGACTAAGCTATCCCCCGTCATATTGTTCTGAACTTTCAATGGTTTAAATACTGTCCGTTGATTCAATGACTTTAGAGGTTTGCATTTGTAATAGGATCTATTGTACTCTTACAGATCGTGATTACAGTTTTACTATAACAGTCTCACGGATCTACACACTTAACCACTCGCTACAGCACGCACTAAGTTTTCTCAGTTTTCTATGCTTCACCTGTTGTCTGGTAACGGCTATTGGCCTCGCCTATTACACAACTAACTCGGCGTTGCTACGCAACGGCTTACAACAATGGGGTTTCCTCCGCTTCCCACGCCTCCGCCAGGAGCGACTGTCTCACAGCAACCTCAGTCTCGGACTGGTCTGTCTGCCTGTGTGCATGCGTGTGTATATGTGCGCATCTCCCCTACTAACGTTTGAATGCATGAACCAATCTGTATGAAACTTGGTATATATATAGCATGGCACCCGAGCCCATCTTAAAGGCATACCTCGTAAATCCCTCACATCAGTCTGTGTGTCTGTAGGTGAATCCCTCCTATCGTTACTAGGCAAAGGCTTGGTAAAGTGTACCCCTACATTCGTTTCTAGGCAGCGGCTCAGTAAAGATGTTCCCTCGGCAACAAAGAATTGTTGGAGAAGTCGTTTTCTATGTGGCGCGTGTCGTATCGAAGGAAGGTAGGACTTCTTGTTCCATATGTTTCCTCTTAAGGATTATATAATGCGCTTCAGTTCTTAACAGCCCCGAAGCCAATTACTGAGTGAGCACGATAAGAAGAACGAAACAACAACATAATAATAATAATTTTGTCACGATGGTTAATTAGTGAAGCACTATGCCATGAAGACATGGGGGACAGGAAGTACGAGTATAGCTTCAGACTTCTTAACTCCGGGACTAGGTGGAAGTGAGTAGTTATCTTCACGCCCCGGCCGCTTTACCCCCGGGGAAGAGCCATGATATCCGTTGGATAGGGGGCTGGTGAGCCCCGGAGCCGGTTTGGACGTTATGGAGAAAAGAAAAATCTTACCCATACCGGAATTCGAGCCTCTGCCGTCCAGCCCTTAGTCTATCGCTATGCCGACTGAGCTATCCCGACTCCAAATAATAATAATAATAATAATAATAATAACAACGATCACCGTTACCTTGATTTGGCTCTTCTGCATACACTCGTTGAGATCGCACAAACCAAGCAAGTTTTGCACAAGCAACGCTTGTGGTTCAACGCTGGGTTCGGACCGCCTCTGTGGTCTAGTGGTCAGAGTTCCTGGCTACAGATCCAGGTTTTCTGAGAAGTAGTGAGTCTGGAACGGGGTCCACTCAGCCTCATGAGGACACCTGGGGAGCCGTTTTAAGGAAATAGCGGTTCCGGTCCAGAAAACCGTTATTAACGGCCGTGAGGATTCGTTGCGCTGACCACGCGACACTCTCTATACGCAAAAGTTGGTACTATCTTCTCCGGCAAGCGGCAGTCGGTATAGTTCGCTTGCGGACTAAAACCACAGAGTGTGTTTGTTTGTTTAGGTGCTAGGTTCGATTCGTGACCGAGACATTGACTGTCGAATCCTATTTTCATGGTTTTCCTCAGTCCCTCGAGGAAGATTCTGGGATAGAACCTCAAATTAGGCCAGGACCACATCCGTCTGAATTCTTTCCTATTCCCTGTTCACGAATTGAGCCGTATAATCTGAGCTACCGGCAACGACGTTAAATAAACTATAAGTAAGTAAGTAAATGAATATTTTAAATCCGTAATTTTCTACATTAGCCTTATACAAAATCATTATATTCATCATGTGCTCTCGTAACATCTCTTAACCCTGCATGAAACCCGTGGGAAGGTAAGTTGTAGCGTAGGTGAAAACACGGTGACAGAATTCCTCTGAAAGGGGTCTGTACAGATCAATGGAAGCCGTGTCCTTGAGAGGCCCTACCTGTGTATCTGTTGTAACATGGTTGCCATATCGCAGCTCTGTTCACACAAAACGTTGTTTGATGGATGGCCCTGAAGAATGTGGATAATTACTGAAATATGTTCATATGTAATTTTCACAGAACACCGCATTCTCCCGTCTCTGATCACTCGACACGTTAATGCAATGGTTCGCAGCTAGAGGTCATGACCTCTACAGTACAGGAAAGAAAACATACGCAAATTAAATCTGTTTCCACTTCAGACAGCATTCCTCTTATCACAGGTGCTTGCTCGTAGATAAAAGATATTGCAAAGTACATACGTCAGAGCTTCAAGCTGAAAGTATTTACGTATTTTCATATTTTCAGTTACGAGCCTGCTTCCCTTATTTTGAACGAATAAAAGGAGGTTTATGAGATAACTTGTAGCCTGTATGTCTCTATGCGTCTCCGTATTCCCCCCTAACTTTTCAAAAAGTAAAAGTAGTCTTATGTGATCACCTTGCTGTCTGTGTATCTGTGTTTCTGTGTTTCTATATCCCCCCACAGACACAGTTCATCCCAGAACTTCTTGACTTTTATTTTTTTTTTAAGTTTTCATTTTGTCGTCTTTCCTTCATCTTTCTCTCTTTCTTTCTTCTGTCGGTCTTTCTTTTCCTATCTTTTGAATCAATTTACTCCTGTTATTTCTTTCTTTTGTTGCTCTTCGTCTCCTTTTGTCTTTTATCTTTCCCAACAGTGTTGTCCTGCGTACGCTTTGCCGACGGTCGGTTAACTTCTCTCACATTTGTGACACATACATTACAAGAAGCGCAGTACAGATCAAACTTATTAGCAGAAAGGAATAATCATGCAGGCAGACTATTTTCAGTCAAATTCTTGGTGTTAACTCCCCGTTTACACTTTCAACAGTATTCACTTCGAGCTGCTTTTACGTTAGTTTTCACTGTATTCTCGGAACCATACAACTTTTCCTCTAAATGCAGATTTTCGCGTAATGCGCGTTTCGGTTTTTTTTTTTGCATATGTAACTGTAATTTCTTGTAGAAACAAAAGTCTGAAAGCACATTGTATACATTGCCCGTTGACGTAGTAATGTGGGGTTCCAAGGAAATGTACCTCAAAGGAAAAAGTACATTTTAACTCAGCTCCGTGTGATTATTACGAGATGTGATTTTAATCTACATTTCAGTATGAGCAATGGAGCAGTATTATCCGTAGAGTGCACATCATTGGCTGAGTGCTGCTCATAATTCCTGTAGTTTGTACATTTGTGTTGTTACACAGTGAAGATTAGAAAGTACCTATTTGTGCATGTAAACAGGTACATTTGTAAAGCTTTAATAATTATTCTGAAATCTTCGTAAGGTTTGTCACCTGAAATGTTGGTATAGTGGTAGCACTCTACGCTTGTATTCGTTTTTTTAGTTGCTAATGGGGTGGAACTAAGTCCCTTGTACTGCGGCCACTTCTGGCCTATTGTACCAGCCCCAGATGATAGGTGAGGGTGATTGTGGAGCAATTGGTGGAATGAAGATTGGCAGGGGAAACCGAAGTATTCGGAGAAAACCTGCCCCAGCGCCACTTTGTGCACCACAAATCCCACTTGACGAGACCCCAGGATCGAACCCGGGACGCCGCGGTGGGAAGCCAGCGACTAACCGCTTGAGCTATGGCGCTGCCTGTATTCGGGGTTACTGGTTCAAACCTTAGCTAGGTTAATGGATTACTTAGATTCAACATGGTTTTGTTCAGTTTCCTTTCGTGCCTTTAGCACTGCACCGTTTTTCAGTTTAATATACATTATTTCACCTCTCACTTAGTCTGATATAGACGCCTACAGATTCTGAAAAAGAAGTATTTTTAGTGCGTATAATTAACGCTCTAGGAGTGACGCTTTACTGCAGTAACAGTCCACTGGTTACGATCTTAGCCAGTTCCGTAAATTTTCAGTTATCACCACCTTTCCTGTCTTTCTCTTTTTCTCCCACGCCCCGGGTCTTACAAAAGAGTCGGCATAGCTGAGTCTGTATGACTACGGGTTGGAAGACCGAGATTCGATTCCCGGCAGGGGAAAGTTTTTACTCTCCTCCGTAGCCTTCAGACCGGCTCTGGGGTCCACCCAACCACCTATCCAGTGAGTCCCGGGGGTTAAGCGGCCAGGATGTTAAGCTTACCACTCACCTCCTAGTAGCGAGGTCAAAAACGGTGGAGCTATATCTCCACTCTCCAAAATGTCGTCATGGAACAAAGCTTAATTAGTAAAGCACAGAGACAGCTTTGCTTCCTTTTCTTTTTATGGCTTTACAACCCTTTGGACCTCGGTCACTTTTTTCAGTTTCTTAATCCTAAACAGAGTCGGTAGGACTCCTTGTGCGTGGGATCAGCCCGTGGCAAGGCCTGTACCGCATACAGAATAACCGCACACAAACATCCATGTCTCGAGTGGAATTCGAACCCACGACTCCATTGTTCGAGCGGGCGAAGTCGATTCATGCTTCAGACCGCGCGACAACTTTGCTTTACCTTGCCACAATTCTGTATACCCGCCTTGGCTCCCTCATTCTGGTCAAATCGTTTGCCGTTAGACTTTTTGTTCTAACTATTCTAACCGTACTAAGTGACCCTTATTAACATTTCACACCCATACAAAACCGGCGAAAGTTATGTGTATATGTTTTGTTAATTTGCATGTTTATCCATCCTTCTTTAGCGTTTTGGAACTTGTACGCTTCGCAATGACAGTAGTTTTTGAACCTCGGTAATATGAAGCATTCCCAGGATTCATTCAGACGCCGTCAGGTATGGTAGGCACTATGCATATTGTGCTTATCTTCACGAATCTCTTCCCAAATCAAATTATTATTATTATACTGATCGTTTACAGATAATATCTTGTTATTATTCCTTTACTTGAAATTCTCCCCGAGGAGGACTGTTGGAACGAAATGAGCAGATGTACCATATTAAATAGAATCTGATGCTTTGTCTTCCAGTTCGGGTTGCGCCGTGCGAATGCTCCGAAACTGTATTGGAACGGGTTCCTTCAAATCTCCGCCTGTTACCGATTGTTCTGGCAAAGTTTTTCACATTCTCTCCTGTCTAATACTAGGAATTCACTGTTGAATAGACCATAATCAACTCCTTCCATATCGTTATCTAGTCACCATGTTCATCATTTTATTCGAGTTCAGTAAATCCTACAGTCGAACAACCTTAGAAATGCTGTGATTTGATTTTTATTATTACAGTAAAACTTGGTTATAGCAACATCGGTTTCTGCGACACCTTGTCTATTGCGTCAAACATTCAATGGTACGAACAGTTCCTCATAAAGCAACTGTTTTTATACCTTGCTTAGTACGACATGCACAAATGCATCAACCTCGTATGTAACGTCGTTTTCATTCCTGAATTTCTCTGATATGGACACTGAACGTAATTTAGAAAGTGTGTATTGGGCAAGTAACAGGAAACAGATGAAGATAACTGATTACTGTACTCGTATCTAGGTACAGTAAGGCACAACAATTGATGTAATCTACTGTAATTTNGGGTGGGGTGGGTTTCCCCATGCACTTAGACCAGTTATTGGTCCATTGTGCGTCCCCCTTTAATTTCTACTGTCGCCATACCCTACCGGTACTGGTGCGTGCTATCAGCTCCTTTCAGCCAACGAGGTCGGCCGTCGATACATGATATTTCCCCCATCTACCAGATTCATTGGAAACTACTTGGGCGGGAAATTGTTGCCTAATTTTGCTCAGAGGTCTCCTAGAGACATGAGGATCTTTTACGTGCCGTAAATCTATGACACGGGGCCCACGGCTTGAAGTCCCTCCCGAAGGAATTGTTCCCTGAATTTTTCCGCTCTTAAAAATTCCACGACCTCCGCCGGGTTTGAACCCGCGTACCTTGAGTCATGAGGTGGGAACGTTACCCCTAGACTATGGAGGCCGTTGTGATTTGGTTTAGTGTATAATAGGTTTTGTGTATTTTATTAAAGGCCTGATTTGAATTTGAGGGTAATTTTAATTAATGCATTGAAAATACGTGTTCATGAAGTGGGCTGGTACGATGCAGTGACAAACTTCTGCAGTAGGGATTTTGAACTTAGTTTTTTAGTTAGTCAATTGATTGACGTGTCCAGATTTAAAGGCTTATTTTCATGGATAACAGCTTTCAAATACACGAGTCAGGGTAGCTTTGTCAGTGTAGTGACTGGGCTGCGGAATGGACTTGGTCTATAGCATATCCTTGCAGTTTTTCTAGATCGGAGATCTTCATATGGATTTGTCTAATAATCTATAATTATTTATTCATGCATTGTGAGACAGAATGTTGTTACGCACAACTTACGATGTGAACTGGCCTAGCATTAACAAGCGGGTTACTCAGATTGCACTTCGTAACATTTGCATTTCTTATCGTTAAGAGAATGGTGAAATCTGCAATGAGCCAGGATGCCTTCGATCTGCGATGCAGTAAAGTTCGAGCTTCGAACCCTTCCTGTGATTTACATAATATATGTTACCAATTTTTGACTTTGTTATGTTCCGCACCGTCATCAAAACATTGTACCGTCAAGACTTGAGCAAATTCTAACATGTGTTACAATGTACATCAGCCGTTCTAAGTACGAAATTGTCATGGTTGCATAAAGGTAATGTAAAGTTGTCCCTGCGCTTAACTAATTAAGCACTACCCCAGGAAGGCGTATGGCGAAGTGGATGTATATATCCACATTTTCTTGACCTCGGCACTAGGTGGAGGTGAGTGGTCAGCTTCACGCCCCTGCTACTTTATCCTGGGGAAAGAGCCCCCTGTACCCATTGTATAGGAGGTTGGATGGACCACAGAGCCGGACTGGACGACTTGGAGAAGAGAAAATTCTTGCCCCCACCGGGACTCGAACTCCAGCCCCTCAGTCGTCCAGGCCGTAACCAGTTGCTATACTGACTGCTCTATCCCTTCTCCGTCATGGTTGCATTCGTGAACAAAAGTGTCGCTATGACAGTATTCATGAGCAAAAAATTTGTCATAGCCTCATTAATGAGCGAAATATTTTGCAGTGGCGGCATTCGTTTGTATTTATTATTTTGATGAAGGTATTCCAGAGCTCATAGCTACTGTAAGGAGCTTCAACCATGGGATTTCTCGCCGTGCAAATGAAGGCAGCTGATTATACCGAAATCGCCGTGACCACTCAGAAGGCTGCATGGTATCAAACCCCCGACGGCCACAGTCAAAGCCTTCATCGCCATGAAATTCTCAAACACTCCACTTTGAGTTCAACATAGGCTTTTCGGATTTTAATGCGTAATGAAAGGTAAAGTAAAGTTTTCCTTGCCTTAATTAATTAAATTCTACGTCATGAAGACGTATAGAGAGTGTATAGCTCCTCTAATCTTAACCTTGGCACTATATGGAAGTGAATGGTCAGGTTCACTCCTCGGCCCCTTTGAAAAGGCCTCCAGTGCCCATTTGATAGGAGGCTGGATAGGCCCCAGAGCCGGTCTGGACGTTGTGGGGAAGAAAAGAATTTTCATAATACGTAATGACGTCAGTCAGTCAACATACAAGTGTGACGACTTAGAATGGCGTCTTTCTGGCTTGAAAATCAGACCAGGATCCGGAAGAAAAAGTTAGCTGGACATAGTTTTCACAACATAGGCCTACATGCGGAGAACATTACAGCTGAGCATGTTCTGTAATACACGCAGGCTTTCAGGCAGCTAACTCACGCGTGTCTACCATTGTGATGTAAGCCTCAGACCCTCTATCTCTGCAGTGGCATAAACTCTTTCCCATGAGTGCTACTGTAGTACAATAGAGGGAAAAGGGACGACTTTATACAAATCGCATGACTTGCTTCCTCTTGATTATTTATGTTTGTAGAAATCTTGAAATAAAAAACATGATGTATGTACAGCATTGTTTCGGTAATAACTTGACCGTACGTCCATGTCTGTCGCGTTTTCGTCCGTATCCACAAAACATGTGTAGACATTGTTTTGTACAGGTTGGCCCATAGAAAATGCAGCGGTGTTAGAAATTCTGAAAAGCCACTGCACAATTTCATAAGCAAGTATTTTCTACCGTTCTTGTGCGTGTATAATTTTAGCCTGCTTTTCTTATTTTATACGAAATATCGACCTAAGATATAATGTAGGATTCTAGGGTCTAACAGTGATAGTTATTAAGACATATCTTCTGAGATACTATCACGCCGTATAGTCCGCTGAAAGTCAGTCAGTGTTTCGGAGGAAGATGTCGCCTTCATCTTTAAGGTTGAAGAGTAAGCCAAGACAGAAACTAACCTGCTACTGAAAGCAAGCAAAACACTTGCTTGGCTTATTCTTTAACCCTGAAGATGTCTTTGTTGGGCGCCTGCTTGATTCTGGCTTCTTACTTCGCTTACTCTTCAAACCCGAAAACAGAGTCGAGATTGTACTCCGAAACGTCTGTTGACGTTCAACAGACTACACTGTGTTATACACCAGAAGACAGAATTCGTATGATCTGGTGACCGTATGTCTCCCTACACTTAATAACATTTGATTCGACTGATAGATTTTCATGAACGATGGTGTGGACACCATGCAATCGAGGTCATGTCACTTTTATACTTCGTAATTTTCTGTGTCAATATATGGGCCGTTCGAACTTCTGAAGTGGGAGCAACATTGACGAAACTTAACACAGGATCTATAAAAAAAATATTCGAAAGAATACGTCATATATTCAGGTCTTCGTTGTCGTCTTTAATTTGACATTTATTTATTTAGTTTTGCAGAACGTATGTAAGGGACTCACAGTAGCCTGGCTGGTTCAGGCACTATGCCACAAGCCGGAAAGTCGCGGGTTCAATTCCCAATGAGGTCACTGGATTTTTCAGTTGACCTAATCCTTCCAGCCGCACTATGGCCCTGTGGTCGACTCAGCCTCTAACAGAAACGAATATCAGGAATCTTCCTGGGGATAAAGGACGGCTGGCGCATGAGGCTGACAACCTCACCGCCAAAACTACGAGTCCAACGACTCTTCTATTATTTCGTATGTATTCATTGCCGCGGTACCGTTTTTACCGAGCCGTTGCCTAGCATTGATAGGGGTATACATAGATAACACAGGCTGATGGGAGGGATTTATGAAGTACACCATTGAGATGAGCTCGTCATAAAGATTGTTTGAGGAATTNGGGGGGGGGGATTCACAGAGACACGGCTTGGTGATCGCGTAAGCCACTTTTACTTATTCAAAAGTAGGCTAAAATTGCTCCTAGAAGCGTGGTATTACACCTGACACGCCTTGTCTTGCTTGTGTCGCATCCGATCCAGAGACACCATAAACCAATACAATATATTGTCGAAAGAAGGAGAGGAGGAAATTAAGAAGTAAGGAAGTTGAGGAAGAAATAAACTCATAACGACGGAAAAATGGATGTATGAGGAGCTAAATAAATTCATAAAGGAATAAACAGGAAGTAAAGGTAAATTAATAATAAAAACACGGTGTTATAAATGTTTCCGAAACGAATGTGCAGAAAACAATGTCCGCAACATAATGACGGTGTATCGGCTACAAGCGTGGACTGGCCCTTGTCTCTGCCCCCCTCCCCTCCCCCTCCAGGCGCCCACAGCCACATGATAATTTGTTGTTACAGGGAACACGGTACAAATGATAACGTTATTTATGCTTCACTTTTATACAACAATTCATGTTGCCTCTGTATTAACATTGTCTTCATTGTTTGGAATTGTAAATTCTGTGTTTTCTTCACAGATCGATTGCACCATTATATAAAATCACATAAACGACTGTCATGTTTTATTTTTTCATAAAATAAGGGGAAATTTTTACTATTAAATAGTCATTGAATCAGAATTGTATATTTCACGTTGTTTAATTGGCTTCATAAATAGAGAAATGTAATTGTAATTGTTGTTGTCATTGTCGTCATGATGATTATTATCGAGCCGCCTTATCTCCTCGGTCATGTTACTAGCCCCCGGAAAAGCATGAGCAGACCTACAAACGTTTAGGTCATTTTTCCTCTTCTGTTGTATGTTCCATGTAATTAAGCGGATAATATGGTAGAGTATTTCATTCATTAAAACAGTGTATTGAAATAGTAGCGTGTTGCATTGTTGTTTATGAATAATAGATGGTATCCTCATTGCATTTAACAATTTTAACTGAAAGGTTTTTCAATTTAATACTAAACCATTGTTTTCGCATACAAATTTCCTTTGTGTTATATATATATATATATACTTTTTTATGTATTTGCATGAATAAACCGAACATTTTCAGTGTTAAATGATTCATGGACTTTCGATCTCTCGTTCGTGTACTATACATGGATTACGTAAATGGCGCCATGTTGCGCCTAGATAGGAAAAGTACAGTTGAAACGGTACCTATGCTTCTGATAATGAAGGTGTATATGGGGCGTGTAGGTGAAACTTTATGCATTTTACATCTCGATTCTTAATATTTCGGCTCCGGAAAGTCATAGAATCATGACGAATATGCTTATACTAAAAATCTTATTATTGATTCACTTTGATGGTAAAAAAATAGTTGCAGTCTTTTAGAACCCCACAGCAGGTTTCGGATTACAGTAGCAGTGAAATTTTTGCTGTAATTTACATAGACATTAACATTCCAATTGCCTGTGGCCGTGCTGATAGAGTTTAGCAGCGACATTCGCGAGTTCACCTCCCCCCCCCCCGACCCCCGCATTTCGGGAGCTTTGTTTTCCAATTCATTGCGCAGCGCGAATGTGTTCGTTACGCAGGTGTGCATTTTGCTGTGCCCATCCTGAACATTGTCATTCTCTTCAGTTCCGTTCCTACTTCAGGTAAAAGTTGAAGTTGACGCTGTGCTTTAATTAAGCACCACGTCATTGAGACGTATAGCTCCCCGCGATCTTAACTTTGGCACTAGATGGAGGAGACTGATCTGCGTCATGTCCTGGCCGATTTACTCCCGGATACAAAGCCGGTTGAGGCTCAGGGCCGATTGGAACGTTGTTCTTGCTCCTGCGGGAGTCGAAACCTGATTCCTCGGTTGTCATGCCCCAACCTTGGCGCCATACTGACTTATCCCGTACGCCATCCATGGAAGTGCTTATAGTACGATAGTCATTGTGGATATTTGACCTGCTAAGTCAAATATAAAGAATTTTGATTGGAAGAAGTTGACTTTCCTCGTTGAATTTGTGAGAATATTGTCAGATACTTGGCCTGGGACGCCGGTATCTTGTAGACATAGAATTGTTAGGAAAGTCAATTTGCATGCGATGCTTTTGAGGCTTTGAAAATGTGACCAGGATAGGGTCTGTTTTTTTTTTTTCATATCGGTAGGCCTCGTTGTTCTTAAGATGAAGTTGTGCCTGTACCTAAACACTTGCCGTGAAAGTTTGTGTAGAGCGTGGAGGTAAAGCACCACGCATCCCTGACATAGGTGAGTCGTTAGCTTCACGCTGCGACCTCTCTGCCCTCTCCTTCACCGGGAAAAGAATTCCCGCTACTCAGACAAAGGTTCCCCAGAGCCGTCGAAATGTGTTGGACAGAAAAAATTGAGGGGCTTGTTGCAAAATGCAGTCATATGCAAGGAAGAGTTTTTATGCGGGAAATAAAAGCTTTTAAAGATTCATGTTTGACGTTGCTAAAATGGAACTTCGAAAGTGAATTGCCCAATCTATACTAGCCGTACGCAACTGATTCCTGCACCGAGCGTTACAGCGAATTTATTTGAACACCAAAATACTCATTAGCCATTTTTAAAAAATGAAGCCTTTGACCCGTTCTTGCGATAGCTCAGTCAGTATAGCGACGGGCTAGGGGCTGGACGGCCCGGGTTCGATTCCCGGTAGTGTAAGATTTTTCTCTTCTCCACAACTTCCAGACTGGCTCTGGGGCCCACCCATCCAAGGGGTACCGGGTTCGATTTCTCCGGAGGTAAAGCCGCCGGGGCATGAAGCTGACCACTCACCTCCATCTAGTCCCGAGGTCAAGAATATTGAAGCTATACCTCCACTCTTCCGTACGTCTTCATGGTGTAGTGCTTAATTAGTTAAGCACAGGAACAACTTTACATTTTTCCCTGTCATGAATGGACCTCCGGCCGATGGCCGCGCAGCCAGTCACTTCACTTTCTGGGCTATACAGATTTATAAACGTGAAGTCGATGAATTTTTAATGACGTTTCTGAAGAAGCGTCAGAAATCGCCTCATCGTTGTAGTCACTGTCATTGGAGGGGGGTCTTCTCGTTTCGTTTTCACTGAGTTGTGTTGCATGTGCGGTGGAGGTTCTGCCGAGTCTGCACGACGGTGTGACGGCTGAAGCTCCGGTTATTGTATCGGGAAATGCTGATCATGTGATACTGACAATGCACCCTATCTGCATATGACAGCAGCAGTTCCATTTCGCTAACGTATACCAATTGAAATCGTTAGGTTAGTAGCCCACGGAAATTCATTTCCACCGCAGCGCATGCGAACAGGAAGTCCTCAGTCCTTCACATTTATCCGGTGCTTCAAACTTGTTACAAAAATAAGAGAAAACTTGTCCTTTTGCCTAATTGACCTCCGGTACCCGTTGGATAGGAGGTTGTATGGACCCCAGAGCCGGTCTGGACGACGTGAAGAAGAGAAAATTCTTGACCCTACCGGGACTCGAACTCCTACCCCTCGGCCGTCCAGCCCATAACCGGTCGCTGTACCAACTACGTTATCCAGGCTTCTGTTAGTAATGCCATGAACACCCGTGTAGTTCTGGGAACAGAACTCGTTTTGTTTCAGAATTCTCCACTGCCACCCCTGCCCTGGAATTACTGTACACCTTCCTAGAAGGCTGCGTCACACAGGCTAAGAACGAAATCTGAATCCGGTATTTTCTGTTACCGGGTTCTCTTCTCTGGATCCCTGCCTCAGCACGTTGAATACAGAATTCCGTTGCCAAAGAAAAACGTAAAGAACAATGCTTCTTTACGGTCTTCCGCCTGTTTACAGAGGCTAACAGAAATTACAGAGTAAGGAGTGTGCGGACTGGGCTCCAGGAATTTGAGACGCCTCCTCGTCCGTACCGGCTCTGGGGCTCACGTTGCCTGCCCAGTGGGCACTTGGGACTCCTCTCTAGCACAAAAGTTTCGAATGCTTGGGGTTGTAACTCCACTCCCTAGACGTCGTCACAATTTAATCCTTTACCTTCATCTGTGCTAATGCGTGATCTGTACGCCAAGAAGCCATATGGAGGAGTGGAGTGTAGCCCCACATTCCTTGATCTTGGCACTAGGTGGACGTGAGTGGTCAGCTTCGCTCCTCGGCCGTTTAACACCAGGGAAAGAGCCCCCGATACCCATGGGATAGGAGGCTGGGTGGGCCCTAGAGCCGGTCTGGACGATGTGGAAAAGAGAAAAATCTCTCGCTCCTGCCAAGAATCGCACTTCGGCCGTCGAGCTCATAAACAGTCGCCATACCGATTGAGCTATCCCAGCTCCTATTTGTTGGCTTACCTGTTCTTAAATTCCAGTAGTATAGTTTCCTGTGACGTAATACTTACAGTCATAACATGAAACTATTTCGTCGAATCCTGTTTGTGATCTTCAATGCCGATAGGTCTATCTATACAAGGAAAAACTAAATTCAGGATTTACTTATGTATCTGTGATTCCTATCCTCACCACATTTCACCTGTTTGGCTTCAAAGGTCTCTTCCCTTGAAATTTTACGAACAACGTTTGTATGCTTTTCTCCATTTATGCTACATATCTATCCTATCGCAGCTTGCTTGACTTATTAATTCAAACAACAAGAGTGGAGACCGGGGTTTTCACTGCTGTGTGGTCTTCTGAGCGTGATACCAGATTCTTGGTAAACACTACGAAACTGTACGGTGTCATAATCCAGAAGACCACAATCTAAAAATAGAAAATAAAAGGTACAAACTATGGGACTTCTCGTCAGGTGATTTTGTCTAGCCTCCCTTTACAAGCTCCGCCATAGAACTAATTAATCCCCTTACCACTTTTCTTTTCCCTCAAAATGAGAGTCTGAAATTCACGCCCATACAAAACAACAGGCAAGATTATATTTTTATGTACTGTAATTTCTGTCATGTGCTGTAAATAATGATGTTTTCATGCTTAGTGTCACCTTCTGATAATGGTACACAACAGTCAAGAGAATATGATGGAACAAATGAAAACGTTATGGCCAGTGACCATTAATGAATGTATCTATGTTAGCATAACGTGCACTGATATTTAGAACTATAATATCGAACAAAAAAGTCAACAAAATATATCCTAAGGGAATGCACATCCATTAGCGTCAATATCCGGTTGTATTCTGCACAGCTCGCCGCTCCGGTAAACCGATTGGATTTGTATTAGTTCCACAGCGGTTGGCAGACCCGTTGCAACTGAGTTAGGTCTGGCGAACTCTCATCCTTCCATTCAGCATCGAATGGATTTAGGCACACGTAGTAAAGATAAGCAGCGGCACGCACAGTACAGTACTAGAAACAAGAAGTAGCCGCTGCAGCACTATAGACATAGGGCGAGTAACCCTGAAATTTAAATTTTAAAATTTAGAGGAAAATTGAAAAGATTTTAAAATTAGAACTGAAGATTTTATAAGTGCTAATTCAGAGAAATCAAAATTGACGTGTGTAAATAACAAAGACATCAACGAAGTAGATTTTGGCAATAACGACGAAAGTAACAATCAGGAAGACCCGTGTTTTTAAATTTTAAATGTTAAACTAAGTGCAGTGTGACAGATACGTGAGTAGTACACCTGATGATGGCCGTTTGGGGCCGAAACATGTAGCGTGTAAAGGAGAGCAAAACGAAAGACCTATAATATATGGTTGCACTGAAGACGGAGTTTGTATCTTGTAGCGTATGGGGTGCAACAGGGTGCTTAAATATAATATTCATTTGTGTACTTTTCTAAGTTATCATGAATTACGGTATTCATAGAGTTAAATCGTGTAGCAGCATACATTTCGGAATATAAATACTGTGGACATCTTCCTTGTCTCAGGCCACAATATATCTATATATATGTGTGTGTGTGTTCTCAAACACCCTTAGGCTATTTTCTTCCTTTAATGTCAGAGACCAAGTTTCATATCCACACAAAACTACATCTTGCGACGAAACTATATATATTTATTTCTCATTTACGCTATAATTGGTTAATAATTATATGACAAATGCAAAACTGTTTAAAAATTAATACATGTTAACATCGGTGAAGGATATTCCCGTGTTTGATTCTCATTGGAATCACCAGCGTTGTCATTTGAGGTTACAAAAACGGCCGACAAAATTTGTAACATTGATCTACCTGTTTGAAGGCAGGATAACATAATGACTTTGGCAGTCCCCCCGCCATATTGGATACCTGAAGCAGAAGTCGACAAGGAAAATGAACTCTTCACTCGTTTAGAAGCTGCCATTAAATCGCGGTATCTGCAAGACGCTGCCTACAGGTTGTTACCTTCACAAAGAGATTTTACTTTCTGGGCAACCATTTCTAACCTATCCTTCGCCAGGTCTGGTTATTGAATTCGGGGCTGAAGGTTGGGAAGTAGCTGAGGGTGATTATAATGGACACCTTCAAAGCTTCTTACTGTTACAAAGATACATTGAAAGTGCGAAACTTTGAAGGATAATATAAATCCTGTTGCAGGTTTTGTAATCTCCAGCAGCACACATTTTCGTATACACGTGTACACAAGTGTCTTACCCTTCTCGTGCTGGATTTCATGTCGAAAATAATTGGTAGGTTACAAAATTAACTGATAAAAAACAAGCCGTGCTCTCTTAGGAATAACTATGGTCTGGGTATCAAAAGAAATTATGAAATTCAGATCTCCTGTTGGTTTGGCACAGGGACTCAACCTAATCGCATTCCACACGAAGTATATTTATTGTAGTAGAAAACGAGATAGCCTGGAAATCAACGCGCTGAATTACAGATACAAAATTAGCGTTGAAGCGCGTTACATGTGATAATTGTCACGCTAAAAACAGATGGAATACCTCAACTCGGTTTTCTGGATAAGGTGGAAGGTAAAATAGTTCATGTGGTTAATTAATTGTGCAGCTCCGCATGGGTGAGTGGAGGTATAGCTCTGCCATTCTTAACCTCGGTACTGAAAGGAAGTGAACGATCAACTTTGCGTCCCGAACGCTTTACCACTAAGGAAAGAGCCACCGGCATCCATTAGATACGAGGCTGGGTGGGCCTCAGGAGTTGGTCTGGACGCTATGGAGAATAGTAAAATCTGTCGCCTCTGGCAGGAATCCAATCCCGATTCCTTGGTCATCCACCCCATAGCCCGTCACTATACCTACAGAGCTATCTCGGCTCCCCGGTGTCGAAGCGTTTTCATAGCTACATCAATTATCATTTTTAATATTTATAAGACTTCGGCGAGGACAACCGCAATAGCTGAATGTCAGATAGAGACACAATTTGCGCATTGACTTGAGTGGCACTAGCATACGCAATAAGTGACATTGAAACACTAGAAGTGGGCGAATGAATTGAAATCACAGCAGCGGAAGAAGAACCAGTTAGGCTCTAAATCATAGTGGTGAGTTTTTAAAAAACCGCCATTAGGCGAATAGTACATAGACCTTATTTCAATGGTTGAATACTTTATCAACAGTTGCAGTGATCGTGGCTGCCGCACTCGACTAAAAGAGCAGTTAAGCTGTACGAACTGCTGGAGAGCATGAAGTTTAAGAAAGGAAAGAAACGCTTGTTTCCTGGAAAGTAGTGATATTGTGTTCGAGAAGAATTGTGCGGCCCAGAGTGGCGAGCTCTTTCCTGTGCAGACTAAACAACGGCTGTTTCAAGTCATACGAAAGGGAAGTTTCGACAAGACTAAACAATACACTCTCCTAAGGAAGCTTTCTTTAGGGGATTTTCAGCAGGACTAAAAAACTGTCTGGAAAAAAAGATGCAGTAAATTGTAGTTCACATTGGAAGCGAAAAATAATTTATGGCTGATGGAAACTTTGTGTAAGAAGTAACAGTTGAAGCACTTCAGGGTTATTTCAGAAAATTGTGCTCGAACCTGACTCTAAATTTGCAATTGTTAACACGTCAGGATGCTTCTAGAAGAAGAATTAGGAAAAGTAACTCTTATAAAGTGATGATCTATTTCACTGTGTGCTGTAAGCAGAGGGACACGGATGACGGGATCTTCAGCATTAGCGACCGCTAGGAGATTCGTATTCCGGAAGTGACAGTAAAGAATAAGTTGTTCGTTTATATTTACATATTTATTTATTTGTCTTATCTAACGGCGCTGACAGTAGCGTCGAACAGTAGGTTTCCTGAATAATGAGTTGGGAAGGGTGTGGAAGCAAGTTGTCGGGGCCTAATTTAAGATACTATGCGGTCATTTACCTGGAGGGCCTGGCGGATGTCACAAAAGACTATAGGCAGGATGGTCTAACCGGCCGTCTCCAAAATACACGTCAGAAGCATTGCCGCTTGAGCGAGCTAGCGCAGTATAAGACCATACTTCGCGTCATCAGCAATAATAGTATGAAGGTTTGGGCCTCACGAACCGCTCCGTTCCTGCATAAGATAGGTTGATCCAACGTAACTTGTTCTTCCAGGTGTACAGTCCACTAACTGCTTCGGAATGCGGTCACGCTCCGTGCTTAACCATACTTTCCTTATGTTGCTATTTGTTAGGCATTTAATTAAACTCCCATAAAGATGCCTTGGCCAGTTGTGTACCGTCAAACTCGTTAAAAGAAAAGGTAAGGCTATCCCTGTAAGGGGCCATGGAGGCCCATAGGGTTGTGAGACGTCGATGTTTCCACATTTTTCTAGGAAATCGGCTCACAGATGGCGGTAAGGTTGTCGGCTTTACCGCCGGCCGCCCTTTACCTCCAGGACGATTCCTGGTACTTATTTCTCTTAGAGGCTGAGTTGACTCCAGGGTTATAGTGCAGCTGGAAGGATTAGATCAATTGAAAAATCCACTGACCTAATCGGGAATCGAACTCGCGACCTCCGGGCTTGTAGCATAGTGCCTCAACTAACTACACTACTGGCGCCATAGCTCAAGCGGTTAGTCCCTGGCTTCCCACCACGGCGGCCCGGGTTCGATCCCTGGTCTGGTCAAGTGGGATTTGTGGTGGAAAAAGTGGCGCTGGGGTAGGTTTTCTCCGAGTACTTCGGTTTCCCCTGCCAATCTTCATTCCACCAATAGCTCCACAATCACCCTCATCTATCATCTGGGGCTGGCACAATAGGCCAGAAATGGCCGGAGTACGAGGGACTTAGTCCCACCCCACTAGCAATAACAAAACTACGCTACTGCGTGCCCCAGTGTATAACTGACTAACGGTTAAAGTGCCGTTACTGTTTACTTTTCAACAGTAAGTAGCACTGGGAAAAATTCGTGGGAATTTAAATACAGTTATTGTGTTATCGTCCGGTTTTCATTTAAAACACAGAACGTTTCGGAGACTGGATTCTGTCTCCGTCTTCAGGTGGTACGTACTCAGTTGGGCCCAATCGATAGAGCTAGTCCCTATCTCCGGGAATATCAAGCCAAGCGTAGAGGGGAACGCTACCCTTCCTTGCCTGAATGACTTTAGAATAGTATTTGTGTTTCCCAAGGAATCTTCACTCACACCTCTGCGTTACTGATGTACAAAATATATAGGTCTCAAAATGTGAAAAATTTGTGTCACAAATTTTGAATGAAATAACATTTTGTTTATGACAGTTCATGTTGGTATTGCATAGCGGTTGCTTTATTGTGGCGCTGATTGTGAACTAGGTTTCCCGGCCCACAAGCGGTCCATAGTTATTCCAAATAAAGTAACGACATGAGCAGTTATTAGTTAAATTGGATATAGCATATATATATATATATATATATATATATANTCTTGGATTACGTCTTGAACCCGGCTCTTCCATTAATCGACGTTATCTTAATATACCAGAGGCACGGAGTTTCAGTACTTTGTTGCAGTATCTCCAAGGACTGAAACCTTTCTCTCTGATTTCTCTATACTGACTATTGTAAGATACTCCCAGAAATAATAATCTGACTGAATTAAGTCTGAAGAATTTGGTAGTCATTCTGTGGATTTCACGAATTCAACTGTAGCATCATTTGATACTTTCATAGAGCGGTAAGTACGAATATAAAAACTGCTTCTTTTAAACATTCAGAACTGAATATTTGTCTGTGTTCGGAATGACAGGGCGCATACATAGTTGTGTTCCATAGAACTTAATATGAGCTTCACTGAAGTACTTAGAGCTGTGTATTGTCGCCATTTATTTCGTCCAGTATAGACCTTGGAGGTGAGCCGGGATAGCATAGTCATAGCGACTGGCTATGTGCTGGACGATCGAGGGGTGGGAGTTCGTGTCCCAGTGGGGGCAACAATTTTCCAGACCGGCTCTGGGGCCCACCCAGCCTCCTACCCAATAGGTACCGCGGGCTCTTTCTCCGGTGGTAAAGCGGTAGGGGCGTGAAGCTGACCAGTCACCTCCAAGTAGTGCCGAGGTCAACAGAATGTGGATCTTTACATTCTCTTTCCCATACGCCTTCATGGTGTAGTGCTTAATTAGTTAAGCACAGGGACAGCTTTACCTGTAAGACCTTGGAGTTGCAGGGAATTATCGATTTAAATTCTGACATGTATTGAGCTTCAGAACGTTCAACCCTTTCAAAGGAGGAGAAAGAAGAAAAGCTTCAATTTATTTGTATGTGTTTTCTTGGTAGTTTATATGCCAAATTTACATCGCTGAAAACCACAAACACTTTCAAGTATTCGACAGTTTGAAGGAGTGCTTTCTCTGAAACTGTCACGCGCTAAAGCTGCTTTCTCTTCATCATTTCTTTTCTTTCTTTCTTTCTTTGCATTTCCTTCTTTCTGAGTTCATTTTGCCATGTTTTCTCAGCCACTTTGATTGCGCTCGATTTGAAGTTACCACGGTGATGAGTATGAAGATGTGATTCCTTGTAATCTAAGTTACCTAAGGTTCGGAGGATCGTACTGCCTCCGTCTTCAGGATCTAAGAGTAAGTCACGCAGTCGAGCAACTAACTGTCACTATCCCGACTGCTTGCTCCCGGGTTCAAATCTCCTGAAGTTTTTCATGGTTTTTGTCAGTCCTGCCGGACAGATGTCTAAATATTACCTCAAATTAGCATTGACGTCTTTCTTCAACATCCTTCCCGATTCATTATAAAAGTAAGCCAAAATGCGCCAGTCACTTTCTTGTTGCTCGTTGCATTGCGTCCTCTTTGACGCTGAAGATACAGCCAGTACGTTCCTCCAGAACGTCGGTTATTTTACCAAACTCCACTGTAGTCACATTTCAGAAGGCTCACTCCATCTGCTATGGCAGCGACGGTGAGTCATCGTTAGGTAATGACCGAAACCGTTACATCAAAAAAGCAACTCCGTGGTCTGTAGTCCGCGAGCGAACTCTACCGACCGAGCGACCTCCTCTTGTCAGCGAAGTTAGTGCGAACTTTTGCTGATAAAGGGTATCACGTGGTCAGCGCAGCAGATCCCCACGGCCGTTTATCTCGGTTTTCTAGGCCGGAACCGCCATTTCCTTGAAATAGCTCCTCAATTATCCTCACGAGGCTGAGTGGACCCCGTTCCAGACCCACTACTTCTCAGAAAATCTGGTAGTTCCAGGAATCGAACCCGGAACCCCTGGCTCTGTAGGCAGGAACTCTGACCACTAAACCACAGAGGCGGTCAAACCGTTACGTTATCATAAATTTACCATATTTTGTATTGAACATTGGTCTTGTGGAAATTCACATATAGTTACATATAACTCTTCCGTAAGGCTGCTTATACAAGGTATGACGTGCCCTGGTTCGCAGAGTAGGTAGTATTCTTCACTTTACCTTCAGCGGAAATAAAGATGTTTTATAAAAGTTAAAATCAATGGGAGAACCTTAACCCCGAGCGCGCTCTGCATCGGTCAGTCCGTTCGTCATTTCGTTGCTACTATGTTTTTATAAACCTCCCCTTGCATCAGTGCTGGATGGTGTATCTAACCTATAATTCCATTCTCCGCCCCCCCCCCATGAATCGCCCCTTATTCTGCCTCATTGTTAAGCTTCCCGACGACCATCGATTGGCTTTTGTTTGCGTAGTTACAGTCGCGCAACTATTTCCAGCGGTCACAAGTTTGTTGTGTCGTCTGCTTACGTTTTAGGTATTAACAAGTTGGTAATTGGAAGGGGAGCAGACGAAACACGAAGTATTTCTAAATGACGGTCGCATTGCTGCTGTCAGCATTTAGAAGTAAATCCGGTCCAAAAGCGTCCACTTCTCCCTTTTGGAATGAAATGTTCAAATCGTCCCTGGGTAAACTTTCGTTCTAGATAGGGAACTAAATCTTCTTTCTACTATCCAGTTTCTATCATTACAGTACCGAAAATATTGTCACGTGTTAATGACTTAGACACGGGGTTTGGATTGATAATTGGATGTAACGAACTTTTGTAACTCGTAACTACAAGTGATTATAGCGCTATCGCTTACATTCTTGACTTACTCAGAGTTACATTGCGACTGACGGTCAGTCACTCAGGAAGTCTTGGTGTCGAGCCCCATTTGGGGCTCATGACCAGATATTAATTATTATCGTTTGACAGTTACGGTCTTGTTTCTATGGGGCGCCTTCTCTGACGAGAGGACGGGTCTGTCTTTTGTATATGCTGCTGGCTCTTGCCAGAGCAGTCTTTCTCGGGCCCGAGTCCCTTGGGACTCGCGACCATATTTTGCTGTCTCAGAATTGAGACTTGAGAGAGAAAGAGAGAGGCACACACACACACAC
>NW_019741981.1:1249534-1252937 GCF_002891405.2 Cryptotermes secundus | reverse complement strand
TGCCACCCTAAAGAACAAAAATTGCCAGCATATAAAAATTGGATACACAGACCTCTTACACTACCCCTTGAGGAAAATGCTAAAAACAAAGAATGAAATACTATTATTAATATAACACTAAATAATGGCTATAGAAAGGAAGACATCACACATCTATATAACATACTTAAGCGAAAGATGGGTAACCCGGATAATAAAGACGAAAAAGAACAAAATGGGTCACTTCTACTTATACAGGAAATTACATACGTAAAATCACAAAACTATTCAAAAACACTAACATAAAGATAGCCTTCAAAACAGCCAACACAATACGTAAACTAATAAATGAAAAACGAGAAATAAACCCCTACGAACGAAGTGGGATATAGGAAATAACATGCCAAAGTTGCCAAAAAGTATACATCGGCCAAACTGGTAGAAATCTAAGAAGATACAAAGGACAAATAAGAAAGATAAGACTAAACAAGGACGAATCAGCATTTGCCCAACACATACTAAATAAACACCATCAGTACGGGCCGCTGACAGTAATCATGGAAATGATTGAGAAACCAAAAAAAAAAAAGAGGCATCATGAATGTGAATAAATTGATAGAAGAACAAGAACTCACAAAAGAAAATAATAGCCAACGTAACATATTCGACCTCATAATACATCAGAACACGCGCACATCAACGTCACAGACACAGGAAGTATAAATTACGCGGCACAGCACACTCTAGAACGGCGAAAACAACACAGCACCTGACTTGGCCGACTAGTCAATCCCTCCCCTCGCTCACTTACTAAATTTCCAATTGGGTCTCCTTATTTGGAGTCGGATCGCACAGAAAACACCGCCTCTAACAATGCCGCCGGTTGTTGCGTTCTTATCTGTTGCCGCGGAAACTTGTTTATCGAGCCGTTACCATGCAACGGACAATGTAGACATGTCACTTCCGAATTTATTGAACGGCGATTTCTCGGCTGCCTAGATCAGATAACGTTGAATGGGAAGATGGTTTTGAATGATGAATTGGGAAGGGTATGGAAAGCTTCGGTCCTGGCCTCTTTTAGGCATATGCTGGACGAGATTAAAGAAAAGCACGAGGGCTCTCAGAATAATGAGCCTGTTGCAAAGCAGGAATGATATGCGCTCATAACTGACGATGTGTTGTTCGCAATTTAGGTAAGTAACTATGTAGGTTCATGGTGCAAGGTTGTCTTCAGCTGTTGGTAGTTATCAACTCTACAAGAACACGAGGTTTGAAGTTCTACGGCAGCGAAGAGTTCGGGGACGGCCTTGTACGTATTTGGCGTAAATAGCCTTGGACGCGGACGCTCTTTAAATCGTACACAAACACCGCGTAGTCTGGAAGGCGCTTACTACCGATTCTGAGGAATGTTCCGCCTTCCATTTCAAGGTAGAAGATATTTTCTGTTCTTATAGAAGCCAAAGGTTCGCAAATGACCTTTAGTCTGTCCAATCCTGAGCTAGTTCAGTTCTTTGGAAAATTAAGCTCATTCAAATGACGTTGAAGAATTGAATTCTTCTCTCAGAGAAAACACATCGTCTTCATTACAAAGATCAGTCGGTTAATGTGGAGAAATAATCGCTATTTATTCTGAAAATCATACGGAACGCGTAATTACGGAAAAAATTCCCAAGTTTGTTAATCTTAAAAGCTATGAAGTGTAATACATGTAAACTAATTACCACCTTTCTTTGCAAGGTCAATCGAGTTTGCACCTGCACATTTTGGTTTTCACTAACATTAGACCTGCCTTTCTCTTTACACCATCGTGTCCCAAAGTGAGCTCTTCCTCGGTCCGTTCACTTCGGTTTTTCTAGATCTTACACATTCGGTAGGACTCCTTGGGCGGGTGATCAGCTCGTCGCAAGGCCTCTACCTGTACACAAACACAGAAAAACGCACACACACACAAACTAAACGTCCATGCCCTGAGTAGGATTCGAACCCACGATCCCGGTTTCCAAGCGAGCGAAGACAGTGACAGACAACATTACTAACATTAAATAACCTGAAACCGGTCTCGGTAGCCGAGCGGCCTAAGGCATGTACTGTACTGTCTTTATACATCATGTGCGAAAAGTGAATAAGAGACCATAAAATGGATACCAATACTCGTATAATATGTCGTAATGGGCCAAATGTAGTTGGTAGAGGCACTATGCTACAAGCCAGAAGGTCGCGGGTTCGAGTCTCAATGAGATGGATTTTTTTCAATTTACCTAATCCTTCCAGCCGCACTATTGCCCTGAGGTCTACTCAACCTCTATCCTGGGGGATAAAGGGCGGCCGGCGCGTAAAGCTAACAACCTTACTGCCATCTGCGAGCCGACTATCTGTAGAAAATGTGGAAGCCTCGACGTCTCACAATCCTGTGGGCCTTCACGGCCTGTTACATGGACATCTTTACCTTTCTTGTCTTTAATGGACCAAGTATTGTTAGGTAATCATAGGAGTCCAATACATATAACGCAACTAACAGATCAAGGACTTTACCGATCATGCAGAAAGAAGACGTTGTTGGTCCCGGAAATATAGAGTTAGGTTAGGACTTATGCCAATCTGCCCAGCAATTGCCTGGCCGACGTGATTTCTTGTGACTGTACCTATACCTCTTCTTCACGGTTATAGCATTAGAAATGCTAAATGGGACATCTTGAAAGAAGCATGAGCTAGTGATTTAAAAGTAAAATTCGACGACAGCTACAGACTCCTTTTGCTCTAATGTAGCTATATGGTAATACTTTATGTAAGTTTCAGCAGCCTAGAAATAATTTGAAGAGTTGAACGCAGTTTTCATGTAAGTCACCGGAATTGTGTAGCTTCTCGGAGGTGTAAATGATATCACATGTGTCTGCAGACAGACGTACGGTGCACTAGAGAGACTGTAAATTCATCGGAAGTATGAACCGAAGTAGGTCATATTCGCTGAGATTCAAATGAAATTTTAAAAACAAATTTTAATAGTGACTCTAAAAATGCAGTGTTTCAGCGTTACGTACAGTTGTTTGGTTCCCAAACTGCCGTTCGTGTCTTCCTTGGGATTACGTGAAATGTTGCAAGCAGGTTATGATAGAACATATCTCCTGTCATACAGTTACTTGTTCCCTTCATTAGTAGTCACCTTAAGATATACGTGTATTAATCATACGCCACCAGATTAGAATGAAGGGTAGCATTGAAGAAACTGTAGGTTTGTTTGTCTTTTAGTCGAAATAATTGTAAAAATGTTGCACTTTTATTTTCACTGTTTAATGATCAGAGATGATTCCAATCTGCTGCTATTATCACGCCTTTTTTTTTTTCATTGTCGCTACAGCCCTCATTTGGGCCTAGGCTTACCTCCATGAAACTCTCCGTTTCACTTCGGTTTACTAGATCTTAGACA
>NW_019741981.1:1107301-1249413 GCF_002891405.2 Cryptotermes secundus | reverse complement strand
GAATGAAGATTGGCAGAGGAAACCGAAGTACTCGGAGAAAACCCGCCCCAGCGCCACTTTGTTCACCACAAATCCCACTTGACCAGACCCGGGATCGAACCCGGGCCGCAGCGGTGGGAAGCCAGCAACTAACCGCTTGATCTATGGCGCGGCCTTTTAGGAACCATATGTAAAATCGGTTTGTACACTCGATTTGTTTACTGCCCGGCAGCTAACCGACGGAGGTACCTTCGTAGGTGAACTACAGTTGAGCCTACCAAAGAGTTATTTCCGACGATGGAGATAAAACTTGCTTGGAGGGGAGGGCCTCTCTCCTAATGCTTGTGTGTAACAAATAGCAATGGAAGAGTGGCGGTGAAGCAAGGGGAGCGCAAGAGGAGAGGGTACTTGGAGTGAGGGACGAGCCGTTAAATTTTTTGGTTGGCTTAACTATAGCTAACCGTTTTTACGGAGCAAAGCAAAAATTAGATTAAGAATACGATATCCGCAAGTTCCTATTATAATTCGTTATTCAAAAATTGCAAGAAACGGACTTTGAAGTAGTTACTTGTACATTGCATTTGCATTGGTCCGACTGTCTTAACAGTGTAAAAGTAAAGTAAAGCTATCCCTGTAACAGGGCCTGAAGGCCCATAGGGTTGTGAGAAGTTATCTAGACAATCGGCTCAAAAATGGCGGTAAGGTTGTCAGCCTTACGCGCCGGCCGCGCTTTACTCCCCAAGAAATTTTTTAAAATAATTCCTGGTACTCATTTCTGTTAGAGGCTGAGTCGACCCCAGGGCCATAGTGCGGCTGGAAGGATTAGGTCAATCGAAAAAAATCAAATGACCTCATCGGGATTTGAAACCACGACCTTCCGGCTTGTAGCATAGCCCCTCAACCAACTACGCTACCTCGTGTCCCTGATCACCCGAGTAACCTTTGAAAGGCCTTGCGTCGTTTAGTTATTTATTTATATCATCTGTCATTGTCTTAATCTTCGAAGCTTTCTTATAGGATTTTAGGTTCTCACAGCGGTGTCTATGAAGAGTTATATCTTCCGGAGGAAGTCAGTCAACGTTTCGGAGAAAAATATCGGTTCCATGCTCGGAGCGAAGAGTAAGGCAAGCAAGAAACCAGTATGGAGTAGGTTTCACGCATACTTTGCTTGCTTCCTTTCACCGGACTGCACGTTATTATATCCCAGAAGATGGAGCTTCGCATTTCTTATAGTCTCGCCCCTGTCGCTGTAAATAATTTCATGAAGTTGCAGAAATATTCACGTGTGCGAGATGTTGAGTACGGCGCCTCTCTGCGTTGGATAGGGAGTGTACCTACATAAGATGGATCATCAGGAACTGATGGAGCAATTAGTAGGTGATGTATATGTTAGCCGCGGGTTGCACCAAGACGCATGTCGTCGTGTGTGGCAGGCAAGCAAGCGCCTTGGCCCGCAGCCACAGCCGGCGAGAGCAGTCGCTTTCTTCCTTTCAGTTGCGTGCCAACAGCAATCATATTTTAATTGTTTACTGGATTCCACCAGTCTCGGGCTCGTTAACGAATTACTCGATATTCTAGCGTGTTAAACAATGCGATCAGCAGACCACGGTCCAGAAACTATTAATATGCTTCCGTTAGGTACAGCACAGTGTCTCAAACTGTCGTTCCCGACCCCCAAGGGGCTCGTCACCTACACTAAAAGGGTCGCCAAATTCACGAGAATTGTTTAAAATATAGCAGTATCCATGCATATTCAACTCACCTCCATCTAGCGCCGAGGTCAGAAATGGTGGAGCTATACCTCGACCACCCCCCATATATCATCATGGCATAGTGCTTAATTAAGCACAGGGACAACTTTACATTTTTCCATGTATATTCTTGGCGAGTCAGTGGTATTTAATACATGTAATAAGATAAGGGCAAAGTTGAACACTGGGATTGTGGGTTCGAATCCCACTAAAAGCATGGATATTTGTGTGCGTTTATTCTGTGTGTATGTAGCGGCCTTGCGACGGGATCATTCCCCGTCCTACCGACCATGTGAAAGATGAAAAAACTGAAACAGCGGCCAAGGTCCAACAGAGGGCTATAGAGCCACTGATAGATAGATCGGTAGGTGGGTAGGTGGGTAGTGGGTAGCAGGTAGTTAGGATGACAAATGAATAATGAACTGGAAGGAAGCAGTTATGGCCTAGTGTGGTAGGCCCTACTATCCTAGTATTTGCCTGGAGGCCCTGAAGAAGAACACGAATAACCGCAGTCGGAATAACCGGTGTTCCGATTCGAGATTCGAACCGAGTACTTCTCGAATACGAATCAAAAGCATTACCGCTACACCGACCCGCTTGATCATGTGTAGATGGGAAGCATCTCTGTCATTAGCCTGCAGCTACATTTTACATACTGTATTTCAGGCATGTCCAACGCGTCGATCGCGGGACGATTTTTGGTCGATCTCATAGGCCTATAAGGAAATTATATGTGAAAAGCATGTAAATTCACTTGTAATATAAAATAAGAAAGATATCATAGCTACTATTTAAGATCTCTAATTATCAAGGAACACCATTGTGCGGCGAATAGAAATTATGTGTGGAAACATAACTGAACAGTTGCTGAAAGATGTTTCTAGTTGTGTTGCTTTCTCCCTCCAACTGGATGCATCTACAGACGTCAAACACAGCCCAGTTACTAGTTGCTTTTACAGCAAACGTCATGTGTCGTGTTATTTTTACCAATATTTTTGCTTAAACGAGGTACGACGATAGGAGGGGGTGGAAGATCACTGGTAGTTTTGACAATAAAAAGTCGATCACAACCTGTTTGAAGTTGGACATGCCTGCTGTATTTAAATCAATGCTCTGAGTGCAGTTTTGATCAAAGAAATAGGACAGTTTCGATCAGAAGTACAATTCCGATCAAGATTTATGACTTCATTGATGTCATTCAACTTTCGTAGCTTATGTTGGAGTAGGCCTGTATTTTGGCAGTAGTTTATCATCAGCGTATAATTTGGTTAAATTTATTTTTTACAAAACGCGTTACTTCTTCAACTACATTATGGGTTAGGCCATGCTTGGTCTCTTCCATCTTGTTGAAGAATATGCTGGTCCCTCAAGACAACTTACTTTTTACACTGTAACATAATCTTTGAAATTCCAAATAATTATGTTGGGTTTTATCACTTTAAGCACGTAAATTAATTTTATAAAACATTCTGGAATTGTTTGAATTCAGTACATACGTTTTGCATTTTGCATTTAAATTAAATTATGTCAGGGAGGTGCCCGGAAAGTATAATATGAATGGAACATATAATAAATGGAGTAAAGAGTAGGGGTGTATGGAAGGAGTTAGAAATGCATAATGGGGGGGATCACTATCCGACATCTCATCTAGTTCCTGCGCTATTCACTGTACCGTAGTACAAAGCAGAGGATGCTGAGTCAATTTCTGCTGGATTGTGAGGACACCCGTACCTCGGCTCAAAGCAGGATATCACATGAAAGAAGGTAGGAAATGTACGCTTAGCATAATAGTTTGGGCGCGTTCGCTTCCATATTTAGCCGCGTTTATAATGTAGCACTTCTTTTCAACCATTTTTATGAAACCTGAGGAGCTCTTTCAACTGTGTGCAAGGAAATTCTACTCGTAAATGAAGATTGATCTAAACTTGTCAATGCTTCTCGGGTTCTGAGGTGTCAGCCTAAGAAAGCACTGATTTTTAATTATTTCGAAAATCATGTGACGTTCGGAAAGAGAATATTGGCCCTTTCACTTTTCTCTGCACATTTATGCGAGCGGTACTTAATTTTTCCCGCACATGCGCATGTAGGCATTCATTATTGTTATCCAATTTTAACCAAATTTGGAATATTCAACTAATTTTAGTAAAATTGCCCATTGTCAGTTCTCATGAGTCTGGTTAGTGGTTTTGGAGTTGTTACTTTCGGACAAAGGAACAGACATGTGGTGAAGCTAACAGGCTAATTTGTGCAACTTCTCATTAGGAAATGCCAAAAGATACAGAGAAGACAATATAATTGCCTCAAATTTTGTGAAACAAATGCTTAGGGCGAGGACAGAAGTGTTCCCCCGTAAAAATATCTCCATTGCCTCTAAGCAAATGAAAACAGTTGTGGATTATTAAAAAAAAATATTAGGCCCTGTTCTCAGATATCGGTGAAGAAAGGTGGCTGAATTTGTTGCCACTTGTTATCGCAGTAGACCTGTATATGTGTGAACTGCGGGAGATTGAAATGTATTGCACTGTAATCGGGATTCTGCCCTCACGGATACAAATTGTGACACATTTAAATTACTTACTGTAGTCCAATTTTATTTTTATTCGAATTTGATACTACGTGTACGTTCCTGCGTGTAAAATAAATAAAGGCCGAGGAGGCCCATAGGATTGTGAGATGTTGAGGTAGGGTTCCGGTAGGGCCAAGAATTTCTCTTCTCCACGTCGTCGAGACCGGCTCTGGGGTCCACCAAGCCTCCTATCGAATGGGTATCGGGGGCTCTTTCTCTGGGAGTGAAGCGGCAGGGGCGCGAATTTGACCACTCACTTCCAGCAAGTGCCGAGGTCAAGAAAATGTGGATGTACACATCCACTCCCCCATACGCCTTCATGGCATAGTGCCAAATTAATTAAGCACAGGATCATAATCCGTATTGTTTTAGCCTGAGGAGCAAAGAAATAAAATGTGGTGCGAATTTTAGTACCTTGTCGATTTAATAAGACCCATCACCCCGCCTTGTCCCCCCCACCCACCCACCTTCACATGCTTCTTACCAGCTGACTTTAAAATTTTGTTTCAGCGTTTCATTATTACCAATTTAGTTCTAATCAACGTCAGGCCTCTGTTTTCTTCGTTTAAACATGTTACATTTCGGATAATTATTTTCCTACTTTCTTTATTTCGTACGTCACATTTTGAGGTAATTTCTTTGCCAATAATAAAGGCAGAAACACTAACAATAGCTCGACGACGCCAATAGCAATAATGGTAGCCATTACATATCTGAAAACTGGTACAGAACTTCAGCCACGAAGTCATTTCGTGCATAAATTTATGGCTGAGACTCTCAGAGAAACAGACGGAACGAGAGTATCTGTAGTGTGTGTGGCATGTAGGATCAGCAAGACAGTAAGAGTATACATTGTGCTCTTAACAGGCGCTTTCGTCAGAGGGAAACATAGTCTTAAGTGAAATAATTAATACTAGGATGAACAGTGAACAAGTATTACATTTATATCCCACTATTCTCCCTTAGTTAATACATATTCATATCGGTGGGAATTCAAAACTGTGTGTCTGCACTGAACAAATAAGAAATCGGCATTAAGATCTCTCTTCTGATTGCTATAAGAGAAAAAGAAAAACTAAACAAACTCCGTGGCCTGTAGTCCGAAAGCGAACTATACCGACCGAGGGACAGCCGCTTATCGGCGAAGTTATTGCCGGCTTTAGCGGATAGAGGGTATCGCGTGGTCAGCGCAACGGATTCCCGCGGTCGTTAATCTCGGTTTTCTAGACCGGAGCCGCTATTTCCTTGAAATAGCTCCTCAGTTAAGCTCACGAGGCTGAATGAACACCGTTCCAGACCCACAACTTCTCAGAAAATCTTGTACCCGCCGGGAATCGAACCCGGGACCTCTGCATCTGTAGCCAAGGACTCTGACCACTGGACCAGAGAGGCGGTCGACTGCCGTTACACAGCCTAAAAATGGTTTAATACAGGACTCTGCTTCTGAGTCGTCGTATTGTAAGGGAGCCATTAGTCAAGAGTAAAATAAATATGACTTAAAGTAATCGTAAGTCAATAACGATTTTCCTTTATTTTCTTCGTAATTGCGATCTCTTACTAAAATAATTGGAGCTTTTGTTTTCTTACACGCTTGCCTATTATGATCGAGAATAAAGAATTTCGGTAGTACGGTGAACAATATTTTAATTAAATAGACGTTTATACATGTAGGCCCATAAATTCAGGCGCGAGGGAGCTTCGTTTAATTATTACAAGAATAAAAGACTTGAGTAAACTTCGAGTTTGTTCGTGGGGCCATTGTTGAGTGATGAATATACAGTCTCAGAAATGTATACTGAGCGCCCTTTTGATTAATTATCTCGCAACCCGCAATACCTACGCAAAAGTGTATATGACATAAACCTGAGTTTTACTTTTCTCCAGAAGTTTTGTTCGAAGCAATTCTCCCGATTTACACTCGAGATGTGCGCAGAAGCGCCACAGGTATGTCCTTGTAGCAGCCATTGTTTTGCCCAATGTTTACCAAAATTGGTATATGAAGAATTCTGTCTTCCCGGATGTAACAACATGTAGTAAACTGAAAGTTAATCGACATTGCGAAGTAACGTGTCGTCCCAATCTTCAGGGTTGGAGTCCAAGCCACGCAACAAATCGGCATGCAGCAGGCAGATTCTGCACAACTGAAATGTGTTTAAAATATCAGATTTCAACGGTTCTAGAGTTGTTACTGCGTGCTTGTACAGAGGGGTGGAGAACGTATCGGATCAGTAGGTCCTCTGCAGGATTGTGAACACACCTAAAATCTGTGTTCATGTACGTGTACCTAAAATTTTAAATTTAAATTCGCTTAGTGGGGGGTGGAGTCCAACTGGGTCCACTCGGCACGGCGGCCACTGATTGGCCTATTGTAGCCTGTCCCAGGTGATTATGATGATGGAGAATTTGGTGGAATGAAGATTGGCAGGGGAAACCGAAGTACTCGGAGAAAATCAGCCCCAGCGCCACTTTATCCACCACAAATCCCACTTGACCAGACCCGGGATCGAACCCGGGCCGCCGCGGTGGGAAGCCAGCGACTAACCGCTTGAACTATGCCGCGGCCTACGTGTACCTAACTCTATGACACAGTAGCTTGTTTGAAAGTTGATAGTTGCTCAATTGGTCAAGAAATTATCTCGTTTTATTGCGCCCGAAGGCAGATTGTCGTAATGATAAAAGCTTGCGTGAATGCAGATAAAGTGGCGGTGATGGTGGTGATGGACTGGAGCTTCACTCCGCGACAACTCCAGAGTCTAGGATAATTTTCGGACAGCCACTGACACACTTCGCGGCTGTAATGTGGTGAAGCACCGTCGTGTTGAAGCCACATGTGAAGACTCGTACTGAAGGACCCCCAATAATCTGCTTACGTGTTTTGGAATCGATCCTTACGATCACGACGCCACACGGACAACGTACTCTTGCAACGTCTGTTTCTCAAATGTGATGGCAGGAGCTGACATGCTCTAATGTTTGTAACTTTTAAAGGCAGGCCCTCAGGTGCTAGTTCGTATAAACGTTTTTTTTTTTTTGATGTGTAGAAAGCATCCTGCAAAATGTGGCATGTAGTAGTGAGACTGTCTGTACAGGTTCGAATGAGAGGATGGTGGTGGATAGTGAATCCACAAAGATGCAGCACAAAGCGATACTGTTTCAGGATTTGACTAGGTGACACTGCTATAAACCTTAGGATGACCTTCTTTAGGGACAGGAATCAAGTCCGAGTCCTACCGAATACGAAGAGAAAATCCTGTCCACCGCATTGTGGGTTTCATCATCCTTTGCGTCTGTTTTCCCTGTGTGGCAGTTTTAACGAAAATCCAGAATAACGTAATAACCCTGGCATCTTCTTTAGTTCAATAATCTTTTTTACACAATCGGTATGACTCCTTGGAGAGTGATCAGCCCGTTGCAAGGTTGCTACCTACACACGACAACACAAACAGAATAAATGCACACAGAGACATTCATGCCTTGAGTGGGATTCGAACCCACGATCCCTGCGTTTGAGCGAGCGAAGAAAGTTCATGCCTTAGACCACGCAGCCACTGTGATCAACGGGAAATTGAAATATTCGGAGGAAATAACGCCGGTGCCACTACCAGATGAAGTGACCTGGGATTGAACTTGGGCCACCGCGGTTGGAAGGCGATGACTAACCGTCTGAGCTACGGTACGGCCAGGTGTGCTGGCTCACTGACTTCTGAATCGAACGTAGGACATTGTTCTTGGATCTTATCCCTGCTTTAAATCCTACCCCACCTAGACCTTAAGTACGTTCCGTAAACTTAGGACGCGCCTCTTGCTGTCTCTCCTGGAGCTCTACACAATGTTCTGTGATGCTTCGCTGTTTCTGCTGTGCATTGTCACTGCTTTTCTTCTGGAACTTCACTGTTGTTACCGTCTCATTTTATGGAATTTTCGCTTACACTTCACGGCTTCTTTTCTGGCATTTAATTGTATTTTCCTCCCATTTCACTGCTCTTCTTCTGGCATTATTACGTCGATTTAAAGTAGTGTCGAATTTCGTAGGAGAGTAGATATTTGTTTGTAGTGGTGTTCCATATTAGGTAGAATATTATTCTCTGAAAGGAACTTGTGTGTATCTCAAATATATTTTTAAACCCAAAATCCAAATTTTAATTTAAAATTCGAACATACTGGTTGTATATCTGTAGCATGCCACCATTTTTTTTTCAAATTAAAAGTTTTCAGAAATGTATGTATATATAAATGACATTATGTGACACTTTTACTCACTGTACGTGTATATATTTCTTCTCTTAATAACAACGGCCTGCCCCATAGTAACCACGGGTTTTATGGGAGGGGTCATTTGTGCAGAGTGCTCAAACCCCCCCAAAGAACCATCAATAATGCAGGGATATGTCCATGATTTTAGGGTTTAAAGTTTGCCCGAAACCCGATATATTTGATAATCTTTTCGTGGCTGTGTACAAATATTATTTGTGTGAGTTTTAAATGTTTAACATGTATGTCCAGAATAGAGTTGGCGCGATACAAACGGGCAGTGTTGGTGGAATGATTAATGGGTATAAATCCAACTTGACCACTGTAGTTATTCGCTACTCTAAACACACTAAAGGAGATCAAACCAAAACGTAACGAGGGTGGAAAATAATTTCCAAATGCGGTCTTGGCAACATTTCATGTTTCATCGGAAGTGGTGTTTGTTTATTGCAAATGCACGTGTATCGTTGCAAACCCAACACAAAATATGGAGCCATAAATTCTGTTGCTGACAGAGCTAAGAATTAGCCAGATATGATTCTGCATAAAGGCGTTGATTGTATTTCCTTATATTTGCTTATACGTACGCTATATCGAAAACCGTTTGAAACGGCACCCTTGTAGATCTTTATTTTCTGTAACATGTACCAATCAGCTTTTCTTGCGACAAACCACTTTTAAGAGCACTTCGGTTATGGACACGTCAACTGTGATTCATATTGAATTGTTCTGCTGAGCTCTGCTTGACACCTACTTTCACTCTTGTTTCCTCCTCGGCTTGATCTTCGACCTCGAAGATAGAAGTGACAGGTTACTTAGAAACGTCTATTGATTTTCGATGGATTATACGGCCTTATATCCCAGAAGATAGAACTCTTCATAATCACCGCTGTGAGAACCTCAGACCCTACACGGCGCTATATTCCAGAAGACAGAACGCTTCATAACCACCGCTGTGAGGACCTCAGACCCTACATGACGCTATACCCCAGCAGATAAAACTCTTCATAACCACCGCTGTGAGGACCTCAGGTCCTACATAGCGCTGTATCCCAGAAGACCGAACGCTTCGTAACCACCGCTGAGAGAACCTCAGACCCTACACGACGCTATACCCCAGCAGATAAAACTCTTCGTAACCACCGCTGTGAGAACCTCAGACCCTACACGACGCTATACCCCAGCAGATAAAACTCTTCGTAACCACCGCTGTGAGAACCTCAGTTCCTGCATATGATTCATCATGATTGAGCCGTACGTTTTTAATGATACTGTCTCAACTGCGGACGTTGCGTAGCGTCGAGGGTTGTCGAACAGCCATAGTTCCTTGCGGTGGGGTGAGACTGAGTCCGCTTGGTACATCGGCCACTAGTAGGCCTATTGTGCCAGCCAAGATGATAGGTGATGAGTGTGGAGCAGTCGGTGGAATGAGAATTGGTAGGGGAATCGAAGTACTGGGAGAAAACCTGCCCAAGTTCCACTCTATTCACCACCAATCCTACGAGATCTGACCTGGGCTCAAACCCGGGAAGCCGGCGACTAACCGTCTGCACTATGGCACGGTCTTGAACAGCTGTAAGTATGGATGACCTCCGATATCAAATGTGATCGAAGCACAGCTTTTCCTTAATGCCACAATTCCATGCACTTCATGCTAAGATCAATTAAAAGTAAAACGTAATACGAATTGCACCTAAAATCTTGAAACTTATAAGCAATCTGAATTTTGTTTTATTTTTTGTCACCCAACTTGTATTTTTTTTTATTGCTGGTGGGTGGGACTAAGTCCCTTGTACTGCGGCCACTTCTGGCCTATTGTACCAGCCCCAGATGATAGGTGAGGGTGACTGTGGAGCAATTGGTGGAATGAAGATTGGCAGGGGAAACCGAAGTACTCGGAGAAAACCTGCCCCAGCGCCAATGTGTCCACCACAAATGCCACTTGACCAGACCCGGGATCGAACCTGGGCCGCCGCGGTGGGAAGCCAGCGACGCCAGCGACTAACCGCTTGAGCTATGGCGCGGCCTGATAGTGAGGTTGCCTTAGAGCAAGCGTTTACAAGTGATAAGTCGCCACTCGTCGGCAGGGCAGCCGCTAGTCTGTGCTGTCTGTAGCTTGCCGAATCGAGGTGACTGGTGTACGTATAAACTTTTGATTTGGGGAAAATAAAGCCACTTCGACCAGACTGCATTACTAACTTCTGAGAGAAGGTTGGGGAAGACAGAATACACTGAGTAAATGTAAACATTGGCTGCAGAGTAAACATTTTAAAAGTAGGAATGCACCTGCTCCGACTTCCTTCTTGCTACATACTGGAAGGAGCTAGGAGTGCGGTGAGGAAGGTGGCTCCATAAGACGGCATGATGCGCCCCGGTCCGACCGGACACTGTTCCCTGTTCTGTAGCGATCGCAGGGTAAAATGGTTGAGGCTGTTTAAATTAGGAACTCGTTCATAACCATTTATATGGTAAAAAGTAACGATATCCCTGTAACAGGCCCGTAGAGGCCCATAGGGGTGTGAGACGTCGAGGCTCTCACATTTTCTAGACAGTCTGCTCATAGATGGCGATGAGGTTGTCAGCATTGAGGGCAGGCCGCGAGGAAGATTCCTGGTACTCATTTCTTTTAAAGGCTGAGTCGATCCCAGGGCCATAGTACAGCCGGAATCCAGTGACATCGGGAATCGAACGCACGACCGTAACTTTTTATAAGATTTTATAACCATCTAGTTACCATGGTTGATAATTAGGTCGACGCCCAACATCCAAGTTGGAGGACCACCCCTTGTCGTCTGTCGACGACAGCATATTGCACGTAGTGACTTCATTAAATCAAGAAATATAAGATGGCCCGCACATATGTCACGCGTGAGACAAGTAATGTATGAGAAATTGTAGTGGAACACATGCAAACGCCCGCGTCTGTTTGGTCTAGTGGGGAGATTAGGTGTGAGGGAATTGATTGAATTGAACCACCTCAAGACAGGTTTCAGTGACACGCTTTATTATTTTACATAATAGCGTCATAGCTCAAGCGGTTAGTCGCTGGCTTCGCACCGCGGCGGCCCGGGTTCGATCCCGGGTCTCGTCAAGTGGCATTTGTGGTGGACAAGGTGGCGCAGGGGCACGTTTTCTCCGAGTACTTCGGTTTCCCCTGCCAATCTTCATTCCACCAATTTCTCCACAATCGCCCTCACCTATGATCTGGGACTGGTATAATAGGCCAGAAATGGCCACAGTACAAGGAACTTAGTCCCACCCCACTAGCAATAAAAAAAATCGATGTTCACAACTTTTGGTAATTAAATATCAAGAGTCTAGTTTCCATGACGAAACTAAAAAATATATATTAATTGAAGAGATTAAATGATTGAGAAGGTCAGCAGAAGATACTTTTATTTGCAGCTGAATTTAAGACAGGAATGGCATAAATTTTCATATATTAATGGAAGAAAACATTAATTACTGATTAAGGGATTCGTTTCTGATTTCACAGATTAATCGATTAGTCGTGAAAGTCCCAGTCAGTATCGATGCTGGCATCAGCTTTTGGTTTAGTAATCCTGTCAAACGGTCTGTCGAGACCATGATTTGTATTTGTGAGGTTGCAGCAGAATTCAGCTTAGGATTAGCTGAGGCAGAACAAAAGAATGCCGAACCCCCATATAAGTGCATCCACATCCAAAATTCTATGGCTATTTCGCCGGGCCTTTTGACTACAGAACGGTAAAATATTTGATACTTCTACATTCTGCTCAATTTTCACGACAGATGTGTTCTACAGGTTGTTGAAACGCTGTTAAATTGCATTATTTGAATCTTATCCAGATTATAGCTCTCCTGCATGAGAAAGGCGCGTTCTTAGTTCCCTGGGTGAATAATTGAGTAGTCTAATACGAATCATTCTCTTATGCTTCCTTGCCGCGATAGTGTAGTTGGTTGAGGTACTATGCTACAAGCCGGAAGGTCGCGGGATCGAATCCGATGAGGTGGAATTTTTCAATTTACGTAATCCTTTAAGCCGCACTATGGCCCTGGAGTCGACTCAGCCTCTAACAGAAATGAGTACCAGGAATATTCTTGGGGGTAAAGGGCGGCCGGCACGTAAGCCTGACAGCCTTACCACCACATATGAGCCAGTTGTCTAGAAATTGTGGGAACCTCGACGTCTCACAACCCTATGGGTCTCCGTGGCGTGTTAGAGTGATACCTTTACTTTTACTTACTCCTTGCACAGTTCAACATCCAGATTAACATTCAACATGGTCCTCCTTTAGCCAAGCAGGCTGGTATAGTGGCAGCACTATAGGCTTATATTCTGTAGGTACCCTGTTCGAATATCCGTTGTCTCAACTGAATTTTTCGTTGTTTCCCTCGGTCTCTAAGCGAATGTCGGAAACCTTTACGCAGGATTAGGCCATCTAACAAACGAAGTGTAATTTGTGGCACTTTTACTGACCGAGATTAGGAGTGTAGGGTGTTTATGGGTATAATAGGACTTTAGTTGCAGTGCGTCACCCTTCATCCCACAATGCAGCTGCAACCAATGCCCCAGCTACTTTTTCCCATGCGTCTGGCACATAACCCAGAGGCCAGATCTGAAAACACGGCCTGTAAGCACAGATGAAGGAAAAGAACGGACAAGTGATGTACTCGTCCATTGTTCTCAATCACACGACAGCCCAGCCAAGTTCCATTACATGTCATATTAGATTCCGAGGAACATCATGGCTTGAAAGGCGCTCACCCAATAGGAAGACAATATGCTGTCGCTCTGTGGCCAGTGTTTGTTAGTGTCTACTCCATTCATATACATCCTAAATATAGGACAGTACTGGAAGCTGGCCTCGCGGCCCCTTAGCACCAGGATTCAACTCCTTGTACAGCGTAGCCTCTTTAATTTCAAGTTTCTTGCCTTATTGTAGCACCTGTAACAGACCTATGGGGTGATATTATTTCCTATTCCCCCCACGTAAATTCGGCGCGCAACTGGAAAGAACAGCCCACAGGATTTACTTATAACTGAATGTTCTGTCGGCTGAAGACGAACAGGGAGGGGGAAGAAAGCAAATGGCCTTGACAAGACGAACTGCTTTGAACTGCAGAAGTGGATATCGATTAACCGATGTAAAATCAGTGTTCCCTTCATGGCCACACTGTTGATCGTGTTAATCCGGCGTACCCAACAGCCATTAACGTAGTTCTGTCCTGTTCTTATACTTGACTTTATGCATAAGCTTGCATTTATTCTTCCGTCCTTTTCTTTCTTTCGTTCTTTTTGTTTCCCTTAAACCTGCTTTATGCACTGTCTTCGCTCGCTCGGAAGCCGGGATCGTGGGTTCGAATCCCACTCAGGGCATGGATGTTTGTGTGCGTTTTTTCTGTGTTTGTGTACAGGTAGAGGCCTTGCGACCCGCCCAAGGAGTCCTACCGAATGTCTAAGATCTAGAAAAACCGAAGTGAACGGAGAAGTTCATGGAGGTAGGCCTAGGCCCACTGGGGCTGTAGTGCCAAGGGGAAAAAAACCTGCTTTATATAGGCCCATCACATTTTAGTGAAGCAGCAGGGAATATTTAATTTTGCTCTCACCTTTGTCTAATGCTGCGGTAGCGTAGTTGGTTGAGACACTATGTTACAATCCGGAAGGTCGCAGGTTCGAGTCCCAATGAGGTGAATTTTTTCAGTTTACCTAATCCTTCCAGCCGCACTATGGCCCTTTGTTCGACTGAGCCTCTAACAGAAATGAATACCAGGAGTCTTCCTGGGTGTAAAGCAAGGCCGGCGCCTAGGGCTGACAACCTTACCGCCATCTGTCAGCCGATTGTCTAGATAACGTGGGCGCCTCAACGTCTCACAACCCTATGGGCCTTCACGGCCTGTTACAGGGATAACTTCACTTCTTTGTCTAACGCCGAGGCTAGGAATGCGTGGAGTTTTCCTTTCACTTCCCCAGTACACCTTAATACGTAGTATGGTGCTTAACCACAGGGAAGCGTGTTCTTTCTACGGCTTGGTTTCGGGGATCTTTGACTCAGATGAATCCACTTCAATGGCAGCTATAATGGCACGCGAAATATTCACGTTGGTGCTCAGAGAAGAGAACACACTGGAAGTCAGGCAAATGGATGTATGAGCAGATGCAATGCATGTGTTGAAGTGTGGACTCTAACTTGGCGCTTTCTTCGTCTATGTACACGGCCAATGACCGACCACTGGAAAGTAAGCAAACAAGACGAGCTGTCGTTTCAAATAGTTACGTCTTTTTAACAATGAGGCGTGTTCAAAAATCGTGCACTTGTTTGGCTGGGGAGCAGAGTCCTACTTGAAAAGCTAACGAACCCTCAGCTACTCAAGAAATTACCCTCCTTTTATGGAACCCAAACGTTCATCGTCATATTCGCAGATCTCAGTCGCGGATACCCGACTGGGATTTGCCCTACAGCTTGGTGATTGACTGTAAGGGGGGGGGGACTTGTAGCTCATCGTTTACTATGTATCCGGCATGTCACGAACTGTTGCACTGTCTGGCATGCTGGATTAAAATCTTCTGGGAAAAATATCCATTTGGCTAGAGAGTCCGCATACAGTCTTGATGGCCGCGCCATAGCTCAAGCGGTTAGTCGCCTGCTTCCCACCACGGCGGCCCTGGTTCAAACTCGGGTCTGGTCAAGTGGGATTTGTGGTGGACAAAGTGGCGCTGGGCTAGGTTTTCTCCAAGTACTTCGGTTTCCCCTGCCAATCTTCATCCCACCAAATTCTCCAGTGGCCGCCGTGCCGAGTGGACCCAGTTGGACTCCACCCCGCACTAAGCGAATTAATTAATTAATTACCTTTACTTATTTACTTTACTTAACGTCATATATAGCTGTGGTACGGTCGGATGAAGGATAATATGTTAATAATGAATTGGAAAGGATGTCGAATTTAGCGGTTGTGACTTCTTTTTAAAATAATATCTGTAACATTTGTCTGGAAGGACTGAATAAAATCACGAACAAGGTCAATGGAGACATGCGACCTTCGAGTTAAAACCTGAATCCCGAACCTTCAGAATACCAGCAAGTGTCAGCCACTCGGCCACGACCTTCTGTGCTCTGGCTATTACCATTAATGATTTCATAATGGCCTTTCATTTGTTTCTAGCCTTACACGTCTTTCTTGTGTTGTCATGTGTGCAGTCGAAAATGAATGCTGAAATGCCGTGACTCTTAACTGGAAATTAAATGCTTGTGGTATATTTTGAATTTCATCCTAGCCAGAACTTTGACTAGAAACACAGAAAAAAGTCCTGTTCGCCATGAAGAATCAGACGAGGAACCATTCCAGATACAAGTGCAGCAGAGTTGCCTCCGTAGCTTTGTGCCTTTCTCTTTGCAGCGTTTCTTCTGTCGACATAATCAGAGCTTCTATAAACCGTATACATGACGTCATATCTGCCAAGTGCGTTTAAGTTTTGAAATTATCGTACTTTTGTGTTTATCATATTTCTCATGCCCGAGTTTAATTGCTAATTAAATTTGTCCCCGGGCACAGTGATAGAATTAATGTACTGTATAGACCCAGTGAGCAGGTCACGGCAGCCGAGCGGTATAAGGCATGCACTGTCTTCGCTCGCTCGGAAGCCGGGATCGTGTGTTCGAATCCCACTCAGGGCATGGATGTTTGTGTGCGTTTTTCTGTGTTTGTCTATAGGTAGAGGCCTTGCGACGTGCTGATCACTCGCCCAAGGAGTCCTACCGTATGTGTAAGATCTAGAAAAACCGAAGTGAACGGAGTTCATGGAGGTAGGCCTAGGCCCACTGGGCCTGTAGTGCCAAGGGGGAAAAAAAAATAGACCCAGTGAACTTTCCTTCTGTACGCCTTTGAATGGAGGGAGATGGGGTGCTGGAAAAGCAGGATGAGTTTTTCTTTAATTCGCTTAGTGGGGGGAGGAGTCGAACTGGGTCCACCCGGCACGGCGGTCACTGATTGGCCTATTGTAACATGCCCCCTGGTGATTATGATGACGGAGAATTTGGTGGAATGAAGATTGGCAGGAGAAACCGAAGTACTCGGAGAAAACCCACCACAGCGCCACATTGTCCATCACAAATCTCACTTGACCAGACCAAGGATCGAACCCGGTCCGCCGCGGTGGGATGCCAGCGACTAACTGCTTGAGCTATGGCGCGGCAAAGATGAATTTTAGGGGAAATAATTACACGCTTAAAAAGTGAAGCCGGATATCAGTTCCGAAACGTCACTAGCAGTAGTGTTTTGTTTCATCAGTTCGATATACCACTGTGTTTTGCTGCCAGGCGTATTATTCTTGATTTGGTTTAATCTGCATCACTTTTGCAGCTTCACATATTGCGTAGGATCCAGACGGTAGGACTGTTTGTGAATAATGAAATGGAGAGGGCGTTGAAGGAAGCGGTCGTGGCCTTTTGTAAGGCATTAGTCCCGGATTTCCGTGAAGTGACAGAGAAAATGCAGCTAGAAAGGCCAATCTTTGGGCCAAGAATCGAACCCCAGACCTTCCGAATACGAAACGGCGTTTTGACCACTCGACAACTCTGTTGTTGGTAGGCCCAGGCTTATGCTGAATGTTGTCATGGCTTCATTAGGTACGAGTAATATAGAGTTATTTTGTTAATTTATTGTGCGTTATCAACTGCTGAAGTTGAACAGAGTTGACGTATCGGAGGAGGCTCCCGCGGCATGTTTCAGGGTCAGCACAGCCCTGCAGTAAGGACCAAGGAAAGCCTTATAAACGTCACTCATGAAAGGCTGCCCGGAGCAGAGAATTAAATCCAGGACTTGGGAATAAGGAGGATGAGTTGTAATCACTGTACCACTCGTTAGGGAACGTTGTTAGTTCCCATGCTTCATCTTTTTCTTTGTCGTTCTTAATTCGTCTTTCTTCTTCTCCTACTCTTCTTTTTCATCTTGTAGGGGCCTGCTACTCCACTTCCTTCTTTTCTTCCTCAGCAGTGCCCTCACCTGAGAGGGTTGTTGTCGGATTGTTTGGTTGGGGTCCCATTGATATTGTATAATTCAGTAGGATACGTTTTGCCGATCACAGTGGCCGCCCAGTCTAAGGCATGAACCGTCTTCGCCCGATCAAATACTGAGATCGTGGGTTCGAATCCCACTTGAGGCATGGATGTCTGTGTGCGTTTATTCTGTGTTTCTACTGTCCTGTGTGCAAGTAACGGCCTTGCGACGGGCTGGTCCCCCGTCTAAGGGGTCGTACCGACCGTGTAAAAGATGAGGAAACTGAAAACGGCCAAGGTCCAACAGAGGGTTGTAGAACCATAGATAGACAGACAGACAGTTTGTTTCACATATGAGTTCCCCACATGGGCTGATCCAGGGGAACCTACTGAATGTCTACCCACTGTTCACTGTTTGATATACTCGTATAACGACGTTGTCTGTATTAAGACTATGTATAGCGTCGATGATAGGATAATTAATTAATATGGATCAGTTGGTGGAATGAGAATTGGCAAGGAGACCGAAGTACTTGAAGAGAACCTGTCCTAGCACCATTTTGTGGACAGAATCGTACATGACCTGACCTGGAACCGAACCCGCGTCTCCGCAGGAGACAGCGGCTAACCGCCTGAGCTACGGCACGGCCCCACCCGAATATTTACAGAGTGAAAAAGGGTACACCTATACACTGTTTAATGGTAAGGCTCTGTACATGTGTTATAGAGATACCCGGTTCGAATCTCGACTGAGTTACCGGATATTGCAACTCTTTTTTTGTGGTTTTACATAGTCTTAGGAAGTTCCAGGACACTCACTATCGTTACTGAGGTTTCTCATGAGTTTCTTCAATCCCCAAGGCAAATTATAAGATTAATACTGTGACATGCTGCCTGAAAAGTGGACTATAGGACATCCATCGCTGCGCAATGGGCAATGAGAGCGCATGCTACCTAGGAAACTGCCTACCCAACAGAGGTAGAATTGCTGAATTCCCCTGGCAACGGATAGACCAGCTAAGAGCGAAACTGAATCTTTCGACAAGGTGATCTCTATGCCGTCCTAGCGTAGGATATAAGCGAAGAAGAATTCAGAGGACCAAGTGAGTTCGTATCCGACGAGAGCAAAGTCAGATCAGTTTCGAAGGACGAAGAGCCAAGACGCTCCACTGAGATTAGCGGTGCACGTGTAACAGTTGAAGAGGAAACGTCTGAAGGCGTTATAAGTGAGAGTGATTGTATTAGTGAGTGTATAGAGTGATTGTCCAATAGACATATTCGTCCAAATCCGAGACCCACACAATTTCTTGTAGCGTTGCCTAGGAAACACGCGACAATACTTTAAATTAGGCCACGACTTCTTCCTGCTACATCCTTTCCAGTTTATTATTCACCATCATCCAATCATTCGGCGCCATATAGTCTGAGTAACTGACAGTGTCTCGTAGGTGGGTACCAGCGTTTAGGAGCAACCTACTGCATCATTCAAGTTACTCTGAAATATCGACACCCATTGTCATAACCCTGAAGATATTGCAGAGTGTTGTCGTTTCCGATATAATGGCGTGCAGCTTACCAGCGTTTCTGAGGAACTCAGTGCTTTTATCTTCCAGGTCGAAGAGTGAGTACATCCCAGCATCCACTGTGGGAACTCCGAACCTCACACGTTACTCATGTTAATGAAGTCTGGAGATGAGTAATGTACTTACACTCTGTATGCTGAGCCGCTTTTTTTTTAAGGAATCTGATATAAAGTTCAAAGGGTTGTATTGAATTCCCTGGTCGTACTGTAGCACTCTACCTTCGTCACCAGGCTGGGCTGCATATTGCAGTGAGAGCGCGGAGTAGCTACTATCATATCAGTGCAGCTGCCTGTGTCGGACACTACTGCTCTTAGCTGAACCCAAAATTAGAATTGTAGAAAGGCTCTATTCCAAGCCGGTCCTCATCTGACTAAATCCAGGCGTCTTCTAATTGAATGTGTCTAGTATAGTGGTTTACAAACTATGATCCACGAACCCTACCATGTATTTCTTTCTGAATATTTCACTTTTTGAGGACGTGTTAATGTAAATAGACGACTAGTGCCCTCTACAGAATGCCAAACCCGACATAACTTCTTCAAAACTGGTGTCTTATCATGCTTCACGTTATCTCTTTATTGTGTTTGGCATGGCAGCCTAAGTCAGCCCAGCGTCCTCTCGACTCTAAACGTTTTCTAAATTCTGATTATCCTTAAAGTGCCAAGTGCTGAAATTTTCGATCTCTACAAAAAAATTTTAAACTGGTGGCATGTGATGTCTTTTGCAGTTTGTCTTAATTACATAGTCAAGAAACGTATTGTGACGAAATAATCCATTGCTAGACAACGGATTGTTAAAACATTTTCGCGGCGATGAACACGTTTGGAGGAATCAAAGCGTTGCCCCGAATTAACACAAGATTCCGAGACAACGGATTCATGAAAAACAGTAATGGAACCCTTGGACTTGGTGACTTCCATTCGGCCCGCGTGGAAGTTGTAAAAAGGCAGTGCTTTTCGTGAGATCAGACTGAGATTAGTGAGAGATTCTTCTTGGAGATCCGTCGGACAGATGTTGTTCAGAAGGAGTTCAACGTGTGAACTGTTATGATCAACTGTAATTGTAAAGAAGTGCATAAACCCAATTATCAAATCTAGAATTCATTGTTATTAGTCACGTAAACCCCTTATACGTGACAATATGGAGGGAAAATTTCCCTACATTTTTATTATTGCGGAGTTCATGTATATAAATATAAACTGAACATACATCATTATATAACCACGAAGGAGGGCCGACTCTGATAACCTGCAAAGTGAAGGCTTCGCACTGTAGGAATTAAAGCTTACACTTCACCTCCAGTAGGTCTCCATGGACGGGTTGTCAGTTCGTCATGGAGAGGAAAAGACTGCGGTACAGTTCGTTTTCCCAATATACTGACCATTTTAGAACAAGTTGTAAAGTACCATCTAAGTATGTCTTGTATATATCCGTGTATTGATACATATTGTTAAAACCCCGACATGTTTCGGTCACACAAGACCATTTTCAGGGGGTGTACCACATTGAATGGAAACGTTACAGTTCATACTTGTATGTATAAAAATGAAATATTTAAAATATCCTTGTCATTCTTGGGAGAAGAAAACTTTTATTCCTCCATTTCCTGACCCGAAGACGGCGAAGTCGGTGTTTGAGTGGCCTCGAACCTGGATAGAATAAACAGGGCTGTCAGCGGATTTGCCTCTGCCCTGCAGAGGACCTGTAGAAGCAAATGCACTTACCGTCTTCGAGGTAATGAAGGCCCTTGAAGGGACTGCTTTAGCAGTTCGTCTTCCGAGCCGCGGTGCTCGTACAAGGCCGCAGTTGCGTATGTCCCTAGGCATGCAGGATGTTAGCGTGTGCTGTAGGCACCGTCATCTGCAGGCAGCATTACGAAGGTCACTTGGAACAACCGCGTACAGCTATTATGGCGGCATTGTCAGACGGTGAGCTGTATTGGCGTCGTTGGGAGTAGGCAAATTAGGAGGCGAAATGCGAGTGAATTTGTTATTTTTCTGCAAGGAATGGAAAAGAAAGAGAAGTGTAAATAAATAATGTTATATTTTAGCGTCCTGTTGCACTGATTTATGTCCATGATTTATTCTGACCGTCTTACAGTGCATACATTTATTCACCTTACTCTTCTCTCTTGCACTACATGTTTCAGCACTAAAGTGCCATCTTCAGGTAGTGCTGAAACATGTAGTGCAAGAGAGAAGAGTAAGGTGAATAAATGTATGCACTATAAGACGGTCAGAATAAATCATGGACATAAATAAATAAATTGTATTAAGTAGCATTTGAGGTTCTCACAGCGGTGATCATGAAGAGTTATGCCTTCTGGGATACAACGCCTTGTAGTCCGTTGAAGGTCAGTTTCATAGAAACACGTCGCCTCCTTCTTCAGGGTCGAAGAATAAGTCAAGCACTCTGTTACCAGCTTCACGTTGATTTCACGTTGGCTTGTCGCCTCCATCTTCAGGGGCGAAGAGTAAGCCAAGCACTCTGCTTGCTACTTGCTTCACCTTGGTTTCACATTAGCTTATTCTTCGACCCTGAAGATGGAGGCGGTATGTTCCTCCGAAACGTCGGTTGATTTTCAGCGGACTAAACGGCGTTATATCCCAGAAGATAGAACGCTTCAAATTGCATCAGCTGTAATCAACGTAATTCCACTACAGACTAGGTTTTAAGAAGTTCTTAAAGCGTTCATCGGTTTATCGTGAAGTTGAGAGACGTCTCCTCTTAGGCCGTGCCATAGTTTAGGCGGTTAGTCGCCGGCTCCTCACCGCGGCGGCCCAGTTTCGAGCCTGGGTCAGGTCATGTGGGATTTTTGGTGGACAGAGTGGCACTGGAACAGGTTTACTCCGTGTACTTTGGTTTCCCCTACCAGTTCTCATTCACTGACTCCTCCACACTCATCATCATCCATCATCCGGGGCTGGTACAGTAGGCCAATTGGTGGCCGACGTACCAAGTGGACTCAGCCTCCCCCCCCCCCCAAAAAAAAACCCACGTCTCTTTTTTGGTTCCGAATCACGCAAGAGTTTAATTGTTTTAAGAAACTGCAGTTCAGTTATCAAACTGACTGTATAACTGGCATTTTAGCATGCTCATTGAGTTTCATTGTGCTGTCTTGCGGTAGCATCGTGCAAGGAAGGACACATAAGCCTCGAAATGTAGAGAGTCTAAAAGCGGAAGTCATGAAGAGACAACTTAGTGGTATTACGTATTATATAAAGAATCTGTTTACCTGGCCTCATATAGGAATAAGCATACATCTTAGAGGTGAATGTCGAATAAAATTATCTTTGTTCAGTTATCTATATATCGGCACTCCACGAGGCTGCAAGGACACCTCGTGACTGCACGGCACGATGCGACCCTTCAGTGATTTCAGAGGCTTTCCTACTCCTTATTCAGGCAAGCAGGAGAACGCAGGTAAAACAACTTGCCCTGAGTGAGTTTCGAGCCGGAATTTTAGAGTTCCAGCTGGCCTACATTGTATGGAACTGTGAAGCAGTTAGGCGAAAATGAACGTTTCGGAGGAACATGCTGTTTCCATCTTCAGGGTCGATTCACCTCATAGTATTATGAATTTAATTTCTTCAAGATAGAAATGTGTACCGGGTGCCCTGTTATTTTGAAAACGCATTCTGCCCTACATTTGCCTGCGGTACAAGTTTCACACTTCATAGGGTCTGATTTTTTTAGCCTGTTGCATTTCGTTACATACCGTGTCGAAACTTTTTTAAAGTTAAATTTATACATGTGATTGAAGTCTGACCATGTATTTTATATCATGCGACCATTTTTCTTGAGCCAATTTATGAAATTTGATTTAAATTTCGTAAAAGGTGTGCCAGATGGTACAGAATTCGAAACAAAATTAAATTCGCCCAACAGATTTTAAATTAGGCCACAGGTATTGAATATAATGCAAACAAGACTTTCTGGGAAAAAAATAATCTGTACTGTCCTTTCACTCCATACGGAGTATTTGATACGACACGGGCCCCATATAAAACACCGCGTCCAACAGTCCTTCTGTTGTTGCGTACGTATTCGTTGCCGCAGGAACATGTTTGCCAAGCCGTTGCCTACCAACGGCTCTCTCTGGCTTCACTGTTCCGACTTTCAAGCGTTGGCGGGAGAGACAGATACACAGACAGCAAGATGATCTCATAAGCCGCGTTTTATTTTATCAAAATAAGGAAAGCAGGGCAACCATTCGTGCAGAAGGCACCTGAACGCACTCATTACCCGAGAGGTACCGTGGCCAGTTCCTAAGCTATGTTCACATTCCGGCATCCATGTTGTGTTTTGTCTCAACCTCCATTAATCACCCTGCTTGAAGAAATATTATGCCTTATTCACATGTAACCTTGATGCACTCAATGATGTAAGGCAACAGACAAGAGTCATCTCCACGAATGATGACGTCATGGGTCGCAGCTTCACTAATGACGTGTCGCGCCAAACTGCAGTATCATACAGGAATATAACTCGGCGTCAGGCTGCCAGAGGGTGCGGTGTTCGTTCATGAAACGTGCGTGATACGTAAATGGCTTGAGGCAGTGGTTCCCAGCTCTCTACTGCTGCAGAACTCTTCGGTAGTAAAATGATCTCTCCAAACCTTCGGAACAAAGACTCGCGTTGTGTAAAATACTTTTTTTTTTTTAATTTTCAACAATATATGCGGAAGTTTAAATTAAATCCAACCCGTATTTTAGGAGGCAGTTTATGTTGTATTTATCTAACGCGGCGGATGGACCAGCTTGCCAGCTGCAAGGGGGCATGAAGTGAGGTGCAGTTCTGCAAAGCTCACGCTGTGTTCCCAATTATGCCTATTTCCGTAATTCATCTTTATTTCTGAATATCTTGATGCCGTTTCTGACAGATTTGTAAATGGGTCGTAACTTCTTCACAGCTGCACTGCAAATGTGTGGAAACTCATTCAGACCAGTCCAGAAGTTAACCGGAATAAACATCTGTGTACCTTTGAAAGCCGTCTGTGTAGAAATGTCAGTTAATTCCTTATATCAGTTTTCTATGTGAGAAGGGGCATGGCTGGGTTTCTTAACCAATGGAAACCATATACCTCTAGTCAAATGTACTCTTTCGCTGTGATTTGTATGCCTCCGGCAAATGTTCCATTATGCCTGAAAGAACATCGCTGCTTATCTGACCCCCAAGTTAATTAGAAAAATTGCCGTGTCGGAAAACAGTCTGTGACATATTTTAAAGTTTTTTGTCTCTCTTTGTGTGGCTCTAGAGCCCTCGTGGGCCTTGGTCGCTTTTTCGGTTTCTTAATCCTATACACAGTCGGTAGGACTCCCTTGGACGGGGGATCAGCTCGTCGCAAGGCCGCTACCTACACATGACACCAAAAACGAAATAACCTCGAGTGGGATTCGAACTCACGATCCCAATATTCGAGCGGGCGAAGACGGTTCATGCCTTAGACCACGCGCTCACTCTGATCTGGTAGTTTAAACTTATGGCCTCGAGAACTCTATTTTGCATAAGGACTCGATTTTCTCCACGTGCCAAGATAGCTATGGTAGTCGTACTTGGAATTACAGATCCAGTTCATTTATCTATGTAAAATGTCTGCCGGGTCTGCCAGCCTCTGGAGTCACACATTACCACACAAGCGTGATGAAAGCTGAACTGAGGGTCAGATATGAATAATGAAATTTCTGAGCGCAGTGCGAATACACGAACCAAAACTTTGCCTCGGAATAACTTCGAACTTTCGTGTGCAACATTAGCGTTCTCTAACTGCCGCTCCTCTGGTCACAAATTGCAGTGAAGAATCTTGAATTCAGTGACCTTGATTTTATAATGTTTTACAATTTTCACACCATCGCCCAACGCCATTTTTAGTGCGTTTAGAATCTTCACAGCAAGAACTTGGCGATGATTGGTGAGGCCTGCAGTTGCCACTGGTGCATACTGTGCATACATGTGCAATAAAACAACTCATTCTTCCAACCATTGATGGTGGGCGATCCGTGGAAATGAAAACGCTTATTTCCAAGTAAGGTCTTTTTTCCATCCATATACAGATCACAAGTAGGGTCTTTTTTCCATGCGTATACAGATCACAAGTAGGGTCTTTTTTCCATGCGTATGCAGATCACAAGTAGGGTCTTTTTTCCATCCATATACAGATCACAAGTAGGGTCTTTTTTCCATCCATATACAGATCGCAAGTAGGGTCTTTTCTCCATCCATATACAGATCACAAGTAGGGTCTTTTTTCCATGCACATACAGATCACAAGTAGGGTCTTTTTTCCATGCACATACAGATCACAAGTAGGGTCTTCTCCACGCATGTACAGATCAGTTATAGTGAAGCTATCGTCTTCTGCAGTATGAGTAAGTGGAGCTTTGCATATGCACATCGCTCTTCAGCTTGATTGTACTGTGTGTATCTCACAAATGTAAGCAGAACAGAAAGACCAGCGACGTGGCGTTAGTGGTTTCACCAAACTGCACAGCAAAACTCCGACTCGTTTAATTAATTCGATTTTTCTCGAAATTGTAGAACCCGAAATCTGAAGTTTTGCTTTTTCATATTACGAGCGTTTCAAATATCTGCCGCAATATTTTGACGGATTTGCATGTTTTCAGCCCCCCACCCCCGGACAGGGAAAGTGATTGTTGAATGTCATTTGTATATGTATGTGCGCTGTACTAGAGCCTGAACGGTTGGCCGGGTTTGGTTCACATTTGATATTTAAGAGTTTTCCACCATACTTACGTGCGATTTTCGACAATCGTATGAGCCTTATGGCAATGAGCAATACTGTATGATGTTTCACATTCATTTCCATTTTCAGCCCACTTTCCTTATTTTGGAAAAACAAAAGGAGGCTTCTGAGATCACTTTGCTGTCTTTCTGTCGGTGTATCCCTATCTGATTCCGCAGAGAAAAGATCGCCTCCAACAGTTGGACGCGTCGTTTTCTATGTGGTCCATGTCGCATCAAAAGAAAGTATGCCATTAGTTCTTCCCACAGTTTTTTGTTATCTTTACTGAATGATGTGAGATTAATTTGAGAATTATGACGTTTGCTCTTACAAAATGCAGTAGGTTCGCCTTTGCAATCAACATTATGCGTAAGACATGGACTGTTTCCTGAAGTCAGGTAACATAATACACACCGGGCATTCGGCTCACTGCAGTTGCCAACGCACGTTAACCCGAAATGGAGGTAGCTGCTAGCATAGTAACGTGTTATTTTGTGGCCTTTTTTCGGTGTCAGAAGTACAGGTACTTGTAGCTCCATCTGTTTCCTGCCACCATGTAATTGTTCTTGCTTGGTGTTTATTTCTTTGGCTTTAAACTTTCCGTTTTTTCCTAAGCGATTCATTGTAAGGTTTGTAGAAAATGTAAACGTTCCTCATTTATCGATAACTCAGGTTTTATTCCATTGAGACTGATAAACAATCAGCACTACAGTGCACCCAGTCCCAAGTTTATGAAAATTGGGCGTGATCTGGCAGAGTGTATAGGAAGTAGTGAGTGTCGTTCTGCAGTGATGTCAATTGTTGTCATCACAATACCGCCGCATCCGTATAAAAGCAAACGCCAACCGACAATGGGCATGGACATGACATTGTCTACCGGGAATTTGTAATTCTGATTCCTGATACCGATATGGTATGACTTCAACGAGTAATGAAGCAGTGTGTGAGGTTTCGTATATTGCTATGACTGCAAAGTTGTTAAATGATTTAGTCCACCACTAGACACCATTGTGTGGCGAAAACTTGAGACTGCTTCGCAGAGCACAGTTTGAGAAAACTAGTGTAAAGGCTTGTAGACTCCTGTGTGTGTTTATTAGCATAGAATGAATGTGTTGTGGAGAAAGCCAGTGAGACTGCCCGTCTGGCTGTCTAAAACTGCTGATCGGAATATCTGTGAGATTTTGTGTTTGTCATCTACACTAAGAGCTGAGGCCTATATTTGATTGTGGTTTATATCGATCCAGAATTTAATCTGCAGAAGCTGAACGACGTGGAAGTTAAAAGAACAGTATCAAGTGAAAATCTTGAAACAGGTTTGCGACGTTGGATACCTGGAATGGTAATGTGGACCTCAGTAAGGCTTGGGAGGGTTTTAGAGCGACTCTCACAATTTCAGCCAAAGAGAGTCTAGGTTATTACGATCATAGATCATGATTTGGCGTAGATTACTGAACGCTATTAAATCGAAAGAAGGACGGTGAACTGCAAAGCTTGCCGACTCTAAGCCGAATGAACTGATATGATCTGAACGTCGTAAGGCGTGAAATTAGCAGAACTTTTATAACCGGAAACGGGAATATCTGAAAGGCAAAATTATTAAGTTTGAAACAGACAATGTGGAGATGTGGGTACAGGCGTAAATTCATTCAAGAAGCTTTTCCAGCCCCGGACTGAGATGGTACAAGATGCAAGTGATAACCTGCTTGCAGATTTCAGTATTGTTTTGAAAAGGTGGAAGATGTATTTAATTTAGTTGTTAAATGTATACGGGGTCGTTTGTATTGGGCAGACTGAAAAGCATTAGTTGAGCCAAGCCTTGTTGTTATAAATCACCAAGTAGTGATCACAGAATTGATCCAAGCAGGGAGTAAAGCATTGTGTTCTGAACCCCACAAATTTTGGCTACTCTGAAATAATGAAGAATTACCACAACAGTGTAAGGAGTCTGTTAGGACTAATTTACCAGTTAATAAGGTGATAAAACGATTGTGATTGACAAGGAAAGTCATGTTTCAACTACGTAGAAACTATGTAATGGGATGTGACAGTGGATATCAAACTGGCGGTGAACCAATGACACGGAATCTTTCGTGTAAATCTTACTGTTACAAAAATGGTCTTAGTGGGTTATAATTGCTGTTATGATGCGCTGTTATTGCGCAAGATGTTGGATAAAATAGAAACATGTTCAAAATGAAAGTTACAGACATACATAAGATATATTTGTTATGTCTTCTACAGTGTTTCCATAGAACTCAACAGACTGCTGTAATAACAGTGGGTGTGCTCCGTCCAGAGCTGCAACACGCTGCTTAAGCCTAGACAAGCAGACAGACGGCAATCATACACGAAACTTACCCGTTCTTCTTGTTAATTTTACGGAGTGAGAATAAAATTATGTTGTAGCATACTGTTGCACTTTTCATTTAGTGGCGATTAGTTTTTACAGCCTCACGTGCAACATCATGTTCTATACAATTTATTAAAAGTTATCCACTTTTAAAAGTTTGTCACTACATGTTTCGTCCAATGTGGCCATCATCAGGTGTTAAAATTCGAATGCATTCGAAAACAAGACACCAAGACACGCAACATAAGCAACAACAATAGACAGCAGTTTCCTCGCCCAGTAATTTTAACATCTGATAATGACCACATTGGTCGAAACATGTAGTGACCAACTTTTAAAAGTGAATAACTTTAATAAATTTTGCAGAACCTGGGGTTGCACGTGAGACAGTAAAAAACTAGTAGACACCAGGCAGTGAGAAGCTTACCCTGCTTCTTGGCCACCTGTTTGTTCGTCTACCTCTTCCACAAAAATCGGGTGTTTTAATTCTGCTGTGAGTTTCAGAAGTTAAATTGTTTCTTTCTCATCCACCCCTAGGTCTTCCTATATATCTTTTTCCTCTAAGAGCTAACGTATATGTAATTTTAGGGACGACTTATTGCAATTTGACATGATGCCTTCATTTCAATCGATAATTTTCTTTGCCACAGGTTTCTTCATATTCCGCCTGTAAATATTCATGTGCATTATACCGGACGACTTAGACAATGTAGCGACTGTAGTGCGGGTTGAATGACTAGGTTCGATTCCTGGCAGAACCAGGAATTTTGCTTTTCGCCACCATGTTCGTATCAGCTTTGAGGCCTTTACACCTTTGGCGATAAAGAGCCGGAGCGTGAAACTGACCACTGATTATCATCTAGTGCCGAGGTTAAAAATTCGTGGAGTTATAACTCTGCTTCCCATACGTTCTCATGGTGTCATGTTTAGGTCCAAGAACAAATTTTCCTTAAATTTTTACGTGTATTTTTCGTGGTGCCAGATACGGCCTCAGACTGCACATTACTCGCTGTCCCAACCGACATTGATCCGATGTACTAAATATTTCGCCAAATTTTTGGTTCCGTGACCGTTCGCATTTGTGGAAGTTTGGGGAACCAAAACATCTGAAAACCCCGATCCCAAATGTTTAGACGGAGAGTTACGTTTCACGATTAGTTATCAGATGCGTCTCCCGCCTCCGTTTACAGTTGAGTTCTAGCAATCTCAATAAATCCGCTGTGCACACACAAATTCTCCACGTGAAGACTTGTTTACATAGAGCTGATGCCAGACATTTCGTTGACCTGATAGGAGAACTGAATCAGTTTCTACATACCGTAATTCAAGTTGATGGTTTTATTCCTGGGGCCTCCATGATGATGTTACGGTTCTCTGCACAATCATATGACGCTTCATCAGCTACTAAAGTTGCACAGACTTAAGAAGTGTTACTTTACTGTTCTCTGCACTGTCATATGACTCTGTATCAGCTACTAAAGTTTCAGAGACCCAAAGAGAAGTGACTTTACAATCCTCAGCACTGTCTTATGACGCTTTATCAGCCACTAAAGTTGATTCGTAGGTTACGTAGCGATTGGTTTATTCTTACATTATTAAACGACGATATTTCAACTGCAGAGATAGTGTTGTCCAATGAGGTGAGGAGATGACTGTGAGTGATACATGGTAAGGATTTAGAAGAAAGCTATCGTGGCCTATTTGCAAATATTAATACATTACATTACGTTATTAAACGACGACGTTCGAGCTGCAGAGGCGGTGTAGCATCCAGTCAGATGGCGAGATGACTGTGAGTGCTAGATGGTAAGGGTTTACAAGTATACTGCCGTGACCTACTTGAGGTCACACACGGAATTCGTTTTAACGGACTGAGAAAAACCACATAATACTTATTATATCCGTGTACGTTCCGAACTCTCGAGAACGTTACCTTTACGCTAACCTATCCGATGAAGGCCGCGCCATAGCTCAAACGGTTAGTCGCTAGCTTCCCACCGCGGCGCCCCGGGTTCGATCCCAGGTCTGGTCAAGTGGGATATGTGGTGGACAAAGTGGCGCTGGGGCAGGTTTTCTCCGAGTACTTCGGCTTCCCCTGCCAATCTTCATTCCACCAATTGCTCCACAATCACCCTCACCTATCATTTAGGCCTGGTACAATAGGCCAGAAGTGGCCGCAACACAAGGGACTTAGTCCCACCACTAGCAATAAAAAAATCCTATGTAAAGATTTTCTTTCCATACAGAGTTTGTAATCTATTATGCATGAACCAAATGGTCCTATGCTAAATATACGGGTGACGAATGTCGCCTGAAATTATTGAATGACGTCATAAAGTAGCAAGACTCCTCTGTTTGCAAATGTGCCTGTCCCACACTTTATTGCATTCGAGAACAGTCTGACCAAAAAGAACTTCTCCTTTGTAAGATGGTTACATAAGCTTGCTGGCTCTTCTAAACGAACTTTCCATTTTGTCAAGGCCCTTGACTTTCTAATGTCTCGAGACCTTCTTCACCGTCTACCTCGAGCAGATTGGTGTAGCAGCAGTTCGGGTAGTATCTGCTTCGAATCTCGGCTTGCTACTAGTTGTGTTGCGAGAGATTTTTAATGCTTTTCAGAATGTCTCCGTAGTACTTTCCCTGTCCGTGCCGATACGTCGCTCGTGATTATCTTCCTTCCCATTGGCCCCTATATGCGTTTTTCAGTCAAAATAACAGTGTTAAGTGACATACAGTTCATTCTGTTAGGCCATATTGATCTATTATGATGTAAGGGGTACAGAACAGTGTCCCGTTTAGTTCTTTGTAGTCCTGGTTTTCTCCTTAGTAGTCACTTATAATGTAAAGTATGAATGAATATAAGTTTTGAGGTTTTCACGGCGGAAATTATTGGAATTGTGGTCTTTTGGGTTCTGGCTCCATCGAGTCTTGTAGGCAGTTCCGACATTTCGTAGGAATATACTGCCTTCATCTTTAGGGTTGAATTTGAAGATGGAGGTAACACGTCCCTTCGAAACGTCGATGTGTGCCTACAGAACTGCCCAGACGACCACAGACTGAAACTGTTACTTGTCTTGATGATGTAAACTTATGATTCTCTTTTTCGGTAAAATTATGGACACTAAATTGCTGCAACTTATATAAGTATGGTAACATAGTCTGATCACAGTGCGTTGTTAATGGAGGAAATTGCCTTTCGAAACAGAATATCTTGACCAGTTATTATTCAACTGGCCAAGAATTGTCCGATTTTGTTAAACTGTGTTCGCAAAAATCTGGCATTAGACCTTTTCTTGAGCCATGCCATTCCAGTGCGGATCTTAACGTTTGATTTCTCAAAAATTAGCTTTAATAATTTATCTCTGTTTCCTCGAGAGTTTAAAAAGTCAAGGCCCTTANACGTCCCCCTTTGATATTGTACCAGTCGCCATACCCTACCGGTACTGGTGCGTGCTATCAGCCCCGTTCAGCCAACGAGGTCGGCCCTCGGTACCTCGATACTTCCCCCATCTACCAGAGGCATTGGAAACGACTTGGGCGTCAAACTTGCCTAATTTTGCTCAGAGGTCTCCTAGAGAAATGAGGATCTTTTACGTGCCGTAAATCTACGACACGGGACCCACAGCTTAAAGTCCTTCCCGGAGGACTTGTTCCCTGAATTTTTCCGCCGGGTTTGAACCCGCGTACCTTGGGTCATGAGGTGGGAACGTTACCCGTAGACTACGGAGGCCGCTTTTGGGACCTATAAGTAATAGCCAATACCGAGAAAATCCAGAGTGCTGTTGCTAGGATAGGGCGGAAAGCTCGAACTATGCCGTTTTTTTCTTTGTGGGTCACTTCACGGCGCTGCAGTAGCTGCGCTATGTAGCGTCGGGTGGTAATTTTGTTAACGTAATATTTAATTACCGCTTCGATTTCTCTAAATAACCAGTCAGTATATGTTACCTGGACTTACATGTTCTTTTTTATTATTTGAATAGCGTTGTAGTGAACTTGTGGTAGATAGTCCCCATGATTCAGATGGCGTTACGACAAGTGAGTTCAGCTTGGATATAGCAAGTACCCCATGCTCTGGGAATTAAAACATTTCAAGTTCCTTCTGTCGCGGAATGATACATGCCAGTACGTAGCTTATTGGAACTACATTTGAACAGAGCAACTGCATCATAATTACCCTGACACGGATCTCATTCGAGTGTACTTGCAACCGCCAGATGACACCTGGGAACCATTAACTGTGGTAGGTGTGTCGGTTTTTCTCACACCTAAGAAGACTAATGACGCCATTAACGTCAGAACTCCAGACTTCTGAGTGCTACCAGAAATTCAGAAAATTTCACAAAACCACAGTATTACATGTACGAGACACTGAATGCGGTGTTGTAATAATCACATTAAAGCTACATCGATGCCGAAATATGATAGCCATATGCTTAAGTCCCGGAAAATAAATATCTCGTATAAATGAAATTCCCGACAATCTGATTAATCAGTTGAAGCGAAAGCATCTGGACTGATAAGTGACAGCAGCCTAAAACCGCTAGTTAACCCAGAATGTGTATGTTTACTGTACGTTACACTGTTCATGTAAACCTGTATAATGATCACATGAAAGGCGCCTACAAATTATTAATAGGATACACAGTATGTTACATGACCATAAAGATTTGTACAAATTTTTACAATTTTCCATCTTCTTATTGCTAGTGGGGTGGGACTAAGTCCCTTGTACTGCGGCCACTTCTGGCCTATTGTACCAGCCCCATATGATAGGTGAGGGTGATTGTGGAGCAATTGGTGGAATGAAGATTGGCAGGGGAAACCGCAGTACTCGGAGAAAACCTGCCCCAGCGCCACTTTGTCCACCACAAATCCCACTTGACCAGACCCGGGATCGAACCCGGGCCGCCGCGGTGGGAAGGCAGCTACTAACCGCTTGAGCTATGGCGCGGCCATTTTACATCTTACTTAACCTACTTCATTCTTGCTGTTGTCAGACATACGAGTATTAGTGGATACATTTTCACAACCGTGAGTGAGAACGGGTGAGAAATGAGATGTGCATACAGAATTTTGATCGGAAGTTCAGAAGAGAAGAGCCCACTTGGATCACTTAGGCGTAGATGAAGGGATGCTGCTCAAGTAGGGGGTTAGCGAATTATGGTGGGAGGGTGTGGATTGGATTCATATTGCTCGGAATGGGGATCAGTGGTGGGGGCACGCGGTAGCGCAGTTAGTTGAGGCACTATGGTACAAGCCGGAAGGTCGCGGGTTCGAGTCCAGGTAGATTTTTCAGTAGTCCTATTCCTTCCAGCTGCACTATGGCCCTGGGGTCGACTCAGCTTCAAAACTGAGTACCAAAAATCTTCCTGTGGGGTAAAGGACGACCGCGCGTAAGGCTGACAACCTTACCGCCAACTGTGAGTCGATTGTCCAGAGCAGGAATGCCAAACTCAACTTGTACAGAGGGCCACCTCAGCCCTATAAATATTAGTCCAGGGCCGCACTTCAAAATAGAAATATACATTAGATTTTGATACAAGGAAATTTAATTCTATTTATTATTTAGGAATAATTTCAATATAATTACCTAAAGTCACATATCTTACAGTTTTAAAAAGCAAGAGAATGCCATTTTTGACAAATATCAAACAGCTTTTCAATATGTAAAACGAGAGATTACACAAGAAATTATGTTAGAAATAGCAAAACATTGAATTTCCTGCAGCCTGCTAATTTGTCTGCGTGAGACTTCTTGTCTTGTGGTCTGTTGGAAAATTGTCTTTACAAAAAATATTTCTACTGAAATTTTAATATTGATTTTAATATCAATTAGCTCTAAAAGTTGAGGGGCCGTACTTTGTGGCTATGGGGTCCACATGCGGCTCACGGGCCGCATGTTTGACACGGCTGGTCTAGAGAATGTGGAGCCTCGACGTCCCACAACTCTATGGGCCGCCATGTCCTGTTACAGGGTTAACTTTACCTTACATTTTGGGGATCAGTGGCGATCTCTTGTGAAGAACGTAACAAACTTTCGGGTTCCGTAAAATGCGGGGAATTTCTTGATTACTTGAGCAACTGTTCAGCTGTAAATAAAAGAGATCCTTAACACCCTGTATTATCCTGACGGAGGGCTTTCTTTGTTTTCTTCAGTCCCATCAGAGATATGCTGGGACAGTACGTCACTTAGGCTGAGACCGCATCCTGCCACATTCCTTTTAATTCATTGTTCTCCTATCTCTTAGATAATTGACACGGTCGTTAGATAAAAGTGTACATGAAACAAATAATGACTATACTCCGTGAAGTTAGTGAAGTCAGAAGGGGGGACTCCGAGATAGAGCCCCAATGCATTGGTGCATCCAACACTGTATCTTAATGGTGGAGTTGTGCACAGCTGTACTGTGACATCTCATTAAGTGAGGCAGTGACAGATTGGAATTAGTGGCATGCAGAGAAAACAGTATGAGGAAATAGAGAAAATAAAGGCAACGGCAAATTGAGGAATAGAAATAGTTAGTGTTGTGATAATTTAGCTGGCGAAGAGAGATAAAAAGGAAGGAAGCTGCAATTTAACAGCCACTGGGTTGCCGCGGGGCCATGCCAGCGATGCGAACAAGTGTGCCAGGTGTCTTCTAGAGGACCCCAAATGCAAAAGGAAAAGAAAAGGAATGCCCGTACAGTCCAGTCCCCAACATATTCCCAGGCGAATTCTGTGATATCTGTGTCTCAGCACGCTGTAGCGATGGGTCTTGGGATGTACAGCGGCTCTCTTTCAACTGCAGATGCTAAAGAGCAGCAGATGAGCTGGAAGACTGTTATGAGTGATGAGTAGGTAAGGATATGAAATAGGCAATTAGGTAATAGTTGGATAGAATTGGGACGCAGGATCGTGTCGGCTGAAGGGATTCTGTTTTCTAGTACCTAGCAGCTAGTTCAGTGGCGGAGTTTGGCGTTACCAGTAATGAACCTTTGAGTCCTACCGACAGTGAATTGAATTGTGACTGAGACTCGTGTCCAGTGGCAGACTTTGGTACTGTCGATGTTAAACATTTGTGTCCCATTACCAGTGGATGCGATTGTGACTCAGGATCGTGTTCGTAGACAGACTTTGATTTTAGTTTATTGAACCTATCTATCTACCTACCTACCTGCCACTCGGCGCTACAGCCCTGCGTGAGCCTTGGCTCCTCTACAGCCAGTCTCCACTGCTCTCTATTCCTCATCTTCTCTTTGCATCCTTTGACGTTCATCTTCTTCTGTTGCTCTCAACATCCTGGGTACATTCCAAGTTTCCATCGCAATATCATTGTTTCTTGTCCTTTGCTTACTCCGTTTCTCATATGTTCCACTAATCCGAAGCTGGTTTCTGAACAAAATTCTTTTTACACGATGAGGTTGTTAGCCCCATGCCCAACCCCCAGCCTGGAGGAACAGGGTATCTCTCTTAGTCTGGACTCTACCCTTTGACCTTTCCGGCATGGTTGACCCTACAATTAGTTGAACTACCGCCCTCATAGCTCTCCAGGTCACAGTCACGCAAGCCCCACCACCACAAGGCGGAGATACCTTTTGGGGGATTGAACCTACCAGTAGATGGAATTACGTCTCTGGATTGTGTCCGCGCTTTGTTATTGATGTTGAAGGTTTGCGCTCTGCTACTGATGTATCAAGTTGTGACCCAGGTTCGTATGCACTTTCGGGCTCTGATGGTAATAGTGTTAAACCCTCGAGTTCTGCTACCAGAAAGTTAGTTAACCAATCGGTTCCTCTGTTTGTCTGTTACAGGCTTACCAACAGGGCTTTTGAGATGCATGAAACGGTTACAGTTTGTGCTACTGAATGAACTATCGGAGTTGCAAAAGCGAGGTGACTTGATAAATATACAACAGAACGTGGAGTTACATCCACAGGTGTTCAGTATGTGCGACCCTAATTCACCCAACGAATGTCCGGCAAGTAGACCTATTGAAATTCTTTCCATGAGTGCTGTGGCACTACAGTGTCACATAATCGATTGCGTGTGAGGTTTGGCCCATTAGCTCCGCCACGCACCGCCACGCCTATGATATAATGGCGACAGGCCAAGGAATTGGTCCCCCATTCACGTCTCAGTAGAATCAGAATGATGCCCCAACCTGTTGGAAGAGGCAGTGTCCAGGAAAACCGTCCTTCAGCCGGAACCATAGCCATGGCTTCAGCGTGTCCAGGGATTCCATACAGATGACGAGATACTCTGCGACGAAGAAGATACCGTGCAATAGACGTGAGAATTGAATTTCTCGACGTCGGTGGACATAATATTACGATCTGTTATTCCATGTGGTTTTGTCTGAGAAGCAGTGGGTCTGGAACGGGGTCCACTCTGCCTCTTGAGGATAATTGAGGAGATATTTCAAGGAAATAGCGGCTCCGGTCTAGAAAACCGAAATTAACGGCCGTGGGGATTCGTTGCACTGACCACGCGACACCCTATAACCCCATAAAGTTGGCACTAACTTCGCAGACAAACGGCGGTCGCTCGGTCGGTATAGTTCGCTTGCGGACTACAGGCCACGGAGTTTGTCTTGGTAGACCGAAGTTCCCAGTAGACCCAGTAGACGTTCAGTTTTGTTGAGAATCATATTTGTACGAGGACCCTCGCTACCCCAGATAGGCGCGTTCTGCTTACACTTCCCCAGGTGTGGAACGTGACTTTATCACTGAGCAAGACGTACGCATCAAGTGGACGCCCTCACAGAAGAGCTTCCTCTTCTGAAATAGTATGCAGCATTTGTAGCTTGTAGACTCTGAAGCGAGATTTCTTATGGAGGAATCTCCAAACGGTGGTTTATAGAATTCCTAGGTCAGTGCAGAGTGCAAATGCAGCCTTGCTCACTAGCGTCTGAATGACTCCTTCGAAGGCCAGTTCGCCCTGAATATTGTTTCGAATCAATGCCGAATTATAGCCATAAACCGAGGACAACATTGAGATTTTTTCCATTCCATTTCTATTTTTACTAAGGGCGATATCAGTACTACTACCGTCATGAAACGAGATGTCATATGTGGCTTGAAACTTAACGTGTTTCTGTGTCTTTTTGAAGGAGGCCACCTGATTTTGAAATTATCACCTCCCTCAGCCTTCGACAATACCAGCGTGGTGGCCATGTGAACTTGGGCGTGGAACAACAGTAGCTCTAATTACGGCCTAGGATGTGCAACGAAATAGCTGTGTGCCAGTAACAGGAGACATTTGTGGTGGACAAAGTGGCGCTGGGGCACGTTTTCTCCGAGTACTTCGGTCAACCCTGCAAATCTTCATTCTGCAAATTGCTCCACAGCCACCAACATCTACCATCTGGGGCTGGTACAATAGGCCAATAGTGGCCGCAGTACCAAGTGGACACAGTCTCACCCCACTAATAATAATAAATAATAATAAAACAGAAGAACGACAAACAAAGGAGCCGTGTGGTATCGTACTGAGGGGCCGCGACGTTGCTTGTACGTATTCGAGACCCTCCTGTAGCACAGAGCCGGGAAGCTCCGTATGCATGTACCCCGGGGGGGAGGGGATGGCTTAATGTTCTTGCCTCCCACTTGCAAAGAAAGAAAGAAAGTAGTTACACACGGAAGTTCATATGGTTGCAGAAGGCAGTCGGCGGTGCTACTTGACGGCCTGAGGCCAAGGCAGTGCAGCTAAATGTGCTTAGAGGACCGTTTGGGAAATTACTCAAGGTTTACATTTAGAAAAAATGAAACCAAAAGAGCAAATATCCCAGGTAATAAAATTTGAACAAATAAGAGAATTCTGTTATTTAGGTTGCTGATTATGCTATGGGAGACACAGTGATGTTAATATAAAACTAAATGTTATTACTTCGGTGATGCCGAAGACATGAACTTTAATAACACTTCTGTAGAGTAATAGCCATGCCTACATTTCTATTGATAATCATCATTTATCTCATTTGACTTTATTGTCTCATATTGCTTTTGTAATTGATAAGGTAAAGGTAAAGTTGCTCGTGTACTTAACTAAGCAAGCACTACACCATGAAGGCGTATAGGGGAGTGGATGTATAGACCCACGTTTTCTTGACCTCGGCAATAGTTGGAAATGAGTGCTCAGCCTCACGCCCTTGCCTCTTTACCCCCGGAGAAAGAGCCCCTGGTACCCATTGGATAGTAGGTTACGTGGACCCCAGTGCCGATCTGAACGACATAGAGAAGTAAAAATCCTTGATCCCACCGGGACTCGAACTCCGAGCCCTCGGTCGTGCAGGCAGTAGCTAGTTGCTGTACCGACTGCTCTATCCCGGCTCACTGTAATTGATGAGAGCGTCCTTAGATTACCTACCAATGACCCACCACCATTTTCGAAACAATATTGTACCCACTACCTTCTGGCTCGGGAGCGAACAATATTAACCCATGCGAAAGAAATGAGAACGACCCGAGGACCAGCCAAAATTCTCTGATATTGAAATAACGGTTTACGGCTCTTAATAATCTGGCAATGTTACAGAGAAGTCTTAGTAGTCACAGAAGTTTAAAGTGGAAATTCATGCTTTGTAGTTCCGTGTTCTTTGTATTCAGTGTTTTACTTGACTGTACCGAGACAGTCAAATTGAATCCATTTTTTTAAATAATGTATGAGAATTCTGGGAACACCACTGAATTGTTAATAATATCTGTAGGCATTCTTATGTATATAGTATGTTTAATCAGTACGATTAATTGATATCTATTTAAAAATATTTCCACTTTAATTGCATGCTGCTCTCCGAGATTTCGTAATCAAAACGTGACTTACGGTCCCTTTTGAATTATGTTGAAAGAGCTATTTCGCTTAGGGTCAAATGACGTATTATTTCGTTGAAAGAGGGTCACAGGTGAAGGCAATTCACTGGTCCATGAAAATGAAACTAAGATTTCGAAAGAGGTTCGAGGATACCGCTGGAGTGACCTTGTGTTACCACAGAAAGCAGCAAACCAAACACAACCTGTGCGTGAGATAAAACACAGCGTTCGGCGTGAGATGAGTCTCTTTCATGACCTGCGTTGTTGGAAAACTGCAGTAAGAATGAAACCATACGCACTCTAATGTACTCGTAGTGCATGTTGTCCCACGAAGCAGGCTAATGGAATGGTAACGGTCTAGACTTGTGTTCGGATAATACGTGATTAGCATCGCCGTCAGGCTACTGGCTATCCTGACGGATTTTATGATATTATCTCTGCAGGTAAATACCGGGATAGCAACTTGCAGCAGACCGCGAATATCACCTTCTAGTTACTTAATTTCACGCACTTTTGACCATCTTCCCGCATCATTCGATGCTATATAACCCATGTAGCTGAAATAGCGTCATCAAAAAAGTTAAGAATCGTTCATTGCCGTTTCCCCGAGCGGTATTTTTCGCAGCCATTTAAGTCGGAATTGTATTTGAAAAGTGCATATTTCAGCTCTCGTCCATGGTACCGGCTGTCTTAAGAGATTTTGAAGTTTCCCAACGTCCCTGCAGGTGAATACTAGGATGCAGATTCAAACAGATCACTACAGGCTGTTTAAACTATCAGGAGGCGTCAGTCAGTATAGTGCATCGCCACGAGGTGGTTTACCTGGGCAATAGTATTTCATTTGCTATGATTTGTTATTTTCATACTTCACTGTATGGAGAAAACTTCATGGATTTTTTTCGCATAGTGGGGGGTGGAGTCCAGTTGGGTCCACTCGGCACGGCGGCCACGGATTGGCCTAGTTATTGTACCTGCCTCGGGTGATTATGATGATGGAGAATTTGGTGGAATGAAGATTGGCAAGGGAAACCGAAGTACTCGGAGAAAACCTACCCCAAAGTCACTTGTTTGAGTTCACATTGCAGTACATGAAAATGATTAACTTGTGTGATGAAATAACTGCGTGGAAAGCCAGAAGCAATGTAAGTATTCGCCGTTCTTTCTTTCTGTGTGGGTACGCGAATTTCGTATTTATCGCTCACCGCCGTAGCTTGCAATGCTGTTCCGCACACAGACTGAACGTTGCTCCGCTGGTGATGAAATGTAGTGATTGACAAAGCATTGAGCAGCTCCTGCCTGATACATGAGTGGCAACAGTTTTATGCGTGTTGCGTTGCCGACAGAATACCGTCGGGGTGTCTCCAGTGAAGCACAAATTACGCCAGTTATCATTTGCTGGAACCTTTGCAACCGACTGTCGCTCTTATATTATTTAAACAAGGTGCCCGGTCTGGGTTAATTCTCTCTGAGTTCAGTTAATTTTTCATGACATCAAAAACTACCGCGTACAGAATCTGAAAGCGAGATTTTAACCGGCTATTTTGTAACAGGAGAAATTGATACTGTTAAAAATAAGGTCGAGGCAAGAAAGAAAGAAAGAACAAAGCAAACGAAGGGAGAAAGCGGCACTGGGAAAGAAGGAGTGAAAGACAAATGATCAGACGAAGAAGTATGGAAATTAGGAAAATGAATAACGAAATAGCCTTCGAAACTAATAATCTTTTACATGTGTGCACAAAGATGGCGTTCTACAGATGCCATTCCTATAATTTATCTGATAATGTCCGTGGCTACATATTCCGGGTTTTATCGTAGCGGTTTTTCTAGCGCGCGTTTTGTTTTATTTAGTTTTAACTGCAAGCCATGTGGATTTCCTCTGCAACGTTTTAAATTGCAGTCGTTTTAAATAACTGGCCATAAACCAACAAGATTCACTCTGAGATTGTTATCACATATCAATAACTGAGAGATGCGAGCTGTAACCCATCCTAAAACGCCTTTTCTTATCTGACACGGTAATATGGATGAGCGTAAAATTCTCCATTGCACAAGTAATTAACAGTTTTAATCACATTGGCCATAAAATATAGGGGTTTTCTCGCGAGGAATTTAGCGGGTTGCTCTTGTAAGAATCGTGGCATCTGATTATAACCTCGCCACGCGTTTCAAACATTCTAGACACTGGCACCAGACCGAAATGCCTTCGCATTTTCGAGCAAGCATATTGGCTACGGAGATCATTAAAGTATTATATGATACTAAATTAATTTTCTCTACCTTCGCAGACATTTTTATTGTGAGAATGGTACCCCTCTTCTTAGCTCACTCTCCTATTTCTGTAAGGAACGTTGAACTTATGACGTTATCGTGTCCCGTTTGTACATCATATGCGCGTGCGCATCTGTTTATCCGTCCGTGTCTCCCCTTCCTACCCCAAATGACTTTAAAACCAACCAACTGAGAGTCGCTAGTTTAATTAAATAAAATGTACTGTATAAAGGGTTATTTTGAATTATACTTTTTCTCAACGTCTCTACGGCCGTTTCTTGAAAATATTTTCTTTTTACTTGAAACTCATTTTGGAGTAACTTCAAGTTTTGAGCCAGAGGACTCGGTGATGCGATGGTTACAGTACACGTATTCGCTTCTCTGTGGGTTACTTAACCACGCTATAAGCACCTAGATTCTGTAGCGTCGAATGGCAGCATGTTGGATGAGTGACAAGTTGGAATGGATTTGGAAGGGGTCGGTTGTGGCCTCGTCAAGGTGCTACCCAACATTTGCTTGGAGAGACTGAGAACACCCCAGTTAGGATAGCCAGTGTCTGGGCCGAGATTCGAACCATGCAGCTACCGGATACAAATCCAGATGGTTACAGCCACACTGTCCAGTTCTGTATAGAGCATTCACATGTGAGGGACTCCTGTGTGTTTAAAACGCCGAACTACTCTTCAGAGCATTTCTTGTTTGTTAATAAGACGACTAGGAGGAGCCGATGTAGCGCAGTCGGTAGAGCAACTGGCTACGGGCTGGACGACCATGGAGTCGGAGTTCGAGTCCTGGTAGGGTCAGGAATTTTCACTTCTCCAGGTCGTCCAGACCGGCTCTGGGGCCCACCCAGCGTCCTATCGAATGGATACCAAGGGCTGTTTCCTCGGGAGTAAAGCGGCAGGGGCGTGAAGCTGACCACTCACCTCCATCTAATATCAAGGTCAAGAAAACGTAGGTCTATACATCAGTCCCCCATACGCCTTCATGGCGTAGTGCTTGATTAGTTAAGCACAGGGACTTTACCTTTTTTTACCTTACCGTTCATAAATATAGGATATTTCCTGAAGATGTATTATAACACAACATTTTAAGTTACCACATTAGATTCTGCTAGTGTCAGCCCTACCTCAGAAAGTCGCAAGGTTGCTGAGCTCAGGAAGATCGAGTATCCTGAAGGAAGTGGTGAAGAGAAATCACCGCATGCTTCTAGTTTGTACTGCCTTCTGTAACCTTGACTTGTTGCCACATAACGCACTAATGCTCTCCCTGAAGGCACTTCACGATTTCACGACCCTTGTCTTATCCAGCTGTGAATTTTCTTGTACTCTCTTCAGAAGAATACAGAATATATTTGCATTGAAATTATTGTGACCACTTACAGAGTACCTGGAGGCTTCGTGAAATTGGCTGTGCCATGAGCCTCGAATTACAGTACTTTGACAAAGGACTTAATTCCTCATCTCTGTATACTTCTACGTTGCTTCCAACAAAGGAACAAACATCATGAGTGGCAAATACACTCATACTGGCAGGTGACGCAAGTTCATGGTAATGTTCGTTATCTGCAGTTGACAAACAAAGCTGATGGAGTCAGCTTTCTTTTTTGCAGCAAGGTGGGGGGTGGGGGGCGAAGTGTGATCCACGACAAGAGTTGAGACCATCTTGTGGCGATGTTCATAACTGGGCAAAATTAGCAATGCTGTCCTTTATTAGGCTTTACTTTTTCAGTCACGACAGAGGTGTTACAATAGAAAAAGGAATGAAAGAAAATAAAAATCGTAATTTCGACGGAAATGCCAATTACACAGGGTGGTCACCGGTATGAGCGATTGTGTGATGTGTAGGCGAGGAAATATACGTACATGTAATCAGTGATTGCTCCTTGAAGCGTTACAATCTGATAATGACGATTGTAGTAACTTTCACAGTTTCACAAAATGCTACTCAGATTACTCATACGTTTTGAACTAATCAAAACTGTGCTCTGCCTACAGAAAATGGTAATGTATTTTGATAGAATTATGCTACTGGGTCATTCTTTTCGGTGCGAGGGTAGTAAATTTGTAGATTCTAAACAATTCTGACGATGGTGTATAACATACAGAATTACCGGGTTTTCGGACTATGTCCATCGTGCGGTATTCTAGAAACTAGAAAACACAACGTTTCGGAAACTGGATCTCTTACCCAACAGAGTACGTGTCTCCCCCTTCACCTGAGGACGGAAACAGATCCGGTTTCCGAAACGTTGTGTTTTCTAGTTTCTAGAATACCGCACGATGGACATAGTCCGAAAACCCGGTAATTCTGAGTAGTAACTTTGTATTTTGAGTTTCTAATGAAACAGTATCAGAGTGTATATAGAGTTAGTTGGCTTGATTGTCGATGTGACACAATTGAACATTTGTTTTATTGGAGCTCGTTCCAAATAAATTGCGTATAATTGCTCACCACGGGGATAATGTCCCTTTACAGACAAGAAGCAAACTCCGTGGTTTTAGTCCGCAAGCGAACTACTCGTATACCGACCGAGCGACCGCCGCTTGTCGACGAAATTGAATGTATGCATGAGGGGTAGGCCTCCTCGGCCCTTGCACCGCGACCTACAGTGGTCTATTGAGCTTAGTCGGCGAAGTTGGTGCGAACTTTAGCGCGTAGAGGGTGTCGCGTGGTCAGCGCAACGAATCCCCAAGGCCGTTAATTTCGGTTTTCTAGATCGGAACCTCTATTTCTTTGAAATAGCTCCTCAGTTATCCTTACGAGATGTCCCTTTAAATCGACTTCAATTTGTTTTGCAAATTAGTATGCAAAATAAGAGCATTTGCTTGTCGTTAGTATGACTAACTCCTTGGAGCAGGGTTCTCAATGAAAATCTCATCACATGAAGAAAGTATCCGCCTTCAATAGCACCCAAAGATTCATCGCTGTGTCCGCAACAGCCCGCCACTGGTCCCTGTCCTGACTCTGGCAACATCTTAGTAACTCTGTTCTTTCACTTTAATATTATCCCCGTATGTATGTCTAGGTCTCCAAACTGGTCTCTTACTTTCAGACATTGTAACTAATATTTTATAATATTAACTTTAAAAGTTTAAAAGAGACCGTCTCTGTCGTCTGGTGGTCAGTGTTCCTGGCTACAGATCTAGAGGTCCCGGGTTCGATTCCCGGCACTACCAGATTTCCTGAGAAGTAGTGTCTCTGGAACGGTGTCCATTGAGCCTCGTGAGGATAATTGAGAAGCTATTTCAAGGAAATAGTGGCATCCGGTCTAGAAAGCCGAAATTAACGGCCGTGGGGAACCGTTGCGCTGGCCACGTGATACCCTATATCCGCAAAAGTTCGCATTAACTTCGCTGACAAGCGGCGGTCTCTCGGTCGGTATAGTTCGCTTGCGGACTACAGGCCACGAAGTTTGTTTTTAAACGTTTAGAAGCCCATCGCTATATGTTTCGACCGATGTGGTCATCATCGGGTGTTACAATCTTTGGTGAGGGAACTGCTGTGTCAATGCGCATGTGTGTTTGAGTCGGTGGCTTGTATTCTCTCCTGTTGTGTGTTGTGCTGCGTGTCTTGTTCGGGAACAAGACATTCTTCTTGGGCAGGTTATGCAGTAGATCTGTCTTATTTAGAAGCATTTTATCCCGTTATGGTTAAGTGCGTTTTAACTGAGCAACCTGAAGACTTTTATATGTTTTTGTAAATAATAAATTGTGATTATTTTAACATTGGACATCATGAATTACCAGGGGAAAATATTTTTTTACACACTGTGTTGGAATGTTTAAGGCTAGGTTACATGACACGATTTTCTATGACTGAGTTGCGCCTGAATTGAGTTCAGTTTTATTTCAATTCAGTTCTCTCGCCTCCCCCAGATAGAACCGTGGTTTGGTAATTGTTTGTGGTAGCGATGTTGTTTCTGAGTGTTGAAGGCTTGTTGTTACAAATCCTTCTTGCAGTGCCAGCTCTCATCCCCAGCGCCATGTTGGTTGCCCTGTTTCAGCGAGGATTTTAATGTCTCCGCCTCCCTCTGTACGTGACGCAGAAAGGACACACACGTCTCGTCTTTGAATTATCCCAGGATTTCTATCTTCATTCCTACAGAAATCCTGATTTATTACTTTTTTTGTTTTACTTGTTCCTGCAGTTGAGGCTAAGCGTAAACATGGCAGCACTGTAACAGCCTGTTGCTACTGAAAGGAAGCGGAAGTGACAGAAGGTTTGGCAGCACGGCCCATTCACGCTGTAAGGCTGGGTGTCTGAGGTAGAGGGGGACTTTTTTATGTATAATTTAGGGGACAAAGAAAATTAGTGCGAGGGAACACACTACGTGGCGCAATAAGGGAGGGATGGAAAACCCAAGTTATAATAAGAATATAATGGGAAACTGTACGTTTCTCTCTTCTGCTTTTTGCCCTGGTGGGGTGTAAATGAAGCCGGGTTACAAGTGTCTATATTCCACAGGTCCCCACAATTGATTAGCTTAAACAGGGTTTAAATTTGAGCGATAAATTAAAGAGGTCAATTTGTCTCTGAGCTTTATTAATCATGCGATTAAAACGTGTGAGGAAAGATGAGCTACAGATTAACGTATTCTTAACCTCGGCACTAGATTGAGACGAATGGTCGCCTTCACGCTCCGGCCGCTTACAAGGAGCCACATGTATCCATTATGTAAGAGTCTGGGTGGACCCTGAACTTGTTTGGACGCTGTGGAGAAGAGATAAATGTCTTGCCCTAGCTTGAAATCGAATCCCGACTCCTGCCTTGTCTGTCCCATAGCCCAATCGCTATACTGACAAGTGTTCCGGCTTCTGGTCCAGATACCAAACTTAACACAAATCTGTTCGGATGTAGAACACGCAGATTAATGGACAGACAGGCACGACCTCTGTCTCATGCTTTGACTTTGTACACCTTGTGGAAATGACGCTTAAATATTTGGAGATGGTTTATAAACTACAGTGGGAATCATAATGACGCATGGGGACTAATAGGAACACATTTCATGCAACTTTACAATGACTTAACTGTGTTGTACCCGTCCCTACAGAAACCCACGCGCCTGCCTTACTTCTCGGCTACATCTTTCGACTTTGGTTAGTCATCATTAAGCTTTAGGTACTTCTCCGGTATTTATACAGCCATGAGTAAAGTATGTAAACAATCCAGTCTCTGGTTAAAGGTTTGTTTGAATTAAATTAAATCATGAAAATTGAAACTCCATTTCATATCAGTAAGGCAAAGTAAAGTTGTCCCTGTGCTTAACTAGGTCAGCACCACGCCAAGAAGTATGGGGGAATGGAGGTAGAGCTCAGATATTCTTGACCTCAGCACTAGATGGAATTCGTATCACCACTTGTATATGGTTTATTGTTTAATTCGCAATGAAATTCATATTAAAAATGGTTAAAACTTTGACGACTTCACTGTATTTTGATATTTTATGATAATGTGTCTAGTGGTATGGTCTGCTATTGTGGCTGGCTGTTGATTGGTTCTCTTTGAGCGTCGAGAGTTGAGCCGTGTAGCATGGTGGGTGAGTCCCACCTACTGCCGTCATCTTATGCCCTGCAGATCACTGCTTCTCAACGCGGTAGCGTAGTTGGTTGAGGGGCTATGCTACAAGCCGGAAGGTCGCGGGTTCAAGTCCCGATGAGGTCATTGGATTTTTTTTTCAGTTGACCTAATCCTTCCAGCCGCACTATGGCCCTGGGGTTGACTCAGCTTCTAACAGAAATGAGTACCAGGAATTAATTAAATAATTTTCCTGGGGAGTAAAGAGCGGCCGGCGCGTAAGGCTGACAACCTTACCGCCATCTTTGAGCCGATTATCTAGCAATATCAATATCTCACAACCCTATGGGCCTCCACGGCCTGGTACAGGGATAGTTTTACTTTTACTTACCTACATGTACTGCCTGTTTTAAGCTGTAAGAACTATGCATTTTGCACACACACTGTGTAATGAATATAAGAATAAACATTGATTATTTCCATAAACAGCATTATGTAGTCTTTATAATTTATAGGGTGTGAGTTCTGTCATATACCGGCTGAATTTTAAAACATTATTTATTGTTTATTGTTTATTGTTGTAAGAGGTTAATAATGCTTTATCGTGGACTGATAGCTTTTTCCCCGCTACGCGTTCATCACGAAACGGTTCTTATTCAAGGAGACTGCAATTCTTGTCTAAAAGACATTTACATTTATAATGTCCTTTCCCATTAAAGAAAACTTCAGTTCAAACAATCAACTTGAAAGCACCTCCTAATCTTCTCGCCTGATGTTATGTAGAACCAATGTTAAATTATGGATAAAGAGGCACGGAGCATTCTGGTGCAGAGGAAACGAGCTGAGTAATTGGTGCAGCGGTGAAGTAAATTAATGTTTTACCAGTGGTATCAAACCTCGCCATATTCGCGTGACACATAGACACTAATGTGTAAAGGTGTACCAGCATTCTCCAGATGCGACCTTTGCGCTTTTGCGCATCTCATTAGCCTTAATATTCCTTTGTTTCAAATACAAGCCGGGTATTACAGACACAACTTAGTGTTGCACTGGATGGTGCTGCAGTTTATCGTACTGCAAAGTCAGAAACTTTTTGTTCCCCTGTTCATTACTCCCAGTATGGAAAGCTTGCTTCAGATGGAAATTATAGAATTTTAAGAGACATGACTAATCAGATCTATAGTTCGTGCCAGTACTTTTGAGACAGTCGATGAAGTCGGATGTCAGCTTCACGTGTCGCAGAGAATATTTTGGCCCCATAGGAATCGAAATTAGGTTCATTCACGAAGAATCAGTGCACTCCCCTAGTACCAGTTTGATCGACATCTGTACAGCAGTTTCAGAGACGGACGGACAAACGCGATAGGCCTTTGTGTTCATTTTGTTCAGTCTGTGTAAATAACGTATGTAAATGCAACATCTCAGTCCAGTTACTTGTCATTGTATTTCTTTGGATTGCAGTACTAGTCCCTACATGAGAAATAAAATTATGAAGGGCTCTGTTTCTAATTATAGGCCTATTTGAACAGCGTCGCTTGCGGGTCTGTACTCCCAGCTGCTATCATAGATAAGCAAAAGTATCTCTAAGGCTCGGGCTGTGTTTGCATCTTTGCATTATTATGAACTTCCGTTCACACCCTTGTCTTTGACCGGAAACTGCAAGTAACACTAGATGTTCTAGTGCCGGCGCAGAAATGAAAACGTCTAGACTTCTAGTCTGTGTAACAGGGACTCACATATCTAATTCACGTTTTATAAGTTCGACCGAACGGAACCGGGATAGCGCAGTCGGCTGGACGGCCGATGGGTCGGAGTTTGAGTCCTGGTAGGGACAAGATTTTTCTGTTCTCAACGTCGTCGAGACCGGTGCTGGGGAGCACCCATCCTCCTACCCAATGGTTAGTGCGGGCGCTTTCCCCGGGGGTAAATCGGCCGGGGAGTGAAGCTGACCACTCACCTTCATCTGGTGCCGAGGGTAAGAAGGCATGGGGCTGTATATCCACCCCCCGTACGTCTTGTCTACAGGAGAAACTTTTGACCTTAACTTGGATCGATCTTGGCCATAAAGTGGGAAGCACTCCAGTTTCTTATTCGGAAGGTTCGAGGTTCAAATGTCGGTCCGGAAACCGGCCATCTTGGCTGATAATTTTCTTGGTTTTCGCAGTCCTATCAAGCAGAATTTGGGGTTGTACCTCAAATTAGGCCGCGACCGTTTCCTTTCACAACCCTTCCGGCTCATCGTTCACTGAGCTGCTGTTCGAAGTATCGAGCAAGGTGTTTCAAGTGTCACGTGTCTGACTTGGGTTTCAGAAGTACCTTATCTGAATCTCAGCCGGGCCACTGACAGTACTGACCGAGGTTTTCGTGGGTTTCTTTTTGCAGTCCATCCGGGGAAATGTACGTTAAATTGGGTCACTACCATCTTCATGCACAGCTTACAAATTCACCATTCGACGCTATTCAGTCTGAGTCGTGTAACAAGCTACAAATATACAAGCACAACTTAATGAAGGACGAATTTTGAGTTTAGAATGTTTATGAAATTAGAAACCGTGTAGATCTAAAATTATCGGAAGCTGCAGATTGGACGAATTATCAAAAGTTCCGCAAAAGAAATAGAGTTGACGAAATGTGGTGACGCCACAAAACATGTGGCAGTCTTTTTGACTCCCACGCCATCCTGGCTGTTAGTTAGTTATAGTTTACATATGTGCGTGAGACGTACAGTTTTGCTTATTTACGTTATTTCGCGCGCGTCCTCCGGTGCACTGCATGGCTTTGGTGATCACGACGCTCCTGTTGCGTCATCGAGCTTTGTTTGTTTAATGTCACTTGACTCATAGATGCCCTACGTATTCTTTTCGGATAGTGTGCAAGTGCAAGATTATGAAAACTTTCCACGAAATGTCTGAAGAGAACGCATGCGCGGAGATCGAATTCACTAGCAACGATTCCTTAGTGGCCCTTCATAATATCCCGCTAGCTTCTCCATCTTGTAAGTGGGCGTTTCCGAAAATTTGTTTGTTGGAAAAGTATGGGCTTCTGGGTCATAACACCATGGATGTATAGATCCACATTTTCTTGACCTCGGCACTAGCTGGTGTTGCGTGGTCAGCTTCACGCCCCGGCCTCTTTACCCCCGGAGAAATAGCACCCAGTACCCATTATATAGGAGGTTGGGTGGGCCCCAGAGCTGGTCTGCACGGTGTGGAGAAAAGAAAATTCTCGACCCTACCGGTACTCGAACTCCGACCTCTTGGTCGTTAGAGAACTGCTGCGGGTCAGCCATCCTAAGCTATTACTATTAGAAGCCTCTAGCAAGCGACGGCAGAGAAGACGTGACTGCGGACACTAGTGTAGTCACGCGTTATATCGAAGTGTACAATAAATCTGGTCACCAATCTATAGTCACATCCATTGCTAGTGGGGTGGGACCAAGTCCCTTGTACTGTTGCCACTTCTGGCCTATTGTACCAGCCCCAGATGATAGGTGGGGGTTATTGTGGAGCAATTGGTGGAATGAAGAATGGCAGGGGAAACCGAAGTACTCGGAGAAAACCTGCCCCAGCGCCACTTTGTCCACCACAAATCCCACCTGACCAGACCCGGGATCGAACCCGGGCCGCCGCGGTGGGAAGCCAGCGACTAACCGCTTGAGCTATGGCGCGGCCGTCAATAGTCATATCCATACACTGTGATCTAATGGTCAGAGTTCCTGGGTACAGATACAGTGGTCCCGGGTTCGATTCCCGGCGCTGCCAGATTTCTTTCTGAGAAGTGGTGGGTCTGGAACTGGGTCCACTCAGCCTCTTGAGGATAATTGAGGAGACGTTTCAAGGAAATGGCGGCTCCGGTCTAGAAAACCGAGATTAACGGATTCGTTGCGCTGACCACGCAACACCCTCTGTCCGCTAAAGTTGGCACTAAGTTCGCCGACAAGCGGCGGTTGGCCGGTATAGTTCGCTTGCGGACTAAAGCTACGGAGTTATTTGTTGGTAGTGTCGCTGTGCTATCGAAGTTCAAGCGTCCGCTGTATTGTTGTCACTTGTATAATGCGAAATTTATGAGAAGAGTTTCATCGGGGATATAACGTCGTGTAGTTTCGAATGTTTCTCCGGAACGTCTGTCTACTTTCACCGGACTACACGGCGTTATGTTTCAGAAGACAGAACTCCTCAACGTTACGGCCGTGAGAAGCTCAGATCCAACATAATTACAGGAGATTGGGAGGTGTTCCATTTGCGTAACTTCCATACCGTGTTTCGAATTAAAATAGGTGAATTGCTTCAGAAGTTTAAAGGACTGCAGGCAGACAGACATACAGACAGACAGACAGACACACAGTCAGCGTAGTTATGTCATAAGCCAATCGTATTTCCTTAAAGGGAGAAAGTTGTTTACAAATAACAAAGAGCAGTGATAAGTAAGGTAAATTTGTCCCTGTGCGTAATTCATTAAGAACTGCACCATTAAGACGTACGAGTATGGGGAAGTGGAGGTATGGCTCCACCTTACTTTACCTCGACACTAGATGTAGGTGAATGTCAGCTCCAAGCGACAGCAGCCTACCACTGGTTAGGAGACTCGGTGGGCCCCAGAACGGGTCTGGACGCTGTAGACTAGAGAAACATTTCTTGCCCCTGATACAGATCGATCCCTGGACGTCCAGCCCGTCGTCCGTCGCTGTACCGACAGAGGTAACCCAGGGAATGAAACAGGATGCTGATGAGAACACTTGGACATGAAAAAGATGAAGTACCAGGATACTAATGAGAAATGCATAACGACGAATTTCATAATTTGTACTCTCACAAAATGTTATTAGAATGATCAGATCAAGGAGGTGATAGCCAGAGCATATAGCACGCATTGGAGAGAAGGGTGCATCCTAAAAAGATGCAGATTGAGATGGGGGAGTAATATTAAAGTGGAGCCGAACGAAATAGGATGGGAGGAGGATTGGCTCGGGATAGGTACCAGTGGCGGGCTCATGTGAACATGTGAATGAACTTTGAGGTTACATAAAATACTGGGAATTTCTTGAGTAGCTGAACAACTATTATAGTTGGTTTGTTACTGTAAGGTAAGGTAAAGTTGTCCCTTGCTTACTAAGAACTACACCATGAAGGCGTATGGGGAAGTGGATGTATAGATCCCCATTTTCTTGACCTCGGCACTAGTTGGATGTGAGCGGTCATCTTCACGGCCCGGCCGCTTTACCCCCGGGAAAGAGCTCCCAGTACCCATTGTATAGGAGGTAAGGTGGACTCCAGAGCCTGTCTGGACGGGGTGGAGAAGAGATAATTCTTGACCCTATCGGGACTCGAACTCCGACCCTTCCCCGGTCGTCCAGCCCGTAGCCAGTCGCTAGCCTGGCTCCCTGGTAAAAGGAAAGGAAAATAATGTACAGTATTTCAAAACTTTGTGTACTCCGAAATGTAGTACATCTTTCCACGCACGCTATAAGGAATGTCGACATAAACCCACTGACGCTACTAGTCGCGAGCGGCTAGCCGCTCTTTGTCGCGCGCGTCCGCTAGTTGTATACGTATATTAGTTGTATATGGTGCATAACCTACTAACGCGACGCGGCTGCCGAGTCGCTCGCGGCCAATTATTCAACTGCAGTTTAGGCTCTCGACTAGTCGCGTCAGTGGGTTATCAGCTTATGGTGTGGGTTACGGATGAAGCAGCGGTACCCCAATGGACCAGGTCACGGGGACAAAGGGAGTAAAGTGTCTACCTTGTTTGTTAGGGCGGCTGCATTCAACTCAACAAAATGCACTGCTTGTACAGCACTGTGGTGGAAACTGTGTTGATCTCGAACACAAGTTCGGGCTCATGTAAAGTTACAACCCGTTGGTCGAGCATAGCATGTTGGATTTCCCGGTGTTTCCCGCAGGCGGATTTCACGAACAAAAGAAAGTAGTTAATATTTACGTGCTTGGTGCTGTTGCTTATGTTGAAACTGACAGTAATCCATCAGGAAACGTTCAGCTATTCCTTCATTTGTGTGTCAGTTGCAGAGGCTATGTCGTATCGACTTTAGATGATGAAAGTCTGAAGGACTTGGCACAAGTTATGTGTTTGTGTTTATGTAATGGAGCTTATTCTGATTCCTAAAATAGGCAAAAAAACGTATTTTTTAAATTCGCATAGAGGGGGTGGGGGGTGGAGTGCAAGTGGGTTCACTCGGCGCGGCGGTCACTGATTGGCCTATTGTACCTGCCTCGGGGTGATTATGATGATGGAGAATTTGGTGGAATGAATATTGACAGGGGAAACCGAAGTACTCGGAGAAAACCTCCCTCAGCGCCACTTTGTCCACCACAAATCCTACTTGATCAGCCCCGGGTTTCAACCCAGACCGCCGCGGTGGGAAGCCAGCGAGTAACCGCTTGAACTATGGCGCGGCCTGGGTAAAAAAGGTAAGGTAAAGTAGTATGTATGCCGGTCACGGTAGCCGAGCGGTCTAAGGCATGCATTGTCCTCGCTCGCTCGGAAGCCGGGATCGTGGGTTCGAATCCCACTCAGAGCATGGATGTTTGTGTGCGTTTTTCTGTGTTTGTGTACAGGTAGAGGCCTTGCGACGAGCTGATCACTCGCCCAAGGAGTCCTACCGTTTGTGTAAGATCTAGAAAACCGAAGTGGAGTTCATGGAGGTAGGCCTAGGCCCACTGGGGCTGTAGTGCCAAGGAAAAAAAGTAGTATGTATGCTTAATTAATTAAGCACTACGCTACGGCCGGCAGGGGGCAAGAGATATCTTTTACTCCCCAGCGTCCAGTCTACCTATCGGACCTACACAACCTCCTATCCAACAAGTATTGCTCTTTGTTCGGCGGTAAAGCGGCCGGGGCGTGAAGCCGACGATTCACCTCCGTCAAGTGCCGAGGTCGCGAATGATGTTATACATTCATTCCCCCATACATATTCATGGCGGTGTGCTTAGTTAATTGAGGACAGAGATAAATTTGCTTGTTTTGTTTAATGGGACTTCAGTACGTTCTTTGTAGTAAGTAGGCAAGGCTGTAGTCGCGCCGAGGCGGTCCAGGGCGGCTTCCTGGCGCCCCTGTTTGAATGCCGGAACGCCGCCCTAGCACTACAATACTGTGAAACATAAAGTTTGTGTAGTTCAGTTATTTTTCTGTGTCTGACCTGGAAGCGTCAGCCTCTTGAAGTAGATAGGTATGTACATTTCCCGACTTGTTTGTCGTTCAGTTCCACATTCAGAAATGTGAGGTTGTCATTAAGTAAAAACGAGAAAGGGTTCACGTCACGATTTTTTAAACCGGGAACTGCGTGTCGGACCGCCGTTACGCTTCCCTTTTCACAGGGCCTACATTAATGGCTTATATAAGGGCGTAAAAATTATTAAGGACCAGTTCGTTAATAATACGTTAACATAACCTTGAACCTAACGTATTTCTTTGCGTGTCGTTTGCGACCCGTTGGTCCTATTTTTCTCATCCCTGCCGTTGTGAACGAGTATTCACCTTGTGCGCATGCGGCCATCGAAATTCTCACGTGAGTCCACCAGCTGTCTTTGTGATGTGTTTGAAGATCTTGGAAGTAACCGAATTTGTGGGGTTCACTGCATAGTTTTATTTTACTTTGGCACTGACTTCGTAGATAAGCGGAGGTCGCTCGGTCGGAGTTTTTTCTTTTTTGGTACTAGGAATAAGCCCAGCGCGAAAATATATCCGATATCAATGGATATTAGTCAAAACTGAAATGAATATAGCGTGAAAACATATGTGCCAGATTAGTCATATTCAGTATAGGAAGAGCTACTTGAATGAATGTTGCATATTTGCTTGCTGATCTCTAGAAGCTGTGTAATGAAGTTGTCGTTACTGAAGAATTTGTATTCTGTAGTTTTCGGCCCATCCCAGAAATTATAAGTTAGTACCTTGGAAAAGAGATACATGCGGTCTGTTTTGGAGAACATGCGAAAGAGGGCTGCGATAGTTTGGTCGGTATAGTGACTTGACTACTGGCCAGACAGCTTATTACCGACATGGGACAGCATCCAGACTGGCTCTGGTACTTAAGCCTTGGGTCCAGTGAGTCCCGTGGGTTCTTTCCTCGGGGATAGAGCTTCTGGGTCATGAATCTGACCACTCACCTCCACCTAGTGCCGAATTTCAGTCCTCGATACATATTCGTGGCATCCTGCTTTATTAAGCGCAGGAATACCTCATCTGTTTGTCTCTGAAAGTGAAGAGTACAGAAAAAAGTGTCTAGGATATGTATACAAAATTGGGGTAACCAGGGTACAGAACGGGACACTTGATTATAATCAGTGGGGACGAAGATATTCTGGGCTTTCTAATAGCCAACTCTATGGGTCTGAGTCCTTGAGAAGCCGACAGTCGCTCAGCTTCTCAAGAAATTACCAACATTTTATGGAACCAGAAGGTTCATTACGGTATTCACAGGAGCCCTCCACTGGTGCCTATCCTGAGCCAGATCAATCCAGGTCATACTACCCCATCCTAATACAGTTTGTATTTATTTAATCTCTTGTGTATTTTTGATTTATTTATCGGCGCTTTCTATAGCTTAGCGTCGCTGAATAAACCAAAAATAAGTAATTACACAAAGTATGTCTCCTGTTGCCCAAGTGAGATCAACTCCATCTAGAGGGATTATTGGTATTCGGTTAAGCCAAATGTTACATACTTTATGTCTCCATCTCTGTGGATTGGATTTATATGTTAGGGATTATGGTTGTATCGTGATTTAGTTTCCCCGTCTAACTTGACTTTTATTTTGGTAATTCGTTCCTCAGGTATACTACCTTTACTACCTCTGAGTCCTTTCTACCTGTTGCAAGGGGTGACCGGGCGATTGGTTGTCGCAAGAAATGGTATGAACAATTCTGATGCAGTCGGGATATGTCTACTTCACTTCTCTCAGGCTACAACGGGATCACATCTCAGAAGGCAGTAACTTTGTTTCTGATTGAAGTTGACTGTCATGGATCGCCCCTGTGGTCTAGTGGTCAGAGTTCCTGGCTACAGATCCAGAGGTCTCGGGTTCGATTCCCGGGGCTACCAGATTTTCTGAGAATTAGTGGGTCTGGAACGGGGTCCACTCAGCCTCGTGAGGATAACTGAGGAGCTATTTCAAGTAAATAGCGGCTCCGGTCTAGAAAAACGAGATTAACGGCCGTGGGGATCCATTACACTGACTACGCAACATCCTCTATCAGCTAAAGTTGGCACTAACTTCGCCGACAAGCGGCGGTCGCTCGGTCGGTATAGTTCACTTGCGGACTACAGACAACGGAGTTTATTTTGTTGACTGTCATGCAAACATAAATAAAAATTATTTAGCAGAGGCTTTTATGTCTTATTTTCTTTAATTCTCAGACTGATTAATTAAGCCACGCCATGAAGACGTATGTGGAAATGGACGTATAGATCCACCATTCTCGACCTCGGCACTAGATGGAGGTGAGTGGTCAATTTCACGCCCCGGCTGCTTTAACCCCGAGAAAAAGCTCTGTGTATCCATCGGAAGCCGAGGGGGCCCCAGAGCAGGTCTGGACGCTATGGGAAAGGGAATAATTTCTTGCCCCTGCAGGGAATCAAACTCCGACTGCTCAGCCCGTAGTCCGTCGCTATGCCGACTGAGTTATCCTGGCTGGATTGACTAAGTAACTGCCTAATTAAATAAGTAACGAATATACGCCATGGAGGAGGGGGGCACGCGGTAGCGCAGTTGGTTGAGGCACTATGCTACAAGCTGGAAGGTCGCGGGTTCAAGTCCCGATGATGTCATTGGATTTTTTTTCAGTTGACCTAATCCTTCCAGCCGCACTATGGCCCTGGGGTTGACTCAGCCTCTAACAGAAATGAGTACCAGGAATTAATTAAATAATTTTCCTGGGGAGCAAAGCGCGGCCGGCGTGTAAGGCTGACAACCTTACCGCCATCTTTGATGAGATTGTCTAGATAATGTGGGAACCTCAACGTCTCAAAACCCTATGGGCCTTCACGGCCTCTTACAAGGATAGCTTTACTTACTTACTTTTTTTTTTACTTTACGCCATGGAGGATAGTCTGTCTTCAGAAGCTTGTAGTCACGCACATAGCCATTTTCCTGTAGAAGCTGATCATCTTTTCTCATCTTTCCAGAGCGTGCTATGTTGCGCCAATTTCGCCCTACTTCATATGTTCATCTTAATGTTTGAGAATGGGGTTCATGTGTTTCATACTTTTGTGAACGAACTGTACTTCCAACACATTGCAAGCACTACCCTTGCCGTGCCGTGCCATTGGCGACCAAAGTTTACTTAGTTGTTTGGCTTGATTAGCGTGTGGTGGTGCCAGGGCCACTAGCAATGTACTCTGCAAACAAAGCAAATATTCTGATTCCTCTGCCACAGCGTTATCTTTAAAGATATTCTGCTCACTTATTTCTCTGTTGTAACATTTCATTGCGTATTGTGAGAAATACTTCTTAAAGTCCCGCTAAAGAGTTAGTCTTTTGTTTAATAAGCAAATTCAATCTGAAATTCATTTATGTGAAGGAATGGAAATTTGTTGAAAACTACACGTTATTGGACTGAACGTGTATTTTACTGAAATAAATCAGACGCTGATGGTTACCGACTTGAAGCTGGTAATTAATGCATGAGGTATAACGTGTATGCAGTTTGCTGAGTATGGAATGTATTTGTGTGATCATACTGAATATAATGCCTGATATTTAAATTATGATATTCCCTGTGTTTCTGAACGCTCAGAAACTCCTTCCTCGCCGTGCGCTACTCAAATATGCATGGTTTGCTCCTGTTTGTTTATCCAGATATTTTAAAACCAGAAATATCTCTTCATTTAATTCAAGGAAGGTTCTGTGCCTTTTTAGTTGATTCTGTGGTATATGTGAGATGTACGAAACGCAGTATTTTGCCGTCTTCATATTTGCTTTTTGTTGTAGATGATGTAAATAGTTGAAGAAAGACATGATTGTTTGTAGGAGTCCATAGCAGTAGACAAGCAAGGTACCGTGCCGTTCCGAGCCGATACCTCGACCGTGACGTATGTGGCTGGATGACGCGCGGGAAAGAAGGCAAGCGAGGCGTTCTTCCTTTTTCGAGTGAAGAGAAATTGTTGTGTTGAGTTGTGCAAGCATTTTAGAAGAAGGAAAGGAATAAATTAATTAAGAAGGAAGATAACAGTGGAGAACGAACTGTGTAACAAGCAGTTCGTTTTTAAAACAGTCTGTGAGAATAACAATCGTTTATTATTGTTTCGTGTGGTGTTGAAGGGAATACTCTAAGAGACATTTTGTTCTGTACAGTTGGTGACGCTATAGTATAGTAGCAGGCAAACGCGCTTCTCTTGCTGCACGAGCGTCGTCTGTTTACCGTTTTGAGAGGACAGTGTACTAAGCGCAGTGTGCTTTCTTGTACTGTTGGAATAGAAGCGAAGCAGGGCTTGTAGTCGTGGTGCGGTGACTTAAATATAGTTAATTTAGGTATTGTGAACTGTAAAGGAGTATACATTTGCTTCACGAATCTGAATTATTGAAGTCAGAGAGCAGAAGTAGTGATTACCGTTCTTGTAGTGAAAACGTGTTAACTGCAAACTTTATAGGACGTAGAAATTGACGGCCGTACGCAAATAATCTACCTTTGGTAAGTAAAATTATGGAAAAGAGTTTGATGCATGTTACAAGTTTGTGTGTGCAACTCACGTGATGCTTCCTCTTCGGAGGCATTTTTTTTTTCGCCGTGTAAATGAAGGCCATGTGGCACTTTCTGCACCGTACATTGTTCTATGTTCCATGTCGAAAACATGATTATATGACGATTGTAGTTTATGGTGTTATTTGCTACACATTTATTATTTATTTTAGTGTATCGTACCGCATGTTTTAAGTTAATGTTACAAAATGAACAGCCTATGCTCTGAAGCAACTTGATGCTGTAGTGAAGGGGAGATTAGTGTACTAACATGGATGCACGGTTCCTCGTCCAGCATTCTTACCTACGGGACAACCGAGCCGTATGATTGTGTTTAAGCGTATTTTGTCAGACGTTTTCATTGTGTTACCGATAATGGAGGTCAAGGTTATTGAAGCGTATAGGTCATAATGGCCTTTGGGCATGTAGTTCGAGAATTAAGTTCGCCAAGAATACGAATTTTGTGATCGGTATTTTAGTGTAAACACGTTTTTGTCAGTCGACTGCTGTATTGAGAGCTGCCTGATAATGAATGAATGAAACGAATTACATGCGCGGAACTTTCATGTTGCACAGTGGATTGGAGCATTAGGCTTAGTAGCAAATACTACCTGGAAAATGCGTCACGCGTTAGAGGGAAGGGGTTTGTGGAACTAAGGACACTGTTGTCTTGTAAGGAATAATGCAATGCACATATTTTTACTCATCGTCCCAGACACAAAGTATTCGATTTGCAAATTGTTCGGTAAGTTTATTTTGTACGTTTCAAACGAAGTTGTGATTTTAATGGAAATACACATAGCGAATCGTGTAGGAATTGTATTAGTTTTCAGTGTTACGAGGCATATACGTATCAGTTAAGATGAAAAATTAGACGGATTTTTCTGTCGATTTGGCAACGACCGCGTCCGTCCAGATCCTTTCAGATTCATCAGTATGTAGTCTAGATATCTAAAAATTGTAAATAACCCATACCGGTACGTACAAAGTTTTGCCGAAACCGTCGTATACTTGGGCAGTTAGGTGGAAGTGTGTATACCACAGCGAAGGCTTCCTCTGCCTGGTACGTCTTTGAACTGCCTTTGTACCTCTTCATCTAGTGGCTGTAGGTTGTTACTGCTGCTTTTTTGAAAATTAGGTTTTTACACCTAAATACTGGGCTGACCGGCCGGGATTCTATTCTTGGCAGGGGCAAGATTTTTCCCTTTTTCATGGCACCCAGACCTTCTCTGGGGCCCAACTAGTGTCCCCTCCACCAATGGGTACAAGGAGTTCCTCTTCCCGGGGGTAAAATGGCAGGGTCATGACGCTGACCACTCACTACCATTTAGTGCTGTTGTCAAGAATGGTAGAGCTATACGTTCATTTCCTCATATGTCTTCATGGCGTAGTGCGTAATTAATTACGCATAGGGACAGCTTTAACTTTACTGTAAAGATGTTTACATGCAAGCTGGAGATCATGATTCATAGTAAATAGAATATTCCTACTTGCTGCGGAGTTTCAGAATTGAATGTGAAACAGTTAACTCATTATGCCTGTTGGGTTCTGGAAATAACTGAAACGGGCTTTGTGTCTGTGGACCACAGCTGGAAGTTATAATGACTACCAATAAGTGGTACCTTTAGATAAGGCTGTTAATGTTGGTAGACGCCGTCTGCTAGGTTCCATAACGCTTAATTTTAAGGAAGCTATTTCCATTGCCTTAGGACGATGATACGTTTAGGAAGAAGAATTGAGAGTGCTTTTTAATAATTTCGTTGTCCTCAGGCGCTCCTGCTGATCTAGAGCATGAATCAAGTTCTGAAATGCTATTTCAATCCATCTAGCAGAAAGTCTACTTTTGTTGATTGTTTTATAAGTTTTCGGAACCCACAGACATTTATGTTCAGATTGCATGTTTCAAAAGAAAGTTCACACTGTAAAGTTCAGAGCAGAGTTTGCAGAAATAATTGTTTGGTTATGGTTGTCATAATTATGTTGCAAAATATGTACTTCTCTTCAGTCCGATGAGTGCATCTGCGTTGTTGCAGTACTGAGCCGCAGTAAGAACATTGTGCCAGTCACTGTTTTCAGACACTTCTTATGATTAGAAGTTTGCATTTCAGTCTAAATCATTTGTAAGCCAATTCCCACATATACAACTAACAGATTGTCATTTTTTTTGGTAATAGTGAAACTGCAATTATCCCGCCTTAACCTTTCAAAGCACAGTGGATGCTGTGTGTCGTAGTGCCTTAACGCTAACGATCTCCATATTATGTACACAGACTGTTTTTATGTATTTAGTTTGTAAGAATAACCCATGGCACCAGCATTAAAGAATTGATGAGTCTTTATAATGAAGGTGCATTGTGTAAGATTTGAGGTTTTCACGTCGGTGACTATGAAGAAAAGTTGTCTCCTGGGATGTGGCGCCGTGTAGATATTGTGTTAACCGACGTTTCGGAGGAATGTATCGCCTCCATCTTCAGGGTAGAAGAAAAAATCCGCGATCGAGGAACCAGCGTGAGCAGACAGATTTTCATTTTATTTCTGCCCAGAATATGGAGGCGATACGTTCCTCCGAAACGTCTGTTAACACAATATCTACACGGCACCACATCCCAGCAGACGGCTTTCTTCAAGGTGCATTGTGTTTCCTGTGAGGGAGAACTCGAATCTTTAAATATTTAGGAGAATTTAGTGCTCCAAAGTCTTTTGTTGATGTTACTGGTCACCCAGATTTGTATATTCTTGAAAATAAGTTGTGTATCTGCTTGAAAGTGCCCTGAAATGATGCTAGTGACAGTAAGGTTAAGATACGTGCAGCAGATTCCTGTGTCCAGCATTGTGCTCCATGCAGTTGATGCGAATGAAGGTGTTTCCATCCATAAGTCTATTTCCAGATTTTTCCGCCTCCACCATTCATCACTTAATATACTTACTGTAACCTCCATTGTGCAGGCCGCGCCATAGCTCGAGCGGTTAGTCGCCGGCTTCCCATCGCGGCGGCCCGGGTTCGATCCCGGGTCTGGTCAAGTGGGATTTGTGGTGGACGAAGTGGCGCTGGGCAGGTTTTCTCCAAGTACTTCGGTTTCCCCTGCCAATCTTCATTCCACCAATTGCCCCACAATCACCCTCACCTATCATCTGGGGCTGGTACAATAGGCCAGAATTGGACGCAGTACAAGGGACTTAGTCCCACCCCACTAGCAATAAAAAACCCCTCCATTGTTGATATATAGATTAACTGCGTTTTGAACTAACAAGCCCTTTACCCAAACTAGTTGTTCTCAACCTTTTACCACCGTGACCATATTTTCGTAGTTCGTTAAACTCGTGACGTAGTGCAAAAAATAAAACACCATATAGGATTATACATTTATAAGAAAAAGGCACTGAAATTCGTTACATATTTAGATTTTGCTATTATATTTTTATTAAAAACTGAAGGGGTAACAGTGTAGAAGTTGAAACTCATCTCATGGCATGGTTGCACAACAGAACACACCGCACAACAGTAATATAGTTAGATACGACAGACGGTCAGATAACCTGCAAAATACTGCGTCAGCCTGCCGATGCAAATGCTAACCGCCGGCAAATGTCAGTGTTGCGAAACACGTGACAGATTATAATTCCATTGTTGGGAATCACAACATGTTATGTGGTAGTAAAGAGAAATGGAATGAACTGGAAGTTTTAACTCCACATTGTACTAATGCATTAAGACGTGAAGTAGTAGGATGCGCAAGAGCGTAATCCGAAACATTGTACAAGGGTTGTAACAGTAATTCTTGGATTGGGCCTTGTATGGGGCCAAGGAAAATAAAATAGAGACCAATTGAAAGCAGTAGAGGCACGTGGTAGCGTAGATGATTGAAGCATTGTGCTACAAGCCGGAAGGTCGCGGGTTCGATTCGCGATGAGGTAAGTGGTTATCTCAATTGACGTAATCCTTTAAGCCTCACTATGACCCTGGTGTCGACTGGCCGGGGAAGTTGATAGTACAAACGTTTATGTAACAAATGATGAGATTTTCCTGTGATTTCTCAATGGGTGTCACACTAGTGGGGGGGGGGTTATGACTGTGTTATCCGTGAGTGTATGTTGTAATTGTCACGTCATAGTAGGTTTCGAGTACTTGCACATGTGGCAGCTGCATTCGAAATAGGGTCATTTGAAGGATAACATAATTCACCTCTTTAACGAAAAAAAAAACAAGGAATAAGGCACAGATATTAAAGTGCTAAATTAAAGGAGGAAGAGGGATGAACGATGAAGATACCAAAGAGACGATTCCAGCTTGAATTTCAGGGGGCTTTTCCACTGGTTACAGTAGCGTGGATATTGAAGTATTAAGACGTGAAGTTGTGGCCTATAATCGTTTTTTTTAATTGCTAGTGCGGTGGGACTAAGTCTCTTGTATTGCGGCTACTTCTGGCCTATTGTACCAGCCCCAGATGATCGGCGAGGGTGATTGTGGAGCAAGTGGTGGAATGAAGATTGGCAGGGGAAACCGAAGTACTCGGAGAAAACCTGACCCACCGCCACTTTTTCCACTACAAATTCCACTTGACCAGACCCGGGATCGAACCCGGGCTGCCGCGGTGGGCTCCTGTTGAATGTAGTAGTACACTGCGGTCGCCGTTTGTGCGAGGGTTGCGTTCCTGAAGACCTCGCGTAGTTCAAAACTCGTATTATTGAAGACAAATTTTCTCGTAGGAATACATTCGCATTGTTTCAAACTTTGCTCATAAGGTGGGACTTTATTAATGTTTTTATATTGCATTATTCCAAATTCGCATTAAATGCGACCGCACTGTAGTTTATTTTCTGATCTCCAACTTTGTAAATGCCTTTTCTTTCCCAGTAACATATCACATTTATTTGCCTACCAAATTTCAGGCTGCGAGGTATATTTTGAAAAGTCATAATCATTACTCTGAACGTAGCTTACTTTATTCACGTTCAGTCCATTTGTGGTCTCTTTCGAAGGTCCTTTTCCGTATCGTGCAAAACTTATGCATTTTGAGCTTAACCGTATTTGCTCGATNCGATTATAAGGCGACCCCCCCCCCCAGAAAACCATAGGAAAGCCCACTCCCCAATCTTAATGCCGATGCAGGTTTTTCTCCAGTCCGTACTTAGTGGCTTAGTAAGCTGTTTCGTGTACAGTTTAAATGCGTGCAGATGCAGACTCCAGGGATATTTGCCGTAAATATTCATTTCCGTCATTTTGGTTTGTTGGCAAGTATAAAACGACCCACCCCCCACCTTTTAAGATTAAAATTAAGTAACAATTTTCATTTCATGAATCCTGTTGTGTTATAATATACAACTTCTTTATTAAAACCGCCACAACACAAATATATCAATGTCAGTGCCTAGTTTTGGTTCTTCCAAATTCTCGACTTGTATGGGCTAACTACTCTGTTCCGTACGGGTTTCTTACAGTTTGTGAAGTCTGTGTAACATCATGCATTTTATTACTTATGTTTCCAGCGATGTTTATGATAGTAGAGAGACTGATTGCAATGTCTTATCGCGGTTTAGCTTGAAAGTAGTGCACAGTAAGCAAATTGTACTTGCAGCTGTGGAGAGTTTTTGTGCATTGCACATCTACATAGTGTAGAATTCTTATGTAACCAGATCGCTCAGCGAGTGATAAAACCTGCACACGCGTAGAATGCTTGGCGGAATAAACGGCATATGTCGTACGTAAACTTGACGCATCAAAGGTCTCGTTTTGCTGCGACTTGAATTTTCAGCGAACAGTATTTGTTGCAATTTAACTGTGGCATTTAATATTCAAATACTTGAATGGTCTGTCTTTTAATACAAGGGCATTTCGGAAAATAACCTCCATTTATTTTAGGCAACTAACGTGGGAACGGGGGAGAGCTTGCGCTTGCGAGGTAGCCTCACATAATTCATTGCCTTGTAAACCATCACATATCTTGTCACCTAGTGTTTGTTCTTGTCTCGAAAGAGTGAGTTGTGATGTGTCCTGCAATTGATAATTCCGCCAGCTGCGAAATTCGCTGTTATTCTCTTTCTTCACTGTAAGAACTGTGGTGTGCAGTTTACGGTCAAAATTTAATGAGTGAAGGAACTGTAAGACAGTGGCGTAGAATGTTCAGAGATGGGCGGGCGAACAGATATTCATGATGAAGAGAGAAGTGTTCGACTCGCCATCTGTAGTGTAGATCTTGTTCAAAGTGTAGCAAAAAGAATTTGTGAAAGGCTGTGCTTCACAAATTCAGAACTTTCTATGAGTTCCCACAAAATTTGGGCATTTTTCTCTGCGAAATTATGACAAGCTAGGCTGTTAGGAGTTTTGCCCAAAATGGGTTCCGAAAATGTTAACGGGTGCTCTCAAAATGCAGATAATGGCTTCGGCTCTGGTTTTTTAGAGCGATACCACGAAGATGGCGATGAATTTCTCAATCACATCTTAACAGGCGATGGAACCTGGGTTACTTTTGTCAGTACTGAAACCAGTGAGCAGTCAAAGAAGTGGATGTACACGCATTCACCAAACAATCCGAAAAAAGTTTAAACAAACGACTGCCTGTGCCAGGAAGCCGACAGCAACGTTTCTGGGACAGAAAAGGAGTGCAAATGATGGAATTGTTGCAACAAGGGACAGCAATAACGCCTAAACATTACGTAGGGCCATTCGGAACAAAAGGCGTGGAACGCTGACAGCCAATGTAGTGCTCCTTCATGACAGTGTGCGTCTGCATACTGTATAGCTGCTTACACTCGAGCACTGCTAGAGAATTTCAGCTGGGAGTTGTTTGACAACCCTCCTTGCAGCCCTGGTCTCGCCTCTAGTGGCTGCTACGCGTTTACTTACCAGAGGAACTGGTTGCGATCACAGCGCTTGGACAATAATGAGGAGTTGATGGAAAGTGTCAAAACGTGGCTGAGCTCACAAGCTTTTTTGACTTCTTTGAAATAGGCATACAAAAAATGTATTTCCCGATACCGCAAGTATTTCAGTTCCGGCGGGGACTACGTTGAGCAGTAGCTTAAGTATGTACGTATTTTTTTTGTATATAATTTTTTCTGTGTGCTTGTTTTGTTAACAACTCCGCGGAGGTTACTTTCCGAATAGCCCTCGTATATAGTGATTACGCCCTTGGGATTTAATCTTTATAAAGTTTTTGTGCAGTACAAAAGTCAAGGCCCTGAGGAAGCCGTGTTTCCACTCGTATGCTTGTTTTACATGAGAAGCTACTGAACGAATTTCGGCGAAAGTGGGTGTTGGGCTGGCCTCTCTAAAATTTAGCGGGTAAATTTAATTTTAGCTCATGTCAGTCAATTAGAATTTGAATAAAGCTGGAATCGATTTTATTACATTGTTCGTCACAGAAGGAACTGCGTATAGTAACATGAATTTTCACTTAACTTTTAGTTAAAAGATTTTTCCACATTTCGAATATGTACTGAAATACTAGGAAACATTCATACTTGCAGTTTGATGTCCGTAATGCCTCAGCTTTGCTACAGTAGGTTTATATTGTCACGTATCCGGGGTTTGCATGACTAATAAAACTGGTTTTGGGTTCGATGATCGAATTTATTGGACCTTTATAGAACTTGTTACAAAATTTCACAAATCACTGACTCACTGTCATATTCCGATTGGACACTCCACTGGAACTGTTCTCACTTCCAACTAAACTACTCCTCTGTACTCCTTCAATTCTCTCTCCATTCTGACTGTGCCTTCTTTTAATTCCTCGGCACGGTCCCCACTGGAAAACACAGTATTCTGTTATCACGAATGCGTGTTTATTGGTCCGTTACCTAGCGATGGATGTCCTGTTGAGAGCTTAACTTCGGGAATGTGGTTAGCGAGCCATTGTCTAGCCATGGGCATATGCGTCAGAATATTTTCAATAAATGAAATTGATGGTGTACAAAATAACAAGATGCGTGTTTCGAAAGTGTCTGTAGGCGTATTCCAAATTGCACTCAGTTTTTCCGTCTGTTGCACTAACTAATCCCGTGGAGCGGAGACCTTGGGAAGCTAATGGTTTAACTTGCTCACAAGAGCCCCCCACTGATCCCAGTGCAGAGCCAGACGAGTCCAGTCCGCACCGCCACATTTTGCAGCTTTAAGAGGTCTGTAGTTGCAGTAGAACGTTACAACTCTTTCTCTTGACAAGTAACCCGAAAATTTCGTAATCAACTGGTATAAAACATCTGTGAGGGTGCGTCATCAGATAGTGACGTAGATCGTTGCATCATCATTAAAAGGTTACTGTGTAATATTTTCATCGTAATATGGCAACCAGAGTCGCCACACTGGAAATTTCTGTGATCAGGATTCGTCGTACGTAAAGTCACCTGTTTGAGGTATGACATACTCTCAAAGATGTTAAGAGAGGCTAAGAGTTGGCTTATGCATCCACTCCCCAATACATCTTCATGGTGTAGTGCTTAATTAGCCAACCACAGGGCCACCTTTACCTTAAGGGTTGGTGTTTTGTTTCGTAAGTACCGTTGGTTCGGTTCGTCTGTTATTATTATTATTATTATTATTATTGGAGGGGGTGGGTTTCCCCATGCACCGCGACTGGTAGTCTATTGTACGTCCCCCTTTGATGTTCTATCAGTCTCTATACCCTACCGGTACTAGTGCGTGTCATCAGCCCCGGATTAGCCAGCGAGTTCGGCCTCTGCTGGCTCAGCGGTACCTGATGCTTCCCCATCTACCAGAGGTGTTAGAGACTATTGTTGGGCGGTAAATGTCCGATAATTTGGCTCAGAGGCCTCCTTGAGACATGAGGTTGTTTTACGTGCCGTAAAGCTACGACACGGGACCCACGGGTTAAAGTCCTTCCCGGAGGACTTGTTCCCTGAATTTTTCCGCCCTTAAAAGTTCCACGATCTCCGCCGGGTTTGAACCCGCGTACCACGAGTCATGAGGTTGGAGCGTTACCCGTAGACTACGGAGGCCGCTTTTCGGCACGTCTGACTGACTGTCCTAGGTTCGCCGGGTCTGTCAGCCCTATTGACACAAGTGCTTGATGTTTCGCAGTCACATTCTTAGGTTAGACCTATGGGCTTCTTAACCATTTCATGTCACTACCGATATGCCTCCTTTATAAGAATTTTCTCGTTTTGGAAATGTGATATTTCTAAGGTCTCTAAAATCTCTCCTGCAATCTAAAGTTACTTTTCATGAACAGAAGTTACACGTCTCATTAAAATACACCGACAGAAGAAGGTGTAATTAAATAATAAATAATAATGTGGCAAGTGTTAAACGTACAGAACACGATCCCAGATATCCACACTGTTGCTTCTACCAGCAAGGTGGGTTGTGTATGGCAGAGTTGATAGTAAGTAGATCTTGTGTCCAGGACAAAAGTTAAGATTGTTTCTCCCATAGAAGTAAAGAGTACAGTTGTAATCTTTAAAAAATGATTTTGGACTCTTCGGCTGCTGTGATTGTGGGCTGACGCTCCGCTGGGATGCAGATTAAATTACACTTCTGCACTTTTCAGTTAAAACAGTAGAAAAGGACTGAGCAGGTTAGTGCTCCGAATAAATGTATTCATTTTAACTTTTCCGCCTTGTCCTTTACTTCTGTGACTTCGCATTTTCCTCTTGTGTAGGTAACGTGGACATGTTTCTGTTTCCTGTTTATAATTGCGTCCGTGGATAGCGTCCGCCGTTAGCGGCCAGCACATCTTTTTGTTTGAGCTTGTTTCGGTAGAAGCTGGTATTTTTCTCTTTGCCGCCAGAAGTACTAGAAGAAAGCGGCTGAAGCGTGGTATGTGGCACTTCACCTTCGTGGATGAAGTGGAGTGAACCGGGAGGGGCGCCTGAAACCTAGAAGTCCAGTTTCACACGTGTGTTATCCAGGGTCTGAGCAGTGTTCACTAGCCTGGGTTTTGGTATACGTTTGCAGCTCCGCAGTTGTGTTGAAGGTGACCGTACTAAGTGGATTCCCAGGTTCAGCATTATTGGAAGTTTTCGTTTGTGTGCGCGTGCGCGTGCGCTTGGATGGAGCGCAAGCAGTGGGTCCATTGATAGCCCTATAAGAAGTCAGCTGGATGGTTGAACATTTTGTAAGTGATCGTGTCAAGCATCGTTGCTTGTGGAATGAATGGGACGTGTTCGTGGCGTTGTGTGCCAACACGAGGGAAGTAAGTATTCTTCCGAAGAACGATAATCACGATATGTGGGTATGGCCTGGCCTTGGTTATGGACACGGGTTACGTGCAGCCGGAGAGCGGCCGTTGGTGTTCGTGGTAACACGCATCGAGCAGATTGGTGTGCTGGAGACTAGTTTTCCAGGAGTATCCTGTTGGGATTTCGATCGCTTCACTGGCTGCATTGGCTGAGACCGTGATGGTTTCCCACAGTTTCTGCAGGTGAATGTGAACCAGTCAGTGTAGGGACTAGGTCTGCCGGATCGGGTCTTGGGGTTTGGTTCTCGGCGGGGACCGAGTTTCCTCTTCACCACCGTGTTTCGACTCTGGCGACCACCCAGCCTCCTATCGAATGGGTATCGGGTTCCTTCCTCAGGCATAAAGCGATCAGGGTGTGAAGCTGACTATCTCCATGTAGTGCCGAAATTGTGAATATGTGGAGCTACCCATCGCTCCCTCATACCTCTTATTTGCGTGGGTTTTAATTATGTGCGTGAACAACTATACATTTATCTGGAAAATTATCTTCAAACATCCCGTGGCCGCCTCTTTGTAAATCCTTAGCTACTAACTAGCCACAGCCTTTCTGTCTGTACACATATGATGACCTTAGTAGTTGAATCAGACGAACCAACAGAGTGAGGCTGGCGAAGACCAGCAGCTAATTACTGCAGGATAGGCAGTGAGTCGATGGTAGTTTCACCCTTTGTCTCGTTTAAAGGCGCGTCCACATTACTCGTGCTCGTGCTCGCCAGGCTTGTGCTCGTCGGGAGACTCGTCTGGCTTTTGCTTGTGCTCGTAAATCTTCGTCCACACTACTTCAGTTGCTCGCCAGGCTTCTGCGCGTGAGGATCCGCATATTTACTCGTAGTGTGTATAGGCTGTAGTCGTGTTTTAATTTATTGGCTATAGTTTTTAAATTAAAAACTTGCTTGTCTCGTGACTTGTCATATCGTCCACATTACTCGCGAGCATAGCGAGTCACACGAGCAGGAGTAATGTGGACGCGCCTTAAGAGGACGCCCCATTTCAGAATATATAGGTGGTCTTGGAACGAACAAAAATATGAAACCAAGAATGACTGTGCTGGTGAAGGCTTCGCTCTGAACGAACCAAAATTCGCCAGCTCCATGGTTCAAGATCCACATCGAAAACTGGTAGTTTCTCAGCTCATTAAGAAATTATCCGATTTTATGGAACCCAGACTTTCATTAACGTGTCCACAGAAACCGAGCCAGTTGAATTCAGGCCACACCTCTACAGTTATTTCTGAGATATAACGGTATCCTCCCGTATACACCCATATTTGCCTGTAAACTTTACCCAGCATGCACACGCATGTATCATTCCTTATGCACCCTGCATGTCGCGCCCATTTAATTACTCCAGCAATACTGTGTAAAGCCGGTCACGGTAGCCGAGCGGTCTAAGGCATGTACTGTCTTCGCTCGCTTGGAAACCCGGGATCGTGGGTTCGAATCCCACTCAGGGCATGGATGTTTAGTTTGTGTGTGTGCTTTTTTTCTGTGTTTGTGTACAGATAGAGGCCTTACGACGAGCTGGTTACCTGCCCAAGGAGTCCTACCGAATGTGTAAGATCTAGAAAAACCGAAGTGAACGGAGAAGAAGTTCATGGAGGTAGGCCTAGGCCCACTGGGGCTGTAGTGCCAAGGAAAAAAAAATAGTATGTAAAAGGTAAACCTCCAGTCCATAATTAATTAAGCGCCACGCCATGAAGACATACGAGAGAGTAGAGGTGTACCTACTCCATTCTTTTACCTCGGCACTAGTTGGAGGTGCCCCGGCCACTTTACCCCTAGGGAAATAACTCCCTGGACTCATTCGATAGGAGGCCTGATGTGCTCCAGAGCCGGTCGGGACGCCGTGGTATAGAGAAAATAAATTGTGTCTGCTGGGATCGAACCCCTAGCCCGTCGCTATACCGACTGAACTGTCCATCTCCACAATACTAGGTAAACAGCATAAATTGTAACGTGCTTAATGACATGATCATTTCCGTTTCCCTATTTCGTATTCCTGTCCGTCGTTCAAATATTTTTATCATTTTGTTCGCAGGCACCTCCGTTCTTTCATATAAGAGCTGTTGATAGATTTAAATATTTTAATCACGCAGGTTTCTAGATAGTCTGGTAACAGTCATTACCCGATGTTAAGTATGTTAAGTAAGCGTCGTTAACTGCCCCAAGAATCAACCATGATCCTGTGCTGAAGCAGTGGATGCACGCTTTCAGCTTCACCAAGTATACGTATCTAGGACTTCACTTAGATCACAAACTAACGTGGCAAACACACATAAAAATGAAACGATGACAATTAACGTTAAAAGCGAGACAGATGAACCGGCTTACTGGAAAGCATTCACAGCTGTCTCTGGAAAATAAAGTCCTATTATGTAAAGCAGTTATTAAACCCACCTGGACCTACGGCATGGAGCTGTGGGGATGTGCTAAAAAATCCAATACCAAAATACTATAATCGAAAACTTTACGAGCTATATCAGGAGGATCACGGTACGTATCAAATAAAACCATCCACGAAGACCTCAACATACTCTTCATAACAGATGAGATCAAAAAACAAGCTAACAAATACCAAAACTGGATTGCAGGCCATGAGAACCAGCTAATCAATGAACTATCGAACCCACACGCTAATGCAAGAAGATTGAAGAAAAAATGGATGAGAACTGCCGCTGGGCAGTTACCGCCTTCAAGACACAATATATATCACATTTACTTGTTACTTGTTTTACGGTTAAGTAGATTGTAAATTGGCAAAAAAACAATAAAAAAACCCAGGTATTAAGGTAATCGAATGAGGGAGGATTTTTGTACTCATGGGAGTGGTGAGAAATGTCGTCGTTTTCGTGGACGTGGATTGGATACGTCTGGCTCAGGGTAGGTCGCAGTGTTAATAAGAATAGGTGTTGTGAACGCGGCAGTAGACTTTTGGACTACTTAAAAGGCTGAGCGTTTCTTGACTGTAAGTTCCTGTAGAAGGTGTCTGCCCCATGCTGCCTAGTTCTAACGTAAGAAAGTTTCACGCTTGTGTATGTACTTGTTAGTTTTCGTGCTGCGAGGCGAGAGATGGATAGCTGCGACCCAGTAATGCATTGTACTCGTGGGGTATGGAAGGTTATTAGAGCGTTATGAGGCTGGTACTAGTGCAATTACATATTTTATGCGTTTATTATATCCAAGAACAAAGGAAGGGTTAAGTTCCCTTAAGCCGTTCCGGAGGTATAGTAAAGTTTGTCGACACGTTCCAGTTTTGGTTAATATCTATATGCATATAACATTTCTTGAGCCGCTAAACACATTTTAATGAGATTTTATGTGCTGGACGTTTACTAAATTTTGTCGACACATTTCAGTCTTGGTTAATATCTGATAGCGGTACAGTCACTTACCGCTAAAACGTGGAACCTACATGAATTTCTGTGCTCATCTCGAACGCAAACTGTTGCGAACAGCAGAGAAAAGTGGAACACATTTTATGTCCGCTACTTCTTGCGGCAAGTCTATGGTTTTCTGTAAACAGATCGAACGCGCCAAACTTGTTATACTGCGTACCCAGTCGGGGCCAGGCATCTTCAGATCGCGCCGTGACTCTGGTGTGGTTGTGGGCAACCAGACTGCATAAAGTAACATTTATGCACCGTGGCCCGACAACGGTACAGGGGTTTGAATTATTAAAGTTAATGCATTTAAATATGGGAACATTGTACGTAAATACGAAGGGCGCTCCATATATAATGCCTCCTATTTTTTTGTGTCAATCTGTAACGTCTGAGCTGGATGTTGGTGGTGTTGTAGTAAAGGTTGAACCTTCCCGCCAATGTACTGTTAATTTGGTTGTCGTGCGACATATAGCGACAGCAGAGCAGTCTACCAAAATGGCGTCTGACTTAGAAGTGCATACGAAACAGACGTATTATTGAATTTCTCACTGCCAAGCAAATTGCACCCATTGATATCCATCGACGCTTGCTAAAGGTGTACGGAGACAATACAGTGGATACAGTGATTCAGTGGGTAGTGCGTTTCAACAGTGGCGAAAGTGAAGTGGACGACAAGCCACGCCATGGGCGTCCCTGCTCAGCTGCCACTCCTCACAATGAACAGCGCCTCGATCAGCTCATCCATACAGATCGGCGGATAACGACCAGGGAACTGTGTGCACGGCTTAATATCGGCTGTAATGCATGGGAAGCGATGTTGGGGAAGCTGGATTATAGCAAGGTTTGTTCCAGGTGGGTCCCGCGGATGCTTACACAGGACCACAACACTCATCGAATGGAAGTCTGTCAGGACCTGTTGCACCAGTTTGAGGCTGAAGGTGACAAGTTTCTGGACAGCATCTTCACCGGATATGAGACGTGGTGTCACAACTACGAACCGGAATCCAAAAGACAGTCCATGGAGTGGCTACATCGGGATTCCCCAAGAAAAAAGAAGTTCAAGACACAGCCATCGGCAAGGAAAGTGATGTGCACGGTCTTTTGGAATAGGCGGGGTGTGATTTTCTTGGATTTCCTGGAGCCTGGTGAGACTGTCAATTCTGAACGTTACAAGACGACGCTGACTAAGCTGAAAGCCCGCATTTCCCAAGTAAGGCCAGAGAAGCAGACAACCTTTCGCTTGCAACACGATAACGCTAGACCCCGTACCAATTTGGCGACCACCGCACACATTGCAAAGTTTGGCTGGACTGTCCTACCACATCCACCTTAAAGCCCCGATTTAGCACCTTCAGACTTCCATCTCTTTGGGCCTAAGAAAGATGAACTACGTGGGCAACATTTTCCAGACAACGATGCTCTCATTGCAGCTGTAAGAAAGTGGCTAGCCTCTGCTGGAGCAGACTTTTACGGGCGCGGCATACAGGCTCTTGTTCATCGCTGGCAAAAGTGCTTAACGAATGGTGGTGATTATGTGGAAAAATAACTGTAAATAGCTGAAATCTTGCTCTATTTAACTGCATTATTATGCTTTCTGTATCTGTTGTAGTTTTCATTAAAAAATAGGCATTATATACGGAACGCTCCTCGTATGTTCTTGCAGTATTAGGTTGTGCTCGTTAAGGCATGATTTTCTTTTGACGTCAGTTATTTGCGTAGGTCTGTAGGCCTACTCTCCGTTTCGGACCTAGTTTCCGTCTGCATATGCGTGGAAGGCAAGAGTATAAACATTCCCGGGTAACGCTGGAGGAAGCCATTCCTTATCACGCAGAATGTAGGAGGTGATGTGGGCGGGGTATCTAACATGCATGGAGGATTTAAGGAATGCATACAGAATTTTGGTCGGATCACGTGAACCGAAGAGAGCATCAGGGAGGTCTAAGCGTATATGTGACAGTAATCTTAAACTGGTATTTGTAGAAATAGTACGTGAGAATATGAACTGGATTTTTCCTGGCGAAGAGTATGTTCAGTGGCAGGCGCCTGTGAACTCGGTAATGAACTTTCGGGTTCCAAGAAGGAAAACGTTAAATACCTCTGTACTTCGAATATACGACGCACATTATAGCCAAATTTTTTCCCCATTGAAAAATTGAGGGGCATATTAAATTCGAGGAATGTGCATCTCTGTTTTCCTCAAAACCCACATTCAGAAACTGGATGCTTTTTTGAATACAAGGGCACCTTATGTTTAAAGTAATACGGTATCTTGAGCGTAGCTAGTGTTAGCTTCTCATGAAAGACTTGTCCGTTACGGTTAGGTACCGGATCAGAATCAATTTACAGAGATCCAGGCCACTCTGAAAGGAACCACGTGTTTGTTCGATAAACGTAAGAACAGGCGACCACAGAGAAGAATGGTGAATACGTGTTTACAAACATAGTAACCAAGTGCCAAAACTTCACATTCGGCACAACCAATAGAAACATTTTAAAACATTAGGATGGCAGTGAAGTCTGAAGAGACGAATAGACCTGGGAAGGAAGGAAGGGAAAGGAAAGACATACCTAAGTTTATTCTCGGTTCGAAGATGGTAATTTAATGTGCAAATGTGTACAAATTCTGGTAGCCAACCATATTGGTAAGCAGGACACGATTGTTCTCATGTCTTGCCCCTGTGTGTCACAGTATTCCATCTTTTCCTGAAAGCTTCTACTCTCGTGACGCTGTTGGTGACTTTTCAAGGGCATGACCTACAGCGGGACGTGGGTTGGGGATCGGAATTTCAGGGTGAATTGTGCCCAGGAATCGTGCGCTTGGTGAGAAAACTGGTTGATGGTGTTCTTAATGGATCCTGTACTGCGTCTTGCTGTTTTAGATAATTGCTTTCTATTTCCATGACATGTAGCCTAATTGGGCTGGGTGATATGAGGCGCTGGCGTCCTTACACTCGGGAGCACCGTAGTGAAGAAATCTTATTTTGTTTCCTCCGAAAGAAACGGTCAGATGAACAGAACCTACACCTTATCCTGGAAGGCCTTCCTTCTAGTTAACATTCATACAGGGTGATTCTCTCGCTAGGTCACTCCCAACCGTTCCTCAATAACTTTAATTTTCGTGCGGTTCCCTATGAAAATTGACGTGTACTTACTTTGTATGTTGCAAGACAAGGTCTGCCTAGAGCATATGCTGAAACTGGCCACTTCCAGCATCCAAACACTTTTGTATGCGAGTCTGCAAATTGGCGAAGACATCTGGTAATGAGAGCAAACCCCCGCCGTACCGCGTCTTTGAGGGCGTCAAATGTTCGCGGCTTAATGCTGTGAACACGGCCCTTCAGTAAACTCACAAGAAGAAATCACGTGGTGTCAGGTTTGGTGTTCTTGGCTGCCACAGATTTTTCGAAATTAATCGGTCACCCAAATAACTTTCGGTTTCCCTCATGCTTGCATTAGATGTGTGGCACGGTACGCCATCTTGTTGAAAGTAAGCTTCGTCCATGTCAGTTTTCATAGAGAACCATACAGAAATGAAGACGTTATTGAGGAATGTTTGGGTTTCCTAGCGAGAGAATCACACTGTAGTAAATACTAATGCACATAGTTCATAGTAAAGTGCATCGCGCACCCTACGCATAGGCCTGTAACTAATTAACTCCATTGAACTGGACTCTTCTTGAGAAGCTGCCAGTCGCTCAGCTAGACAAAAATTTCCTAAAATTTTATGGAACAAGAAGGTTCATTACCGTGTTCACGGTTCCAGACCATGCAACTCCTTCCTGTCTCTTGAAGATCCATTTTAACATTATGCTACAACCTACTTCTAGATATTCCTAGTGGTATCTTTCCTTCTGGCTTTCCCACCAGAATCCTATATGCATTCCTCTTCCACATGCTTGCTACATGCCATGTCCATCTGATCCTCCTTCACTTGATCATTCTCATTATGCAGTTTCCTGCAATTTCCTCTCACTTCCCTGTTTGATCCAGATATTCTGCTCAGCACACTGTTCTCGAACACCACGTGTAGGCTCGTAGATACGTTAAATGTGACTAAGGTTCATATTGCAGTTTAATGAACTTACCTGTTTATATCTTTAGCGCACATTAATCTGTTTCCATTAGCCATGTTTAACTTGATATTATACACTACATACAGATCTACAGGTACCAACCGTGCAGGAAGCAATACGCAAGAAAGCCATCACACATCATAACTCCATAGAAAACCACCCCAATCGGCTCATGGAACAACTCCTGGAACCAGTAAGCAATAAAAGACTCAAAAAACTGTGGCCAAGTGAACTACCCTTAAGTTAATGTATAGATACTAATTATAGATTATACAGGTGATTTCGCTGGATATCAACCTGTTCATGCCACTAGTCATTAGTATATCTAATGAGTAATCAGCACTTTAGCTTATAGAATTGTGTAATATTCTTATTGCTAAAATTTAAATAATAAAAAAAAACTTGATATTCAGATTGGTGTAACGCAAACGTATTCATGCATATGGTAGGCGACGCGTTAAGATAGCAGTTGGGTTGCCTGCTTCCCCGGCTCTTCTCATGTTCTTCAGGCAAAAGGCTCACCTGGATAATACACCGGAACTAAGCTATTACTTGCTCACAGTTCTTGATCATATCGCCATCTCTTTCAGGCGGCATTCGAAACAGCGTCGTCACATGCCCAACGTAACAACTGTACTTCTGCAATACAACTTGCGAATTCTTATATCTGTTAGGAGGAAACGAAAATATGCATGTTGGCTACACTGAGATGTACTGGCGACACGTAATGACGCCCGAAATACGGTTTCGGGGTTGAGGTGGCATGCATAATGGCTGAAAGACGTGTGTAGGATGGTATGCTTTCCATATTGTCTGGCGAGAGTGACTAGCGAAACGTGAAGGAGACATGCAAGTGATGCATAGAGTCCAAATGAAGGCGAAGAATTCATAATACAGTGAAGTGACAATGTAGTGAGACTTATGAAGGAGCAAGACATTGAATATGAAAGCAAAGGAGACATAAAATTTCTTGGTCACGAAAGCAGCAGTCGTGATTTGTTCCCGTGGTATTACCTTAAACAGGCCACGACCCGTTCCCTCTTTCTATGTTATCACGCAGTTCAAAGTTCCGTAACGTGCGCGGTTCATAAATATGAACTGTCTTGTGTATGAAGTATACGCAGTGTAAAAGTGCTGAAGGCAGCAATAAACCGCATTTCATATCCATTTCCCGCACACTTAAAAGTCGCAACAAGCTCTGTGCCGGCCGAGCTTCGTATGGGCAATAGCGTATCCTCTTCCTTCACTTTGCGGAGTATTGGTTTTGTCTAGCTCAAGAGCGCTTGAGAGATTTGTCAGTTATACGGCTTGTGATTCTTGTTGAATGTGGTGGATTCTGTTTTACTCTTCTGCGCACTTCCTTACACTAGAAGTGTGATTCTGTGGTTTAAATTACTGCAGCTGCTGATTTTTGCATGAAATACTTAAACATTGACGCTGTGTAAACAGATGTAACAGCGTTACTTGCCTGACCACAGTCATGAAGGAAGTGACATTTGGATATTCTCGTACGTAAAATAGTAACGCGCTGGGTGGAGAATAGTGGGAAGCCTTTAGGAAAGCTGTTTTTGAGGCTTTGAGATGGAAGAATAACATTAAGATGTACAATATCTGATGGATATGGGTTATGTGAGGGAGAGGTTCATGTAGCTGGATTAAGTCCATTGTCTAAAGGCGGGCTTTAATGTCAGAAGTGAAGAACCTTCGGATTCTGTTACCAGTGAGTTAGGATTTAGGTAACCTTTGCCGCTGGTTAGTCGCTGGCTTCCCACCGCGGCGGCCCGAGTTCGATCCCGGGTCTGGTCAAGTGGGATTTGTGGTGGACAAAGTGACGCTGGGGCAGGTTTTTTCCGATTACTTCGGTTTCCCCTGCCAATCTTCATTCCACCAATTGCTCCACAATCACCCTCACCTATCATCTGGGGCTGGTACAATAGGTCAGAAGTGGCCGCAGTACAAGGGACTTAGTCCCACCCCACTAGCAATAAAAAAACTGTGCCGCTCCTGGTGTAAACATGAGGGGCACTCAAATGAAAACGGGTCAGAAACCAAAACATATAAAAACATTTCTTACCTTAAAAGTAATCTCCAAAACTGTTAATATACATTTATCCCACTGGGAGATAAGACGGTCAATCCCATAATTGAAAAAGCTTGTGGGCTGTACGGAACCACACACGTCTTCGTCCGATGCAAACCAATGTCCACGAATGTGTCTCTTCAGGTCTCCAAAAATGTGAAAATCACATGTGGAGAGATCTGGGCTGTAGGGGGATGTTGAAGCACTTCCCAACCAAATCTCTGTAGCGTATTCCTCACAGAGTTGGCAGAATGCTTTCTAATACTTGAGTACCGTCATTTTAACACGGGCACACTGTCAGTGTTTTAATATCGATCATTTGCCTCTTTCGGTTCTGTTGGTATTTTCCACGCCAGTTAATATCAGAGCTGGATATTTTAGCCCAGAAAATGTGTTCATGCACTTCGACTGAACACCTGACGCCTACGAACTGCTGTTATAGTGTTCGTGATTCACGATGAGCCATTCCAGTCCATGTGTGCTTGTGATGCAGTACTCCACCGAGGTTGTGTTACTCACAGTATTCCGGAAACTGGCCCGAAATTGAGTTGTACCAGCTGCTGGTAGCCTGAGCGATAATGCAAGTTGTGTGTGAAACCTCCTTTATTTATCAAGAACTCTGTTGTTCTCAGCACATTCATTTGACTTCATGATGGTGCTTTATTACTTCCGTCTAGCGTACGGTTTGAGAAACTTCCATATTCCGCAGGAAGAGATGTCTGGCATTGACCGAGTTATTGTTAGAGCCATCAGTCGCCGTGTGTATCAGACCTTATTGTTTGTGCTTTGACAGGATGGCGAATTGGAACTTCATTTGATTCGTAACAGTACGCAATGTATTAGTCTGCGGTCTAAAAACGTAAAAAATCGAGTGTGCAAAGCTATAATCTTGCCTATGGTTTTGTATGGGTGTGAAACCTGGTCTCTGACATTGTGGGAGGAACGTAGACCAAGGGTGTTGGAGAAAAAGGTACCAAGGAGAATATTTGGACCGAACAGGGAAAAAGTGTGAGGAGGTTGGAGGAACTGTCTAATGAGGAGCTTCATAACTTGTACTCTTCGCCAAGCATAATCAGAATGATAAGTCAAGGAGGATCAGATGGGCATGGCATGTAGCAAGCATAGGGAGAAGAGTAATGGATGTAGGATTTTGGTGGGAAAGCCAGAAGGAAAGAGACCACTAAGAAAATGTAGATGTAGATGGGAGGATAATGTTAAACTGGATCTTTGCGAGATAGGATGTGGTGATGTGGACTAGATATGTCTGGATCAGGATATGGACTGCGTCTTCTGAACACGGTAATGAACCTTCTAGTTCGATAAGATGTTGAGAAATTCTTGAGGAGGTGCACAACTGGCGGCTTCTCAGAAAGGACTTAGCTTCAAGGAATTATAGTATTAGAGTCCAGTGTTCTTCATCTGATGTGCCACGACTTTCCGAATTCAAACACAATTTAATGACGTTGTAATAACAATTCCGGTCTAGAAAACTGAAATTAACGGCCGTGGGGATTCGTTGCGCTGATCACGCAACATTCTCTATCCGCTGAAGTTGGCATTAACTTCACCGACAAGCGGTGGTCCCTCGGTTAGTATGGTTCGCTTGCTGACTAAGACCACGGAGTTTGTTTTTATTGTAATAACAATGAGTTGTCATCAGCCCGTGTAATTGTTTCTTTTTCATACTGTTGCTGCTGGGATTCGTAATATCCTCCTGGCTTAATATCATTGTTAAATGTAAGTTCCTTGTGCCCGCGATATAATCACCCTAATAATATTTGGTAAAATATATAAAGCTATCCCTGTAACTGGCCGTGGAGGCCCCGGGAGGTTGCGAGACGTCGAGGCTCCCACATTTTCAAGACATTCGGCTCACAGAAGGCAGCGAGATTGTCAGCCATACGCGCCGGCCTCCCTTTACCCCCCAGGAAGATTCCTGGTACTCATTTCTGACCGCAGCTGGATGGATTAGGTTGATTGAAAAATCCAATGACCTTATCGGGAATCGAACCTGTGACGTTCTGGCTTATAGCATAGCGATACCGCGTACCCCAGTAATATTTGATGGGGAGTAAATTGTGAAATACATTTTATATACGTATACTCGGCGTCAGTTACGTTAGCGTATGCATTCCTCGTAGTCATTTGTGGCTAGGTTCCTTACGGCTTGGTTTATGCAGCAGGACTACAGAGCTGGTATTCAGGGATCAAGAAACATTAACACAAGTCTCCTTTGCGCGTGTTCCCAGACAGTTTCGAGTGTTGTTAATGTTGAGCGAATACGGAAGCGATGCCCCTAATGATAACGATTAATGTTAGTGTCTATTCGTGGTACGAGTTCTGTGTCTAAAGGAAGAACACAAAACCGTACCCACACACAGGAAGTCAGTTGTAACAAACTGTTTGCACAAAACTTGCTCCAGAAACAGCAACTGCAACCATAATATAATAATAATAATTAACAATATTATCCATAGAGTCCATTTCAACCTAGCAACATATATTGTTCATAAAATAGTCATAATAAAACAGTTTTTAGCACAGTATTAAAACAACAGGTTTCCTTGTTTCGACTGTTTTCTATGCACAACATCTTTGTTTCCTTCCTCTGTATCGTAATAATGCTCCTTGCTGTCCCATCGTTTGCCTGCGAGAACCCCGCAGAACAACGAAACGCCACAAGGCAGATGGCATTCGTTAACGACAGTTAACTCGTAACGGAAAGATAGGAATAATACAAAATTATTTTTATTTACGGTATGCGGCCAGTCGAAATATTCCACTTGTCTTGAAGGTTCGTCTTAGCTTGGCAGGCACGAATTTCTCTTAAGATAATTACTTCCTGCAATTGTGGAATGAAATGAGAAGGGGCACTGTGAGATCTCATCCATGAACATCCGTTAGGCTAATATTCGGGTACATGCATAACTGTGAACAGATTGCTGTGTTCAGACGTGGATTGAGAGTGGAGATCTGTGAAGCCCTGCTATTATATACTTAATGATTTCGAAGCTGTCAGGATTTCTTGTTATTCAGTGATGAAATGATAAATAAGTGAATAGCAAAGATTACAAGAGTTACGCCATTGGACATAACTCACTCCGGCGTCTGTCCACAGTGCACATATACATTTATTGCAAGACATTTCAGATTATATATATAAAATAAATGTGGAGATAAAAAATTAGCGACGAAGATACACAAGTTATAGAAACTATAAAGCAGTTTGGCCAGAGATCAAGAAGTATCGGAGTCCGAAAATTGTTTTTTATTTTGCTAAATATCCATATTAAAAATATTTGAAATAAGAGTTGCAATTTTGATGAGTTATAGATCCATATTTTGAAGTTGGTATAGTGACGGCCCACGGGCTGGACGGCACAAGGGGCAGGGATTTTTCTCTTCACATCGTCCAAACTGGTTCTGGGGCCCACCCAGTTTCCTATCCAGTGGGTGTCGGTGGCTCTTTTCCCGGGGTAAAGCGGCCGTGACGTGAATCTCACCATTCACTTCTCTCTAGTGCCGATGGTGATATTCCTCCATTCCCCGGTACATTTTCATGGCGTGATGCATAATTAATTAGGTATAGGGAAAACGTTACTTTTTACCTCTTGGTATGTCCATTTTTTTATATTCTCTGCTGATTTTGTTGCTGATCTATTTTGAGAAGATAGGTGAGTTGGGCGTGATCATCATGCAACATATGGTTTATACATATTAGATCTATTCGAACCAAGATTATTTTCGTCGGACAGATTTTAATGTAGAGCTCAATACAGATTGAATCTAAATGCGTTCACTAGCCAGTGCGGACTACGGGCGGGTGAGTTCATATTGTGAATTTTATATGAGAAAGGCAGAATCATTTCGTTGTGTCACTTGAAGTACGATACCTTCTTGACTGACTGTACTGACATACGGCGTCAGGGAAGAGGAGTTTCAGAATATTCTTGTTGGAAAAGTTTACAGAGCCGAAGTTATTTGTTCGGGAACATAAGCATAAGATCCATAGACAATAGCTGTGTACTTTCCCCATGTTTCTGTACCTATTAATACCAACATCTCATTTTGTTACCCTGTTGTCGGACATTCTGAATGTTTTATGAGCCACAAGAGCTCAGCAAGGGATTGGACCCACCGAATCGCCTGCAGCCGCCAGCCGTTTCCATGAATAATACAAGGTAGAAAGTCAGCAGTAACCCAGGTTCAAGGCGCCATCGAGTCCCTTTCGTATTCTGGCACTGTTTTCTTGCATAAATGCAGCAACGAGGGCTTTTAGCACAATATTTGCAAGATGTTCAGTTGCCCAGTGGAATTCAATAAATTTTTCCTGGGTCCTCGCTAGTACAGTCGATCTTGGTTTCGGGCTCCGTCGGTATCCATGACCTAATTTATGGATGTTCAGTTGAGGGCACACTGCCCACATATGTACAGTATATCATTTAGAAAAGTTATGGAGTTGGAACTGTTGACTACGTTTCACTCTCATTTCATTCGAAATTCTTAAATATTTCGTTTAATATTCGGGTGGCTCATGAAACAGAATATACGCAGTGAAGTTGTCTGTGGTACAGAGAAGTCTGGGAACCCGTGCTTTAAACTTTTATGACAGTCTGTTCATTATGTAAAAATTTGGGTATTGTCATTTGTCATAGGTACATACCAGTGGACATTGTACGACGTGATATTCAAATAAGGATGATCCCAGGTTCGATCCTAGCCGTCACTACTAGTTGATATAAGGCTAAAGATTCCTGTTATGTCATGTTTGTAAACAGGAATAGGACCAACAGATGGTAGCAAATGCTTGAATTTCTGTCATTGTGTACATATTACGAGTTGATAGCAGCAGATGGTAGATTTGGTAGTAGTTACGAACGGGAACATACTCGTAGTCTGGCAGATTACTGATTGTTTGGAATTTATCCATTGTCTGGTATTCTTAAAGAAAACAAAAGAACATAACGTGTAGGGAAACTGCTTCTGTTACCGAAGAGAGCAGTCTTCTGAGTTGTGGCGCCGTGTAAACCGACGTTTCGGAGGAACTTATCGCCTCCATCTTCAGGATAGAAGAAAAAAGAAAATCCGCAAGCGAAAAACCGGTGTGAGTAGGTGCAAATAGACGAATGCTTTGATTACCATCCTTAGGTGAGGGATGGGGACACCTGCTCTGTTGGGTCTGTTAGAGAATAGGGGTTAGTTGTTGCTAAGGGACCCAACGGAGTAGGTGTGTCCCACTCCTTACCTGAAGACAGTAACGGATTCAGTTTCTGAAACGTTCTTTTGTGTTTTTTCAAATATCAGACGATGTATACAATCCAAGAACCCAGTAATCCTGAGTGTTATACACGTCAGAACCCTTTAGAACCTATAAGATGGGAGCCATAACGGCATTTGAAGGAGATACGTTTGACTCCTCGGTATGGGCAGTAAGTTTAGGACCTTGGTGTACACGTAGATTATAACATTTGAACTTCAGCTTATTTGATATTAAATTTGAATACAGTCTGTTGTATTGAGGTTTGGTATTTTTTTCAGAGGCAAAACATGTACGTGAAAAGAAGTTGTGTTTTGATTAGATTTCTGGGCAACGCTTTCCTGTTGTGTAAGGATGGAAGAAGAAGCTATTCAGTACAAGTCGTGTAAAGGGCGGAAGTACAGGCTATTCAGTACAAGTCGTGTAAAGGACGGAAGTACAGGCTATTCAGTACAAGTCGTGTAAAGGACGGAAGTACAGGCTATTCAGTACAAGTCGTGTAAAGGACGGAAGTACAGGCTATTCAGTACAAGTCGTGTAAAGGACGGAAGTACAGGCTGTTCAGTACAAGTCGTGTAAAGGACGGAAGTACAGGCTATTCAGTACAAGTCGTGTAAAGGACGGAAGTACAGGCTATTCAATACAAGTCGTGTAAAGGACGGAAGTACAGGCTATTCACTGCAACTCGTGTAAAGGACAGAAGCACAGGCTATTGAGTAGATGTCGTGTAAGGAAGGAAGTAGAAGCTATTCCGGAAACTTTAGGTGAATAAAATGTATCTCAGAGAATGGACAGTGCTCACCGTTATGTTACTGTCTTCTTAACTTAGGAGGTTTGGTTTCCAATTTGGTTTCTCATATTTTATAAAATTCATGTCAGTTATGTAACCTTTAATTACCGTTCCATACGGCTGTAGTAAATGTTGGCCGTTTTCATGTGATTACAAGCAGTGAACGGTTTGGAAGATGGTCGAAATATAAAACGGAATGTTGTATATGGGCCTTCGTCTTGAATCGATAGTTTCTATTATAAAGGAGATTAAAAGTGAGTATGCCCTGAGACATAATCCCAGAGGTTTAACAAGCTTCAAGCAGAAGCCTCGCTAAAAAAGAAAAAAGAGGGCAATAAAGGTGATTGGGTAGTTTAAGCCTTCGTCCTGCCGCCATTTTATATTGCTCCCCTGCTGCTGCAGCTTGCCCGTCCACGTTGATCTAATGACTGAACGCCGCACGGCTTCAGGTGTTCCGTGTCTAATGGTTGTCCAAAGTAGCTATAGGAGCCACGACAGTCGTGTGAGGCAGTTACGTAGCGACACTCGAAGCGGAATGTGTGTGAGCAGAATATTAAAAAAAATTGTTACGTCTTTTCAGAAAGTGGCCATCTTGCGGAACGAAAATTACTTAGGCATGTACTGTATTATAAAACTGAATCTTAAGAGGGGGTGATTTCTGATGGGAACGGGATGGTAAATGATAATGTTCAGGACCGGGCTTAGTGTTATCGGTGTAAATTTTTCGGATTCTGATAGGTAAGATAAAGTTGTTCCTGTGCTTAATTAAGCACCACACTATGAAGACGTGGGGGAGAGAAAGTATAGCTCCATCGATCTGGATCTTGGCGGTAATGAGGTGGTCAGTTTGACACCTCGCCCGCTTTACCCCCCGCGAAAAGAGCCCCCGGTACCCATTGGCTAGAAGGAGCGGGGCGCAGAGCCTGTATGGACCCTGCGTAGAAGAGAAAATCCCTTGCTGCTGACGGGATTCGACCCCTGGCTCTCCAGCCCTAAGCTCATCTGAGTTCTATCCCGGCTCCTATTAGAAGAGTTAATTTACACAAAGTAAAGCTGCTTCCTATGCCCAAGCATCTCCCCAAGAAGCTGAATAGAGCTGCTTTTGATATCTTTGCATTTTACCTGGATTCGATGATCTTGCTCCTGGTTGCCTGTGACGTAGAACACAACAAAGCGGGCCGAAGATTACAGTGTCATCAGAGTTTTATATACGAGCACGAGGCAGCAATACGCGCAGTAGGAATCTTCAACGGTCTTGATTGCACGCCGGAATGCAGCCTGGGCCATGTACTAACTGGAATGTAGTTCCAAACTGAAACGTAATTGACAATGCCACCAGTCAGCATGTGGGTATTGGGGTTTCGGTTAACTGCTAGTGAGTAAACAGTGATATTGTCACGTGATTGACTACAGACGGGGTTTAGATTGGTAACTGGATTTATCGAACGGTTGCAGGTGGTAACTACAAGTAATGTCACATTCTCGCCAATTCATGTACTCGTCTTCTCAGTTTGTTTTCATTAGCCGTTTCCTGTTAACGGATTCTAACAGTGTTTTCTGCTTACGTCTTTACCGGCTGGAACTGTCTCACAACTAAACTCAAAGTCAGGCAAAGTCTAAGTTATGCGGGAGAAAGGAACGGAGATAGGATTACGAAAGTTTATGTAATAAGCGAATAGAATTTCTGTCGAATTATCAGGCGTTACATTATCTTCAGGCTGTTCCATTGACGAACTTTTGTGATCGCAGAGTGGAGATAGGATTACGAAAGTTCATGTAACAAACGAATACAATTTCTGTCGAATTATCAGGCGTTACACTATCCTCAGGTTGGTCCATTGACGAATTTTTGTGATCACAGAGTGGAACTTAGGGTCCCACAGCAACATGTAGTTCTTGACTAGGTGTATAATCGTTAACTGCAGAAGGAAGAATGTACATTGGTGTTAGTTAAGGGCATTGGCTGTAAACGTCATGCTTACTTCATGTCCTGCTTGAAGCGTCCGAGTGCTGGAAGCATTGTGTTAAGTACTTGAATACTGAAAGTTTGGAAACGTTCCCAGACCTAACATGTATATCCAGATCTGGTGCTTCATAGGGAAAGCAGCCATGGCAAGTGATCGCGAAACTTTGTTGTGTGTACCTATCTTATCTAGCACGTCTGCATTTGTGCAGGTGTGTCAGGAAGAAGACTGAAAGATATTGTTCATCCTCGGAAATTAAGCTTTCACAAACAGAGCAAAGTAAACTTAGTTACGATGTCGCCAATCAGCCGAAATGAGTTATGGAGTGCGTCGAAATGTATACCCAACCACGTAGCAGGGAATCGAAATGCAGTGTGGGAATTGTTTGAAGTGCTACACAGATCGGCGTTATAACAGTAACGTTCCAAAATCTCTGTTCCAATTAAAGAGTTGCCTTTTATGGCTGTGCTTTCTGTTCCTTTAGGTTCCATTTAAACTGTCCGCTATAATTTGATGTAATTTGACGTACACAGTGTGATAATGTAGTTCCCGAACTAAGGCCATAAATCCACACAGAAGATTAATATTTATTAATACCGTCATTCAGTATAGTCTCCGCCCGTTTTCGCACAACGTTTACATCGCTCATACAACAAATCGAATACCTCAGAAAATTCTCCTTCCCGTATCGTCTTCAGTTGTCAGTATGTTGGATCGATGAAACAGCCTCGAATCTCGTCTGTTTCATCGCAGTTTTTAATTTTGGAAATAAAAGAAGTCAGCCTGCACTAAATCGGGGAATAGGGTAGATGGGGAAAACGGGGATTCTTCGTTTTGCCAAAAACTCGGGAGACAGCGCCCGAAGAATGCGCTGGTGCAGTATCATGCAGAAGATACCAGGACCCACTTGCCTGAAACTCAGGCCTAACGGGTTGGAATCGAGCAAGCAATCTCTTAAGTCACCTGTTTATAAAATTTACCGTTTACAGTCTGCTTTTCCGGCACAAATTCGTGATGAATGATACCTTTAGCATAAAAAATGCAGTCAGCATTGTTTTCACCCGTGATTTCTGCTGTCTCACTTCCTGGGCTTTTGGTTTCTTTCGTCTCAACCGAGTTGCATCCTGACGTTTTGTTTCTGGATAGAACATGAAACATCAACTTTCATCACTGGTTAAACCATTTTTGAAACATTTCTGTTGTCATCAGTCTTTTCAACAGACGATGCAGCAGAGCCTTGATGTTCTTGATTTGACGTCAACAAAAGAGGAACAAAACGAGCACACACTTTTTTATTTTTCAAATCTTCGACTAATATCGTACGTACTGTCTCTCTGATGATCCCTGTCATTTCTCCTAACATCCGAACACTCGAAGTTCGATCTTCCACCAAACACTTTTGAACGACTTTCCATTGATTTTTCCGTTCTGGAAGTTGAGGGACGGCCTATATGTTCATTGAGTTGTAACGACTCTCGCCCTTCCTTGAACCTTTTATGTCGTTCAGACACACTTGTTCTCGATAAACATTCTTCATTGTACGCACTTTTCAACACTTCAAACGTTTCATTAGCTGTTTTCTTTAATTTTACACAACACTTAATCGCTGCTCTTTGTTCTGTTTTGAAACGTTCGACACGACGAAAAAACTATCTTCACCAAAACAACTGTAATCCTCATATGCATCAACCAAACAAGTTGAAACTTGAACATCATATAAACAAGTGGTCTCTGTAACTAGTCCCGTTCATCCCAGATAGAGGGCATTAGTAGTATTACCGTAATAGCGTCAGTTCGGGAACTATATATGACATGTCAACGCATTGCCAGGCAAGGGCTCGATGAACAACCCGCGACAAGCTCAAGCATTAATAGGACGAATGTTTATAGCTCGTTGCTAGGCAGTAGCCAGAGCGCCAGTGTGATGGCGAGATGGCTATCACGTGACTTCTTTTTTCTGTGTGGTCTTAGCTATGCAACAGTGGAACTGTGTTTTCTGCGTTATCCGTGCCGCGGCTGTATAACAGGAGTCCGCTTGCAGCTAATAAGAGTTTTAGCGAGTTCCGAGGTTCCAGGGTGATTGAACAAGAAATGGCAAGAATAATTCATAGTGATTTCACGACTAGTGGAAACTGATATTCCTAGTGCGTGTGCAACGGTGAACTGTAAATTGTGTAAATCAGCGATACCGCTATATTAATTGTAATTAAGAGAGATTGTAACCGAAGTGCCAATAAATCCCATCATCCGAACTAGAACCCATTAATTTCATCACGTGTACCCTCCCACGCGTGACACACACTCACACATATAGTCCACGTGTTGAGGTTTTGCGCGTGACTTATAAGACGGTACCCCTCGGTACGGACAACGCAGCACAGTCTATATTGTTGACGTGGCGTGTTTAATGGTCCATTACCTAGTAGTGGACGTCCTTCTGTTACACGCGTAGGCTTCGCGGAAATGTTTACCGAGTCCTTGCCTAGCAATGCGTATACACGTCATATAGTATATATATATAGTGGGTTGAGATAATTTCAGCAATGGGGTCTTAAACATTTGCGTTTTGGAAGCACCTTGAAGATGGTTTTTTTCTGTTTTGCAAGCATTTCACCCTTCGTCACTTTTCGTAATATGGAAGGATAGTTTTAAAAACGGGTCTTGAGGAACATGACATTAGTACGGGAGACTAGGTTAAGCTTTGAGTATCGAAACTGTAGTGGGGTGAGTGATGAATTGGAAAGAAGCGGTAGTCACCTCTGGACCTTCCTGTTTGGTAGGCGGGCTGTGTGATAACAGTGATGAATGCACGGACTGCAGAAAGGCAGTGAATTTCCTGACCAGCTGAGGAGCTGTCAGCTGCAAAAAGAGACGAGGTACATCAAATAATGTCAAAATACAGTATTATTCAGTAGTATTAACAAAATATAAATTATTTTGTACACCAGTGAGTATACTTGCATCTGTGGCGCAGTTCTGTTTATTCACTGGGTCGTCAGTGTTTCTTTTTTCTTTTGATTCTTATGCAGTTTAAAATCTGTGAGCTCTCTGTATAATAAGGACAGGAATACTACATATGCAGTGTTCTGGTTTCAGCTTTCTGTGTCCGTTCTTTTCTGAGACGGTTGTTTTATGTAATTCTTTTTTGTTTTATTTACGTTATGTAACGGGAATATGTTTAATCTACGGATCAAGCTTTTCATTGTGGCTTCTCTTGTTTTTCTTTCTTTCCTTTTTTTTTTTTGAATGCTGGTTCAGGTGATTCGAGAAATAATATATAATTGCTTTGTTATTTCTGTCCTGTATATATCCAAGAAAGTATGTCCTTGTTTGTGTGTAATTTGTAATATTTTATTACGTGATACGTGCGCAGAAATGAGCGGCGATACCAAGCTTCTAGGAAATACCCGTACTTTGCCCCGTGCAGTTAGAAGAGGAGTTACTTACTCCCCTACTCGTGGAGCTGAGTCCTTCTTGAGGAGCCGCCATTTCTGCAGCTACTCAAGAATTTCCCAGCATTTTATGGAACCCGAAGGTTCATCACCGTGTTCACAAGAGCCCTCCACTGGTCCCTATCCTGAGCCAGATCTATCCAATCCAGACCATCTCTCTAATAGAAGAGGAGTTGACAATTGTAAATGCTAGGAGTATTCTGCACACAGCGCAGTTGTCTGCAAACCCCAGTGAACGCGGCAACCACTTGTTGGCTGTGTGGATGAGGGTATATACAGACGTTTTCAAAGTCTGACCGAAGATACACCAATAGCTTAATTAAGCAGATGTTTAGCACGTTGAAATGTGTATAGATTTTTTCTTGGCCCCTTTGTGTTAATAATTAAGAAAGTTCTGCTGCAAAATGTGATTTAGAGGAGCACGTGGTTCCAAATACGTGAAAACATTATCAGCTGAAAAACACTAGCAGGAGGACAGTTTTTACTTGAAGAACAGACATTGAACAAAGAAATTCTCCGGAAACCAGTAGTTTCCAAGATAGAAGTACAGAATTTAGAACCAAGGTAAACATGAATAAGAACAGTGCATCGAGACGTAAGGCATGAAATTTTGACTGCTCTAGCCGTACGTTTTCGGAGGGTGGTTTTGGGGGGGGGGCGGGAAATGACCCTTCATTGGCTTACACAGATTCACAAATGCAGTTGATACGATCTTGAACAATAAATCTTTGTTGTGCAATATATATGCATATGTATTTGTTTTCCTGGTAAGCGCGTATCTTACGCTGATTTAGGCGTTTCAGTTGGCCGGAAAGGGGTAATTAAACCACAGACCGGACTCTTTAAATACGGCATTGCATGTTTGTGTGCTTGTCAGAACATGAATATAGAAATCTGGCAGTTCCGGCTCTTGAGGTGTAATGTCTTGATTCGAATCCGGCCGTGTACGAGTACTCTGATGAGCAGGTTGATGCAGCGGTAACTCCGAGCAGCCGGTTTAGATTGGGGTTTCCCATTGTTCCCTTCAACCCTGCAACGGCAGCGCCTTTCCTTTACCTCTGTATCTTCCGGTCTCTTCTGACGCAGCAGGCCTGTAAGCAGTGCATTCAATTGTTAAAACCCGGTCTCGGATATTAATTGCGGAATACGGGCAAGAATTTATTTTCACTGCTACTACTACTAGTACTACTGTTTGCGCTGCTGCTACTATTGCTACCACCACCACCTGCCGCCGTCGCCGATTTCCTTGGGAATAGACCGAACGAAACGTACCTAAGCTTCACCAAATATTCTAGTTCTTTTTTTAAGTACGTGAACTTTGTAAAGAGGCATAATTCGTCAGTTTGCTTGTAGTTATAGACTATTACCGTATACAGCATTACCTCGCATAGTCCGGCTTCTATCAGTCCGGATTCACTATTGTCCGGTTTGAAAATTTCTAAGCAAACGAAATTTTAATTGAGCAAAATAAAAATAAATTCTAAAAAATTAGTACACAAAATTATTTTTAATACATTTATGATCTTTTTTCCCTTTATACAGTCAAATGAGGTTTATTTTTGTGTGGTTTTAAAGTTATGCGATACGATACATATTTCAATTTTTTCTGGGGTTCCCCGTTGTATATGTATGTACCTATGCTTGGGTCATTCGTTCTTGAGCTCGTGACAGCTATTGCTGGAGGAGGTGGGGAGAGCACTACTTTGACGGAATTTTGGAAGAGCTACAACATCAGAAACGTTATCGAAAATATAGACGAAGCACGGCATGAATTAACGGCAAGCAATATGAGGGCAGTATGGAAACATATCATACCACATTGTGCAAATGATTTCATTGGTTTTGAAACCCATTTTGCTGAAGTCACTAATAACAGTGGAAATTAGACAGCAACTTGGTTTCAATGAGTTAGATTCCGTCAACGTAACTGAGTGCATCAAATCGAACACTGATGAACTAGATAATGAAACACTCATTAACACAGATGAACAACGGGCTTATGTAGAACGGGAGGACAACTTAGACAACGACGATTGTGTTGAAGTGCCTGCACGAGAATTAACAGCTGAACAACTATAAAAATTACTGGAATAGTTGAAACCTTGTCAGAGCATATTATGGGAGCTGATCCCAATACTGAATGTAGCCTTACAATTCGCCGAACGACAAACAATGCAGTTCGTTGCTACAAAGAAATGTATGAAGATAAAAGGCCAAAGAAGAAAAATGTGCAGAGATCAATATTGAAATTTTTAGAGAATAAAAAATGAATTACGAAAAACATATTTTTTTTTAAATTATTTCTAATAAAAACATTTGAATTTGTTAATCGCGTTTTATTTATTGAAAAAGGGAGAATTTGGGGGGGGGAGGGGAACCAATTATCATTTTTTGTATGTATTTAGTTCCTCGACTAGTCCGGTTTCAAACAGTCCGGGATATTGGCGGAACCGATTACCCGGACTATGCGAGGTATTGCTGTATTTGTGGGAGCCGGGATAGCGTAGTTGGTGTGGCGACGGGCTATGGGCTGGACGACCGAGGTGTCGGATTTCGAGTCCCTATAGGGTGACGAGTTTTCTCTTCTCCACTTCTTCCACACCGAGTCTGGAGTGCACCCAACCTCCTGTCCAATGAGTACCGGAGACTATTTCCCCAAGGGTAAAGCGGCAGGGGCGTGAAACTGACCACTCACCTCCAGCTAGTGCCGAGGCAAAGAAAATGTGGATCTATACATCCACTCCCCCATACACCTTCATGGCGTAGTGCCTAATTAGTTAAGCACAGAGACAACTTTACTTTACTTTTACCGTATATTTGTATGAAACTATGAACTGACAGGTTTGGGGCCGAGAGTCCACAGTGTTGAAACTGTGGAAGGCCACACGCAAGGATTTCCCATTGCAATGTTCCGTTCTGAGGTTCTGAGAATTCTGTTTCCATGTTTCCAGTGTATATAGCCAGAGAACCACTAGCAGCAATTTTCAACGTGTAGAAGTTCGAGAGGTTTGTTTTCTGTGCTGACACGGTAGCCGAGGAGACATATGTTTCTGAATGGTACATCATATTCAGCATGGAAATGGTTAAATAAACTAATAATTACCAGGCGATTTGTTTGCCTCGCTTTGCGTTGATTCTAGTATATTTCTCTTCTTCAGTAACATTTTACAGCGCTCATGTAATTTGGCGGAACAGTTAATGTAAAATTGATGTTGCGAGTTTAAGACTGTGTAGTCCCAAGGCATATATGGAGATTTTTAAAAACGTTTATATCAAGTAGGGGTCCTTTTGATTTAGATTTAGGCCCAAGCGAGACTCTAAATGTATCGGGGAAGGGCTTTCTGCCGAAAGCAAGTAAAGGGCCAGAATGGGTTGTTGGCAGCTCGGAAGGAGCAGGTATACTGCGATGTGAAGTTCTTGTTGCTTGTTATATTTGCGACCTCATATAGTTCGTAGGCTAAAACGAATATATGTGCTCATAAATTGTTTTTCTTTCTGTGCCGTTAAACACTCGCTATATATAAAAAGTGTCATTGGAAGCTGTAAATTTTGCTTGATGTCTGTTATACGTATTGAGTAGTGTATACCTTGAACACCATGTAAATCTGCGCTTTCCATTCTGTCCATGTCTGTGTGTCCCTCCCCAATCAAGTTTTGAATGGCTAAACCAGTCTTTATGAAATTTGGTATGTGTATCATGGCACCTGAGCCCATCTCAGCGGCGCACTTAATAAACCCCTCTCATTAATCTTTGTCTATATGTGTATCTTTATGTCACTGCTAGGTAACAGTTCGAAATTCCCATATCGTTGCTAGGCAACGGCTTGGTAGAAACATGGCCACTGCAACGAATAAGCGCAAGAATAGAAAAAATGTATGCGATTTCTATGCGACGCCTGTCAGGTCAGAGAAATTAGGGGATTAGTTCTTTCCAGAACTTCTTGTTAGTGTCACTGCCAGTCACTGAGGCGATGTAGTGTCGAATAACATTAATTTATGGTGGATTGGAGAGGATGTGGAAGGAAGCAGCCGTGGCCTGTTTCAAGGCACTGGCACGGAACTGGCTAAGGAGACTCAAAGAGTACTTCAGTCAGGGTAGTCGTTGTGCCTGCCGAGATTCGAATCTGGTAGCACCCAAATACGACTTACCGACTGAGCTAACTTGGTGAGTTTTATCCAGATCACTATTTTCGTAGAATCATAAGATTGGTTCTTGTACTAATCATTCAGTTTATGTTTTCCTTGCAAAGAATGCTTTGTAGAATGATTGTGTATAACATGATGACAAGCAACGACGAATTGGTGCAAAATAATGTTGCATAATGTGCGTAGAAGTGTTGACGGACTGAGGGTAGTTCAGATGTGGAATTCCCTACTGGGTCTTGCAGAAATTGACGGTCCCTTGCCACGGTATCGAGAGCTATTCGCATTTTTATTTCCTACCCTAGCCGATATTATGAAGCGACATGCAAAATGTATTAACTTCTGCGTTTTGAAACATCAGCTTAACAGTAGCAATGGTGAAGGCAAGTGGAGCATGACGCATATTTATAAACTTCACTTGACGTTTCAGATGAATATTTGTAGTGGTCGTCACAGACGTTAATTCGGCACGCATTGCCAGATTTATGCTTCGTAAAATGTTCTGTCCTTTTATTCTTTTATGGCCATGTTGGAGGTAGGATCGATAAATGGGGTCGGCGTCATCCGATTTCGAATACGTATCCTTCCTGGAGAGGGAAATGTGCAAGTAAATGTGAGCTACACCCGAATTGCTATTTATATATCCCTTTTCGGGGCGTTTGCCTAGTTGATCATAACATTATTTAAGTTCATGACCTCCTATAGAAGCATATGATAATTGAGATGCGTAAAGTGCTCCTAAAAGAACAAAGCAAACCAAACTCCGTGGCCTGTAGTCCGCAAGAGAACTGTACCGACCGAGTGACCGCCGCTTTTCGGCGAAGTTTGTGCCAACTTTGGCGGATAGAGGGTGTCACGTGGTCAGCGGAACGGATCCCCACTGCCGTTAATCTTGTTTTTCTAGAACGGAGCCGCTATTTCCTTGAAATAGCTCCTCGGTTATCCTCACGAGGCTGAGTGGACCCCGTTTCGGACTCACTACTTCTCAGAAAATCTGGTAGCGCCGAGAATCGAACCCGGGACCTCAGGAACCGTAGGCAGGAACTCTGACCAGTAGAAGCGCCCATCTGGGTGGTAGAGCGCATTCATGTCAAAATATTTCTCTCAGATTTCCTGGCCGGTGCCTGTCTGTGGCGATGTATGTCGTATGATAAGAACATACTCGTTAGTATGCATTCGAGAGTATGATCTGTTCCGTGTCGGTGATCGTGCTTGGTGTGAATACACATTTACGAGACTGTAGTGCGATTGTCATATGTTATTCACATGAGAGAAAAAGAAAAAAATAAATTATGGGACATCATTTAATGGTGTGATGTTAATACACTAAATTAAATAATATGGTGTTAGCTGGCGGATACTTTTCTGGGGGACAGACAGGATGACACGGACGAGATGATACCACGAACTCAGATTTTCTGATGGGAAAGTCGCCTAAAAGTGCACACGTTGGAGAAAATAGGATACCTTTACACACTCATTATCGGAAGTGTGTCTGAGGTTCACTTCTGCATTTATGGCCTTGTGTGTCCTGTGGCTTCCCGGTTGGAAGCTATTTGTATGCTACTCCACGTCCGTTTGTGCACGGAAGGGTGGGGAAAACTGCTGCAGGCGACCTGTGCTCTGGTTGTAATAAAACTAAGCTTACATCACAGTTGAGTAGTTCTTCCGAAAGTAGCACTGCTGATGTATGTACTGGTATCTTTGTGTTTGTATTACTGAAGGTAGTTTGCTACTGAATTCATATTTTTTTTTTAATTGCTAGTGGGGTGGGACTAAGTCCCTTGTACTGCGGCCACTTCTGGCCTATTGTACCAGCCCCAGATGATAGGTGAGGGTGATTGTGGAGCAGTTGGTGGAATGAAGGTTGGCAGGGGAAACCGAAGTACTCTGAGAAAACGTGCCCCAGCGCCACTTTGCCCACCACAAATCCCACTTGACCAGACCCGGGATGGAACCCGGGCTGCCACGATGGGAAGCCAGCGACTGACCGCTTGAGCTATGGAGCGGCCCATTCATATTTTTAGTCTCTTTAATTTCCTTGTGGAAATTACGTAGGATTACGAAATCACGTTTTTGTGTCCGCCCTCCAATTTCTGTACCGGTTGACTGAGTTTCATGAAACTCGTTATTAACGTTGTACCTTTGGAGACGAACTAGCCGCATAAGTTCTAATCGTCTACAGTTATAACATCATGGAAGTCGCGCGAAGTTATGAGGTGGGAGTGACACTAGCGTCGTAAGTAATTGGGTGTCGAAATGACGTATGCAGTATATCTTCGAAATAACTTATGTTGGTAAAAGCCCTTTTTTTAGTTTAGTACACAGCATGGCCATTACAGCCTCCTTTCCAGTGGGTACCGGGGGCTCTTTCCCCTGGGGGTAAAGCGGCCGGGACGTGAAGGTGACCTCATCTACAATTAGTGACGATGTCAAGATAACGGGGATTTATACATCCACTTACACACATGCCTTCATGGCCTACTTATATATTAGTTAGGCGCAGGGACAATTTTACCTATCTATTTTTGACAGCATGGTCATTGTATGAAATCTATGGGTTCAAACGGCTTTTGATTAGCTAGAGATAACCAGTGAACAAAGAGGTTGGGCATGTGGAATTTGTCGCGGAGAGAAATCATAAGCGTGGCCATACGTTCTGTAGAAAATTTTGTTTGTAAGTCAGTAGTTACAAACACGGCGACGTCAGCTTTTGAGGCTATGTTCGACAGACTTTTTGCAGATAACAAATTGTAATTTAAGTACTCTGTTCTCAAAAACAACTTCTGATGCTGCTGGCGGCGGCAAGCAGTAAAATAAAGTACATTAAATTTCGTTTATGTCCATCTGCGCATGAGTGTATCACGCTGACCCACACGTTATATAGTGCATTTTTAGATTATAAATTTACATTATCTAAAAATGACATCAGCGCAAAATTTCTACGGTTGAAGTCTGTGTAGTGGGGGGACATGCTTTATGGGTTGGGCTCAGAACTCTTTCTGCGAACTTTTGATATAGTGCGTTGCGGTATATCATCATATTTGTAGTCGACACCATTCGCAAGAATCCACGTATTTTCCCAGGTAATTTGAAAGTATGAAGGATTTGCATTTCTGATCAGTTCCCTATCCATTTGTGCTACAGGACTAGCACTGGGAGCTTTTCCCGGCGGAAACCCGACCGTGGCGTGGAGCGGTCCAGTCACCTCCATACGAGTATAATGTCGAACTGAGTGTTGCGCGCTGCTGTACTGCCTCCATTCTTCTGTATGTCTTCGTGCTTAATTAAGCACCAAATTATGCACCAAATTAAGCTCAAGTACAACTTTGCCTTTCCATTCGTACTAAATACTCATCTGTAGATATGTGAGGATATGTTGAAAGTACCCGGGTTACAGTGCCAATGTGTTCTCCATATCCACTCTCAGCTCATCAGGAGTCATTAGACACGTTGAGGATGAAAAGTCTGGAATCTCCCATAGCAGTTACGACTATCTTCGTCCTGTACCTCGTACTAAGGCTGGGGCCACACTAGCGCACAAAATGCGTCCGTTGTAACGAACATCGTGACGTCCGTTGTAGAAATAAACAAGAGAGTCGAATGCTACGCTTTCTTCTGGGTCCATTGCAGACAAAGAACTACGCACCGCATTCTGCAATTGTGTGGTGTCCTCAGCAACGTCCGTCATAAAGTACGTTCGTTACAACGGACCCATTTTGAGCGCTTGTGTGGCCCCAGCCTAAGAGGACGGGTTCCAACAAGCAACTTTTAAACAGAGTATAGCAGTCCTCAGTATTTCGTTGTCTTTCCATGTTCATGTGCGTTTGACCTCCCGCAGATCGAGATCAGACTAGTTTTGCATCATGGATTTACTCAGTCACTTGCTTCTACATGAGTTCTATGACAGTGGGGACATCCCTCGTTGCTTTTTATCTGTACATTCAAATCGACGTATTGTAATGAGATGCCGGTCTTACAGAATCAGACTCGCTGTAGGTGTGAGGTGCATGTCTTCTTGCGGAAGGACTTAGGCACGTGACTGTTTGGATCCACCCTGCCAATACAGCATTCCATATTTCAAATATTCGAAGTGAATGCATGTCAGATTTTAGGATCAAATAAATTAAACTTTCTTGTCTTTGTTGTTGGGGTTTGCAGCCAAGGTGGATTTGTGCATTGTTTAAACGCAAGAGCAAACTCTTATTCGCTGTTAATCTTATTTTTATTTATTTTTTATTATTGCTAGTGGGGTGGGACTAAGTCCCCTGTACTGCGGCCACTTCTGGCCTATTGTACCAGCCCCAGATGATAGGTGAGGATGAATGTGGACCAGTTGGTGGAATGAAGATTGGCACCTGCCCCAGCGCCACTTTGTCCACCACAAATCCCACTAGACCAGACCCGGGATCGAACCCGGGCCGCCGCGATGGTAAGCCAGCGACTAACCGCTGTTAATCTTAAAATACACGTCTTGATGTTTTATAATTGGAAGTAAAATAAGTAAAAAGTAGCAGTGCGCAGTCTAGTCTAGTATACAAACAGTAGAAATTGCGGAAGTTTTTCTGCAAGAAAACGAGTTCTTGTTACTATGCTGTAGGCAGTGGTAAATCGCATGCTGTGAGAATATGGAACTGGGGTGCAAGGGGCGCAAGTGTGGTCAGCTGAAGAGTACTGGGGTTTCACGGCGGTGGAAAATTTAGATTTGCCGTTACGTAATATGACACAATACTGTACGGTGTTATATAATTCGAAATATCATAGTAAAGGTAAAATATTCTCTGTGTTTAACTAAGCACTATGCCATGAAGGCGTATGTGGTAGTGGATGTATAAATCCAGATTTTCTTGACGTAGGCACTAGGTGGAGGTGAGTGGTCAGCTTCATGCCTCGGCCGCTTTACCCCTGGGGAAAGAGCCTTCGGTACCCAGTGGATAGGAAGATGAGAGCCGGTTTGGACGACGTGGAGAAGAAAAAATTCTTGACCCTACTGGGACTCGAACTCCGACCCTTCGGTCGTCCAGCCTGCAGCCGGTCGCTATACCGACTGCGCTATCCCGATTTCACCAGAATATCATAATACAGATAGAAAACCTGTTCATAAGCCTTCGTTTAGGACGATATAGAAAGAAATCGCCAGGCAGGTATCTCTTTGTTGATCTGTTTGCGGAAAGTGAAAGTTTGTCCGAGATACAGTTCATGACATTGAAATTGCTATTTGACAGTCTGTGTTCCCGTACTTTGATAGATTGTGATGAAACTTGGTGTGAACCATGCTGTTACACGCTAGTCCCAGCGTTGCAGTTCCCGGTATCTACAAAATGCCCACATGGCAACCGTGCGAGCTTCCGAGGTGGGACGCACCAGCCTCATTTAGTGTAGGATTATGAAATATTGTGTAGTAATACGTTGTTTTATAAGTTTTGTGAAACATAAAACATGGAGAGCGCGCGAAATATATAGGCCTGTTTGGATTTAAGATTGATGGCATGTGAAACTTGTGGAGATACATGTTAAATATACCTACATGTACCAAAATATTTACGGGCGATTTCTTTTTGTCTGAAACATTTTTAGTGTTATAACTCCTCCACGCCTGTAACTCTTGGCGTTGAGAAAACATTGATAAGTACCCCAGGAATAGACCATTCTCTAAGCCATATTTATGAAGGAGTAGATCAAATGGAGTTACTTGTATTCACCTACAGACAAAATGTTAACCGTGTGGCTGCAGACAAATGCAGACGAATGTCGGAAGCAGGGTAATACACAGGTTTCATGCTGAAACTTTACAGATCTTTTGTTCCCACATGAAGCGCGCACACATTCATTCAAATAGAACTCATCTCTCGCTTCATCATAATTCACAAAACAAAGCTACAGAATAAAATATTCTGTGTGGCTTGTATGATGTACGTGCCGGATAACGTCGCAGAAAAAAAATGCAGACCGACAGTTGAAGTTGAAAAGTTCGGCTCTTGACATCTGTTGCGAGCTGTCTGGCCTTAACGCTTAGCGAAGAACAGAATACATCACAGCAGTTGTCAGAATACAGCCACCCATTACCGATACATCGCCCTTGTACATTCATGTTGCTTCTTTGTTTGGTTGTCATTCTTCTGTACTTCCATTCTTTCATCCATACTCTTCCCTTTCTTCTTTATCACGCATTTTGCTACGTTTTAAATTGAAAGACGTTTGTAGCAGAATCAGTTTCAATGTACACATTCCTTTTGAATGGTACGTGTAGAAATCTAAACCGTGACGAAGATTAGAATTTGGAATTTATAAGTCTTTAATTACCCTTACAGTAGCAGAGTGTAAGTTTCGGAGAAGTAGTTCAACCTTCAAATCAATAGAAATTGTGTAATAATATTAAAATATAACCAGGGAAACATGAAACTAAAGTGATGTTCAACTAGCGTAACAAGTAACTTGAATTGCTGTTAAGTGCAAACTGTGTTTGTGGTTGTGGTGTAGCAGCAAGAGGTTCTGTCTCTCTGAGCAAGGCCTATTAAGACCAGATGTAATACCTCGTGCTTTATGGATCTTCCGTCAGAGCTAGCCCACCTCCAGTCTACTTCCTACCTGAGGAAGCACTTCGTAAATTCGTAGACACTGCAGTCGGCTGGCTGCGGGCGCCCAGGGCACTTCTGACCACCCTAACAACATGGAACAGGCAACGAGGTGCAGACGACAAGGAGACATCAGCGACATCATGAGCCGGCGGCAGCGGCGAGGTTGTGGGCATTATCATTAACACCAGCAGTGTCATCTGCCAAGCTCGGCGAAAGAACTGCCAGATTTTGTTTTCAGCTTCTCTCTCACGCCCAGATAGTCTGCTTAGGACCTCCTTAGACATCCTCGGTAGCGTTTCCTTTGGGAGTGATGTGTGTGCGCGTGCGCGCCCGCACAGACATTCCGATTGAAGAACTTTTGTTGCAGTCTAGTTTAATGAAATAGATACATTACTTACTTATTTACTTACTTACTCATGGAGCTGAGCCCTTCTTGAGGAGCCGCCAATTCTGCAGCTCCTCAAGAATTTCCCAGCATTTTATGGAGCCAGAAGGTTCATTACCTTGTTCACAAGAGCCCTCCACTGGTCTCTGTCCTGAGCCAGATCAATCCAATCCATACCATCCCATCCTATCTCTAAGATCTATTTCAATATTGTCCACCCACCTACGCCTTGGTCTCCCCAGTGGTCTCTTTCCTTCTGGCTTTCCCGCCAATATCCTATATGCATTCCTCTTCTGCTCCATTGGTGCTACATGCCCTGCATGAAAGATACATGACGTTTATAATTGGAAAACTATGAAGGAAGGTGTCTTTGAGATTAAGCTGATTCTTCTGTACCTTGACGGATTAGGCTCTCTTACCTGTTTCCATTCAGAATTAATTCTGAAAATTTGAATCTCATGGACAGTTGGTAGGACTCCTTCGACGCGGGCCAGCCCGTCACAAGGCCGCTATTTACGTAGGACGAAACAAACAGAATAAACGCAGACATCCCTGTCTCGAGTGGGATTCGAACCAATAATTTCAGTGTTCGATCGGCCGAAGGTATGAAATTGAACTTATTGTATCAAATTTGGCGTCTTACGGAAGAGTGTGGGATGTTCGAGACGAAAGTATCGAAGAGAAGGTTTGCGATGTATTAAAGGACAAGGAACAGGAGACAGGAGCATGATACAAGGGATGTAATGAGAAGTTTCACTACCCACACCCTTTACCTAGTAGGCCTGTTGATAGGGTGTTTAAACGAAGAGGAATGAAATGGGCAGGACATAGACTGTAGCAGGAATGGAAATGTTCGCATACACATTTATGGGCGAAATAGCTGGAACGAAGAGAGAACTTGGGAGACGTGGGTATAAATGGAAACTGGATGTGGACAGGTCGATGGAATTAAACTGGCTCACTGTGTCCCGTGTATGGTTTTTGTGAATGAGATAATGGAATTTCTGTTTCCGTAGAAAGAGAGGAATTGCCAGTTATTTCAGTTGGCTCTGGACCAGGGCGTATGTTCATGTTTCCCCTGTAACATGTGATATTCTCTTAAAGCTGTGGTCACGTTGGAAAGGATCGGCCCGGAGTCTCGCCGATTGGTCGGTGTGTCGAAATCAGTACCTTTACTTTTGTGTGTCCCTCGTCGTAAAATCACGCACTTTCATCACAGCCTTTGCACTCACACAACCACCTCTGTGGTCTGGTGGTCAGAGTTCCTGCCTACAGATACAGAGGTCCCGGGTTCGATTCCCGGAGCTACCAGGTTTTCTGAGAAGTAGTGGGTCTGGAACGGGGTCAACTCAGCCTCGTGAGGATAATTGAAGGGATATTTCAAGGAAATAGCGGCTCCAGTCTAGAAAACCGAAATTAACGGCCTTGGGGATTCGTTGCGCTGACCACGTGACACTCTCTGTCCGCTAAAGTTGGCACTAACTTCGTCGAAAAGCTACGGTCGCTCGCTGGGTATAGCTCGCTTGCGGACTGCAGGCCACGGGTTTAGTTTTTCACACTCACACAAGGAAATGCTTCATTGTTCTAACGACTGATTGGTTGAAAAACAAATTATTTTGTTTTCTCTGGAGTTGGTCGGATTAACTGCAGTGGGATCCGCTTGGAGACGCTAGCAGTACGCCCACTCATTAAGAAATGAAGGTTCGGTTTCGACCGACCTGACATGAGATTCCTGTGTGATACGAGTGGGCTTGTTCCGCTTCCATTGTAACCACGGCCTAAGTCCGCACTCTTGCGTGAAGTAGGCTGTAGGGCCGCTGTAGTCTTAATACTTCTTGATTGCTTTGATGTGTTGGTGCGTGCTTGGTTCGGCGTTCGTTCCAGTGAGAAATACATACAAACCTCACATTTGGATTCGAAAGGTTCTGTTTCCAAATAGTGTCCTTAGTGAATAGTTCTGAAGTCATCCGACGCTTCGGAAGAACATGTCGCCTCCATCTTCAGGGACGAAGAATAAGGCAAGTAACAAGCAGGAGCAAGCAGAGGCAAGATGGAGGCGACACGTAATTCTGAAAAGTCGGTTGACTATCAACGGACTAATATCCCATAGAACTTTTCATAACCACCTCTGCGAGAACCTCCTGCAGAGTTGCAGTATCAGGAAACAAAGATGAATGTAAAGTCCCTATGCTCAACTAGTTAAGCACCACACCACGAAGACGTATGGGGTAGTGTATGTATAGATCCACGTATTCTTGACCGCGGCACTGGTTGGAGGTGAGTGGTTAGCTTTACGCCTTGACCGTTTTACCCCCGGAACGCAGTGGATAAGAAGCTGGGTGGGCCCCAGTTTCGGTCTGGACGACGTGATGATGAGAAAAATCTTACCCCTACCGGGACTCGAACTCCAGCACCTCGGCCGTCCAGCTCGTAGTCAGTCGCTATACCTACTGCCCTATCCCGGCTCGAACAGCAGAACGAAACAAAAATGCAACGCGTGTGTAGTGTGTAAGCAGGCTACAGGCGTGTGCCCGTTGAAGTTGCAGTACGGAATCTGCGATTGTAAACAGTACAGTGTATATGCATTCACGAATACGCGGACACACAACCCCACGGCCCAGCTGTGTTGACTCTATAAACACCTTTTAGTAATAGTTCGAAGATTCGGAAATAGCAGTTTCATTATCAGGCACGCTTACCAAACATTACCAGTTAAGCTGCTCAAACGGTTGAAATTGTAGGCTTTAGTGTTTTCTGTTTCAAAATTTTGTTTACACTGTAGGCATACACAGAAGTGAACGGTGCGGCGATTCGTAGAGTTGCGTCGATCCTCAGGACATGTGTAACATCATTAAATAATGAACCTGCTGCTCTACTGTCCTGATGCTAGCTGTTCGTTCGCAAATTGTAGACTCGAACTCAGATCAGTCACTGCACGCTTCCAAAAAGGGAAACGATATCTGTATTTTGTAGACAAATCTGTTGCAGTTCCCTCTGTCTACAGCAATTTGTTCGAGCATTCCAGTTTCTTGTAAGAATAAATTGTACAGGTATTCGTTTTTTCATTGCCTTTGGAAAGTAGACAGTACTGCGTAACTGTGTTACTTAAAGAGGTGATCACGATAAGGTCTTTAACACACACAGCGACATTACGACGTGGACGTGCGTACGGTTCATGTCGCATCAAGCAGTAGTATATAAAGTGTAGTCTTAGCTTTCATACGTGACGACATGGGACATCTACCGTACGACAGTCGGAGAGCAAAGAAATGTATTTGGTCACTCTCGTGTGAAAAGGAGGTGGTACGGCAAAAAAATCGTACGCCATTTTTCCGTACGACCGATGTCGCTGTGTGTGTTCCAGCCCTGCGTTTAAGCTTGTAAAGTTTTTGTGATATATTTTCATAAGCCGGTAACGTGTTAACTCATGGAAGATCAGCATTGCTGTTCCACGGTTAATTATGGAGAAGTGAGATTTGGTGTAAAGATTTCTTCAGACCTACTACTACATTTCATATGCTGGAAGTTTTGCCTTGCATGTGTATACATTGAAAATTCGTTAACAGATTTAAAATGCGACTTCGTCTTGAATAAATTGTTTTATGTTAACAGTCTTTATGGGGCCGCGCCATAGCTCAAGCGGTTAGTCGCTGGCTTCCCACCGCGGAGGCCCGGGTTCGATCCCGGGTCTGGTCAAGTGGGATTTGTGGTGGACAAAATGGCCCTGGGGCAGGTTTTCTCCGAGTACTTCGGTTTCCCCTGCCAATCTTCATTCCACCAATTGCTCCACAATCACCCTCACCTATCATCTGGGGCTGGTACAATAGGCCAGAAGCGGCCGCAGTACAAGGGACTTAGTCCCACCCCATTAGCAATAAAAACAGTCTTTAAAGCGTAACTATAACCGGAAAACATTTTTAAGATCATTGTTATATCTGTGCATTCGGGAGTGTAATTTTACGTACGCTAATTAGGTAACGACATGTTATCACATGAATATACGCATTACAAACGCGACAGTTGAAGGTCATGGTTCCTCACTCTCACCCTTACACGGTGTATATTAAGTAATGGCAACCTGAAGACTGGAGTAGAGCCTATACCAGACTGGGTCTCAGTGCTGTGAGGATTGTAAAGAGATTCAAGTTGTGTGGATTCATTAGATCTCCTGAGCATGAAGTAGCTGCATAGATAGGACTTCAGACAAGATAGAAATTTTTGTGTGATCACAGCCGTACGAGGAACACGTGTAACTTCGATTTTCGAGTTTAGTCTCGTATGTTGAAACTGCTACAAAGTTCTGCACGATCCCCTGCCCCTGTGGCAAGGTGCATATCGGTCATACCCGTCTGCATGTCTCCGTCAGAACCTTGGAGAACAGTAGAAATACCAGGCTGGGGTACCAGTGATCAGCGGTAGTCGAACACTCCACCGAGACCAAACGCTGGATCTACGTCTGCACTTAAGAGTCGTTGCATTATTAGGGGAACCATCGAAATAGACACCCCTGTACTCATATCATGAAGACAAATACAAACTGAGCGAAATCTGGCTGCACCCCCTTTACTTCAGCCCTTTTTAGCCTGCTTATTTTGAAAAAAAAAATTAAAAGGGGGCGTATGGGATCACTTTGCTGCCTGTGTGTATCCGCCTGTTTCTGTCAATCTGTGTCCCCCCCACATATTTTTGTTAGGAGGCTTATGAGATCACCTCGCTGTGTCCCTTCCCCTAGTTTTTTTTTTCGTTTTCTATGGAGTCTTGTCATATCAAAGGAAAGTGGGTGATTAGTTTTTCGCAGAATTCCTGTTCTTAACCATATACCTAATCCCACTGCATAGCACCATACTCCACAACCCTACTCTTAACTAGGCTTATGTATCGCAACACTTCCTCTTCCTGCCTTACATTCTCCCTGAAGACGGACGCTGTAGTGCACGTCGAAACGTTGAAAGACTGAACGTGCGACGAAAGCCGAAGTTACGCATCAGGTGCAGGTCGCGAAACCCAGGGACATGTAGACGTAATAAGGAACGAGAATCACGAATAATGTATTACAGTGAATGTGATTACGTAAATAGCAGCACGTGCCAGTGCGGTGACAGATACGGTTGAACATATTTCTCGACCCAGGTAGCACACTTTCGAGTGCAATTGGTGTGTATTCAGGAGGATAGCGTGGTCGATGTAGCGACTAGTTACAGGCTGGACGACCGAAGTGTCAGAGTTCGAGTCCCAGTAGGGTCAAGAATTTTCTCTTCTTCACAGCGTCCAGACCGGATCTGTGGCCCCACCCAANGTCCCAGTAGGGTCAAGAATTTTCTCTTCTTCACAGCGTCCAGACCACATCTGTGGCCTCACCCAGCCTCTTGTCCAGTGGGTACTGTGGCCTTTTTCCTCCTGGAGGTAAAGCGGTAAGGGCGTGAAGCTCACCTCCATCTAATGCCGAGATAAAGGAAAAATGTGGATATGTACATCCACTCCCCATACGATTTCATGGTATAGTGCTTAATTAGTTAAGCACAGGGGCAACTCTAACTTTATTGGTGCTTATTCCTTATAGAGACGCATTTGAAGTAAACATTTAATGGTATTCCGGTTGCAAAGCACCAGTGTGTACAGTTGAGTAAGTTCTTAATCAAATTATAGAGTCAAGCAGCCATAGAATTTAAATGTATTTGTAAAAGAAAGTGCGTTTATTATAACTGCCTTATCAACCCAAGAGCTTGAAGTGACGTGTAGTGAGTGCATGTATAAAGCGTGTGATATCACAGGCTTATGGAGAGTTCATGTAAAACTGGTATGAGGATTGAAGTGAAGTGCGAATTTAATTGTCATAGAGTTTGTATAGAATGTTACTGGCTAAAAAAATCTGTCTGCATTAATTAGGCGTGCAGTTCGCCCCTAGTAATATGTGTGCTTTTTTCCTTTCCTTTTAATCCAGCTGGAAGTAATTTTGAATTGGAAGCAGCTCAAATAGGACGACGGGGAGGCCGGTCGATCGTGTGATTTGATTCAACACTGTCACATAGGACCCTGTAAAATACAGCATTCCACGTCAGTCAGATGTGTGGGCTATCCGTGCAGTTTCAGAAAATGTATGCTCAGTCTTGAATAATTCAGAGGGCAAGATGCATACAATAACACACCTTGTTGGGTTCTTAACCGATTAGGAAAATTTAACACTCGATGTTTATTCGCTTGATCTCTGAGAGACATTATTTTTTCTATAATATTGGAGAGAATATGTACTTTCGTCTTGTAAAGAAGCCGGGGATATTAACTTTGGAACTTGATTTCAACTCGTTATGTATTTGTTTGTATTGCTTCATGTATTTGTTCAGACTGCGGGACGAGGTATTTTAAATTTAAGCAGGATTGTTTTCAGTTTGTGTGTGTGTGTGTGTGGGGGGGGGGACCATACTTGCCAGGTTTATGCAAAATGTTATTGCGTTCCGTACTTCCCTCCCTTGTGATCCCGGATAGCAAAGTTGGTATAGCGACGTGGGAGGGGCCTGGGTTCGATTCCCGGCTGGGGTAAGAGATTTTTCTCTTTTCCGTGACGTTCAGACCCTCTCTGAGGCCCACCCAGCCCCCTGTACAGTGGGCACCGGCGGGGGGAGCTCTTCCCCCAGGGATAAATCGGCTGAGGCGTGAAGCTGACCACCCACCTCCATCTAATGCCGAGGTTAAGAATGGTGGATCTATACGTCTGTTCCCCCATACGCCTTCATGCCGTGGTGCTTGATTAAGCACAGGGACGACTTTACCTTTTACTTCTCGCCTTTACCATTTGCTGTTGGATAAGGCTCCATCTGTATAGCGTGGTAGCACGTATGTGTTTATGTCCTGCATAGTGTATATTCAGTTTTTATTAGCAGTTATTCTGGGAAGAACTGATATCCTGCTTTCATTTAATACCACGGACCGCATAGGAAACGATAGTCCAACAATTATGCTATTGCTGCTTGTGTATTCGTTGCAGCGGTAACGTTTTCACCGAGCCGTTGCCTAGCAATGTTAGGGATATACATATAGTAATGGTAGGGATTTATGAAGCACGCCGTTGAGGCAGGCTCAAGTGGCATGATATACATGCGAAGTTTAAAAGATGTTGGTTCAGGCATTCCAAAGTTGATATATGGGGGGACTGGCACAGCAAGGTGATTACATAAGCCTGCTCTTATTTTTTAAAAATAAGGAACGTAGGCTAAAAACAGACATATCATGCGTTATCGAATTCGGGGGAAGGGGACCGGTAAATGTAGGACGACATGAGAACTTCCATAATTAGTGAAATATCTTTTCTTTCTACTACGGAAGTCAAATGATCCGCCATTATGTTTGTGTGCCGTGACATAGTAAACAGGAAGAAGCCATCTAGTATGGACCGGCATTTCAGTAGTATACATTACACTTCACGCGTACAGGCCTGTATTAGGGTCATCATCCTCAACTTGCCGTCTCAGCAACCAGCAAACACAAAATATTGATGCGATAAGTACCTGAAAAAAAATCGGCTTGAAAAACAGATTAATTTTGTGGATAGTTCACTTTTAAACAAATGCAGGATGCGTTCCTGACGACCTCGCCTTGTTAAAAACTCGCATAATTCAAGACACATTTTGAAACACGTGATTCTTGCAGATTTTTTGGGGGGGATTCGCATTATTTCAAACTTTGCGCACAAAGTGAGACTTTATTAATAGTTTTTATATTTTACTATTTCAAATCCGCAAACAAATGCCACCGCAATGTATCTGTTCATTCGCTTATTTTAGGAAGTAATATAATATCGTGCGACAGCACGTTTGTCGTAGGCATAAACATAATTGATCTGCATTATCATTTAATATATTCTGCAATTTTTTGTTGCATTTTTATAGCAAAATTTCAAAGTTCTAGAAGTGAATAATATTTATTGTCTTTTAGTCACATATTGTTCCGTGCTGTGAATTTAGGGAGTACCATGGGTAGAAATTGCTTCCCAGAGCTAGGGATATGCTCCAGTTCAGCGGAAACGCCTGGAGGAATGACTACAATGAAGTCATTACAACGGAGGCTCATGAATTTTCTCTTACACGTAGCGTTGGAAACGACAGTTATGACGTATTAAGCCAGTGGCAGTAGCGCTGTGGAGCTAAGTAAACGGCGAATAACCGCGTCTACCCCCGCTCCCACTCGAAGACAGTACTATTAACTTTATCACTGTTTTGTGCAGTGCATAAGAAACAGCAGCCTGAAGATGACTGCACTCTGTACCGAGAGCGTTTTAGCACAGTACGGCGTGGGTAAACCCGGAAAGCGGAAGATGCACGACAGCCGCTTCGTTACAGTAGATGTACAGAAGTATGACTTGCCTGGCCCGCCCCAGAAGCTGCAGGCATGCAGTGAGTGACCTGTAGTTTTTTTTTTGTTCTTTCTCATGGGGCGAAACTGAGTCCACTTGGTACTGCTGCCGCTTTTGGCATGTTATACCAGCCCTAGACAATGTATGATGATGATTATGATTGTAGAGCAATCGATGGAATGGGAATTGGCAGGGGAAGCAGAAGTACGTGGAGAAAACCCGCCGCAGTGCGATTTTGCCCATGACTAATCCAACATGAGCTGCCGCGGGCTCGAATCCGGTCCGCCACTGTGGGAAGCCTCGACTAACCGCCTGAGCTGTGACACGGCCCGATGTATAGGTTTCTGAAGCGTTTGTCCCATTCTTATTCAGTACAGCATTTGAAGTAAACCGTTTTAATTATTTATAATCTACTTAACCATGCTTTTGGTCGTGTGGGTAACACTTTCTGGTGTTCGGGACGTCCTGGGTTCAAATTTAGACCAGAAGACCGGGAATCTTGACTTGGTTTTCGCGATTTTCGTTGATCCGTCGGAATAATGCTGGCATAGAACTTCATATTAGACCGCGACCACTTCCTTCCACATCCCTTCCAATTTAGTATTCACTGTTCCTACTCTTTACGCTATTGGTGCCTGATCTAACAACATTGTTGTGAAATAAACCATACGCAAATAGATAAGGGCCGAAGCCCGTTAAGATGGAGGCATCCAAGATCCTGCGAAACGTCAGTACACTTCTGCTAGATTATACGACGTCATGTTTCAAAAGATGTTGTTTAAAGTGAATTAAACTTATAGACCCCACCCGAATGTTAACAGGTACTGTATTAAGGAGTATGCCATGAAGACGTATTGGGGAGTGGCTGTATAGATCCTCGTATTCTTTACCTATTTGGAGGACTGGACTGGTGGAAGTGTTATACTCGTATGTTAGGTTTCATCAGAATCTCGGACAGGACTAAAAGTAGGCTTATACTTAAAGCTTACTTTAGGTTTTATCAAACCAAAGCCAAACAGTTCAACAAAACGTGCTTTTATGCCATACCAAGTTGACTGAAATCGGTGATATTGTTTTGGACTCTGCTAAGCCTGTGGACGAATGGAGATGAATCTTGCTTTCCGAACATTTGTAAGCCACATGAAAGGTTCGGAAAGTCATGAGTGGTTGGTTTCACGTGACGGCAAGGGAGTTTATTTTCACGCATGTTACCTGAGATTCAGGATTTATTCACAGCGGAAATGTACTGCGTGTCTTCACGAGGTTTGTCCATCTGCTGCCATTCTATGCGTAGTTCCAAATATAGGCTGTAAACGCACCATCCCACTTGTGTAAACAAATACAAATCATCATTGAGCTCCGCGCTCCGATTTTTGTTGACAGACCAGCTGATTCATTTGTAGACTTGAAGTGACCAAATATATAAGCGAGAATAATTCGATGCCCCGAGTTTTGGTACCGTGGAGGAGTTGCGTCACTCTTGCGGGCACAAAAAGCTGTTTGTGAGTGCATGTAGCGGAAGCAGGGTGGAAGGGGTGTGTGTGTAAACTGCGACTGGAATCGCACGAGGATCAAATGCCAATTGACATGAACAAAACAGCAAGGATCAGACGTAATTAACACGGTGACTATGAGGTGAGAGGAGGTAAAATTCGCGCCTCCCGAAATAGGATAGGCGATGATGTTAAAAAAAGGGATAAAGGACCCAAAGGCACTGACCTCGCTGAAGAGCCATCCGTTTACGATTCTGTGCCATTGTCCCATAATGAGGCGTGTAATGTATTCTCGATTTAATTTGGTGTGATTATTACAAAAAAAAACCTCTGTGCTTCTAGTCCGCAAGCGAACTATACCGACCAGCGACCGCCCCTTGTCAGCGAAGTTAGTGCCAACTTTAGCGGATAGAGGGTGTCGCGTGGTCAACGCAACGAATCACAACGGCCGTTAATTTCGGTTTTCTAGACCGGAGTAGCTATTTCCTTGAAACAGCGCCGGGAATCGAACCCGAACCTCTGGATCTGTACCCTGGAACTCTGACCACTAGACCACAGATGCGGACATAATTATTACAAATATCTGAAAGTTCAAGCGTTTTTGAAAGCGCAGAGACTTCTCAGCGATTTAAAATGCATGATGAGTGCTCATGTGATGTTTAATTTGTTAATGGGTTGCGGTGGCGAATTGGTTGAAAACAAAGATGGTGGCAGAGTATTCCGTGTTCAGCTGTTCTCCGCATGTAAAACTCTTAGCGTTACGAGCTGGGACAATATGTATTTTACTGATGACGCGAAGTGTATCAAGTATCTTGCAGTACACATTTGCTGAGTTACAGTTAACCAGAGTTGTATATGAAGAGTGAACTAGTTGAATGTGACGTAATAAAGTACACCTTAAACTGTAATGGCATACTACAGTTTTATAATTTATGTGGTGTGTAGCAAATTGTGAAATAATAATAATAACAATAATATCATTATTATTATATCTGCTTGCGGAGAAGCCAGAATAGCTCAGTCGGTGTAGCGATGGGCTACGATCTCGACGGCCGAGGTTCGATTCCTGATAGGGGCAAGAACGTCCAGAGTGGCTGTGGGCCCATCCAGCCTCCTGTCCGGTGGGTATCGTGGGCCCTTTCCCTTGGGGTAAAGCGGCCGAGACGTGAAGCTGACCACGTATAGTGTCGACATCAGATGTGGTGGAGCAATACTCACAGTCGCCATGTCTTTATGCCATAGTGCTTAATGAATTAAGCAGAGGGAAGACTTTACCTCTTTATATCTGCTTGCTGAAATTTGGAGAAAGGACGGAAACGCAGTTGCAGGTTATTCTTAAGAAGCCACATAGCTTGTATTTCTTTTGTTATCTTCATTAATTTCGGCGCCATGGAATGGCCGATTGCTTGAATCCGAAGGGTTTCAGTCAGTCTGCCGAAGCCATGGTTATTTTTTTCTAGAAATCACTGCCTCATGAAGACTGTTTCTCCATCACTAGCTGGTCTAGCTTGTTCAGATATTTTGGGTTGTAACATGTAAAGTTGAAGTACAGAACCAGAAAGCTTGGTTTGCCTGTGAAATGCTTTCAGGGATCACGTGACTGAAGCTACAGAAATATACGTGTACATTAGAACTGATCAAGGAACTTTATAGCAACATAACTATCACTTGGTACGCGACCACTATTGAGAATCACTCACTCATGAAGCTGAGCCCTTCTTGAGAAGCCGCCAGTTGTGCAGCTGCTCAAGAAGTTCTCACCATTTTATGGAACCCTAAAGTTCATTACTGTGTTCAAAAGAGTCCTCCACTGGTCCCTATCCTGAGGGAGATCAGTCCAATAAATACCATCCCATCCTGTCTAAGATCCACTTTAATATTATCCACCCAACTATGTCATTATTATTATTATCATCATCATCATCATCTCTTGTCACAGGTTTATTTCCTGGTATTCCCTTTTCTTGAACCAATGATGCACCTCACCACTCAGNTTATTATTATTATTATTATTATTAGAGGAGACGGGTTTCCCCATGCACTTAGACCAGTTATTGGTCCATTGTGCGTCCCCCTTTAATTTCTATTGTCCCCATACCCTACCGGTACTGGTGCGTGCTGTCAGCCCCGTTCAGCCAACGAGGTACCTTGAGTCATGAGGTGGGAACGTTACCCCTAGACTACGGAGGCCGCTCAACTATGACTTGGTTTTCCACCAGTATCTTATGTATTCCTCTTCGTCACAGTTCGTGTCATATGCCCTGCCCATCTCATCCTCATTGATTTGATCATTCTGATTATCCTTGGAGAAGAGTACAAGTTATTAAATTCCTCATTATGCATTTTGTTCCAACTTTCTCTCATTTCATCTCTCTTTGGTCCAAATATTCTCAATACCCTGCTCTCAACCCTCCTCAGTCCATGTTCTTCCTTTAATATCAGAGTCCAATTTCACACCCATACAGAACCACAGGCAAAATTATAGTTTTGTGTATTCTAATTTTTATGTTTTTTGGCAGCAGACGAGAAGACAAAAGCTTCTGGATTGGATGGTAACAATCATTACCGGAATTCAATCTCCTCTTAATTCCTCATGGATCAGGTTTTGATTTGTTATCGTCGTTTCCAAATATCTGAACTGTGCCACATTTTCAAAACGTCCGTTACCTATCTTTATGTCGTGATTTTGCCCTGCGATCTGGTGACGAGACAGCAACATGTACTTACTTTTCTCTGTGTTTAATTTTAGACCAACATCCTTACTGGAGTCACTTAAATTTTGTGTTTTCTTTATGGTATCTATATTATCACCCAGGAGATTAACATCATCAGCATAGACCAGAAGCTCATGTGTCCCATTTAATTTCAGTTCCACCTGGTTTTCCTGGGCCATCCTAATGGCATATTTTAAAACAAAGTTGAAAAGGAGTGGCGATAAAGCATCTCCCTGTTTGAGACCATTCTCAATAGGAAATTTATCAGATAAATGTTTACCTATACAGATTTTGCTGTACGTTTCGTTTAAACACAATTTAATCAGCCCGACTAGTTTCATGGATACCCTAAACTCTATCAGAATATTGTACAATACTTCCCTCCTAACTGAATCGTATGCTTTCTTGAAGTCTACAAATAGCTGATGTACTGTCTCATTGTAATCCTAATTTTTCTCCAATATCTGACGAATACAAAAAATCTGGTCAGTAGTTGATCAGTTACATCGTAACCAGCATTGACGATTCCCAGTAATTTCATCTATGTATGGACTTAACCTTGAGAGAAGAATATTGAATAAAATATTGTCTGAAGTTGATGGCAGTGAGGTCCCACGATAATTACCACAGTCAATTTTATCACTCTTGTTGTGAACTGGTGCAATAATAGACTCCTTCCACTGGCCAGGCAATTTTTCCTTATGAAAAATAGAAGTAATTAGCTTATGGATCTTAGAACGTACTAATTCACCTCCTGCTTGAATAAGTTCTGCTGGAATTTGATCACTACCTGGCGATTTATTCCTTTTCAATTTTGTTGTAGCAGTTCCAACCTCAAAAGGACTAGGATCAGGTACTAACGGCTCAGTTGTGCGCATTTCTGTCTGCCTAACATCAGTGACCCTATTCAATAACTGAGAGAAGTGGTTATTCCACCTATTCAAAATGTTGTGGGAATCTGCAAGCAGATAACCATTCTCATCCTCCATTAAGTTACTTCTAGGTTGGTAACCCCTCTTAAAGTCATTTTTTCCTCTATACAGGTCTCTAATATTCTTATTCTTACTCTTCATTGCCAGCTCATCAATTTTGTCTTTCATATATTCCCTCTTTTTATTCCTGAAATGCCTGCTGGTTTCGCGTCTTATATTGTTCAGATTATCGCTATGTATTTTGCTTTGGCTCGTTTTCTTTGGTCTAGTAATTTTGAGCAACCTTAATCGCACCATGGCTTATGCTTCTTCAGTTCATAATAACCTGGACTCTCTTTGGCAGACATTTTTATATTCTCTCTAAAAGTTTCCCAAGCTCTATTAATGTCTACTTCAATGTCTGAAGTTTTGCAAAGCTGCGAACGTGTGCGAGATTTCAACACGATACTGCTCTTTACCTTCTACCTCGTTTAATTTCTTGAACTTGAACCTCTCCATATGAACTCTGTGCGTTGTTTGTTTACTCACTGCCAGTCTTTCCCTAACCTTTGCCACCACTAGGTAGTGGTCAGTATCACAGTCTGCTGCCCTGACTGATCAGACATCAAGTAGACTTGAATGCCGTTACCTCTCTATCGAAATATGGCCAGTTTGGTTGTGCGTCTTCCCATTGGGTGATGTCCAAGTAAATTTATAAATGTTACCATGTGGGAACATTATACTGTTGACAGTAAGATTTTTGGATGTGGCAGAGTTTACTAGTCTGACTCAATTGTCATTGCTAATTTCGTGCAAACTCTCATTCGCATTTGTTGGTTTGAAAATGTCTTCCCTACCTTCTTTGGCATTGAAATCTCCCATATTGTGAATAGGAAGCTCAATTACGAACGTGTGAGAAGGAAAGCTGATATGTTGTTCGGAAAGTAACCTTTGTAATACCATGCGTGCCAAACAGCCGGTTGGATAAATGTGGTTCGTGTGGTCTCTATGTCAACATGTATTAGTACCTTCTGTGGTAGCAGTTAAATATGCATGTCTTGCAGACACTGAACCAAGCGTCCGAATGCTGCACGTCGAGGCAGTGGCATACATGTAACAGACTGAATGTCCCGGACGGGTTCAAAGCGGAAACTAGTCATACCCAACAGTAGAGTGGCGATAACGTGTCCCAGCTTGTATTCATACAGGATTCTGATACCCCTTCTGTCAAACTGCCCCTTTCATGGAAGCAAAGGCGAAGTAACGCAGCTGTACTACACAGAAAAGGCTGGAGACGGGGACGTGAGGGGTATCGTGACCGTGAAGTAACTCCAGCGAGTTTGCCTTTTGTTGCGTAGGGAGAACCCCTTTCTGAAGATAAAACAGCGTCTTGCAAATATTTAAATGTCTGCTGTTAACAAATGCTTAATCTTAGGTCTGTATGAAACTGATATTCACGTAAATGGAATTTGGGAGTTTGGAACCATTAACACCAAAACTCCAGAACCACCTTCCATCACAATTTTTTTAATAACAACAAGACGATGGATTATGACCAAAAAGCTAATAAATATTTCAATATAACATCGTCACAAACTTTTAGATCTTGTATACAGTTCATTTAGCTGAGATTCATCCTAATATAGTTTTTCATCACCTCAATGGTCTTCCAGGTGGCTTCCTTTTACGGTGTTCTGAAGTGGAAACGGAAAGATAAAATATCAAAATGATCATCCTGAATGGAATACGTGTTCCTGCGTGTAGAGTTCCATTCTGTGTTTGCGGTGTTAACCCAAGAAGAAACAATATTGTCGTATGGGGAAGAGTGATTGAAAAGGCTCGCAAAAGTACGAGTTTTGGCGCATTCGCTTGAGATTCCAGTTCGGCAGTAATTCTTATGCGCACCTATAAACAGCTCTAGCAGGGACACAAATACAATATTTGATGAAAATTTAACTGTTCTTGCGCCGTGAATGGCACAAGAAAGGAATCCCTTTTATATTATAATCTCGAAAACAGCGCTACTTGCGGAAGAAATGCATTGAAGATGAAATCCGTGTTTTATTTTCTGTACCAATTTTGTTTGGGGGAAGCCATTTTCAGTCTTATAAATATATAACAATTTACGTTCGAGATGAGCGCAGAAAACCATGTGTGTAGTTGTTCGTGTAAATTTCCTGTTCTCATGAATATCCCCAGTGGTTCTCGAGATGTTGACACACATGACGAAGCTCATAACCTTAGTTGCGAATGCACCGAAGCCCAGCCTTGGATAAAATATGCGCAGAACACTTTGGTTGACACCTGCGCAGTCTGGCAGTACATACAAGTATGTAGCAAGATTACTTTAATTTGAACCGTGATTACATAAGTGTATGGGGTACGTTCTGTTAAGAATTGTTAGTAAATTTACCTGTATGTTAAAACAGAAACGCGCCAGAATCGGAATACTGTTGAGGCCTGTTATAATTCCGTTATAAGCAGGCTTGACTTTGCGTCTGCAGAGAGGAGCACCTTTCGTGTCTCTGCCGATGGACAGGAGACTTGCACGAATGGTTAGATGGTGGCTGCAAGGACATACGCCGTTACTGCCTTCAGGCGGAATATATCTGAGGTCGCGCTGTCGGCTGACCAGTGACCAGCATGCATACATTCGTACAGAGTAACAAGCCCAGGGAATCTGGAGCAGGCCACAGCTCTAATTAGTCCTCCATGTAAACACACACAAAAGCCTGAGATAGACTTACTGTGTGCTCCCTCTGGGCTTCTCCATATCCACACGAAACAAGGATAATCGCCAGGTACAGAGTTTATCCATGACGGCAACGAACGGACGTTCTTCCCCCTCGCTTGGAAAATTTGTTAGCAGAACAGACTTGGCGCTTTGCTTGATTTTTCATTGTTCCATTTTAATCAAGATCGCTTACCGGCGAAAGTATGTTGAAAGAACAAGTCTTCTCATTAGAGGTACTGTGGTTCCTGCCTCATATGGTCGTGGTGCACATGTACCGGGATTCTGATATAATGCTGTGTGTGGGATCCAACATTATTAAATTTTTGCCACGAAACTTGGAGCTTCAGGGCAGCTAGGAGCCGTAGTGGGGGAAACTTTAGAATTTCGGATTTCCTAGATTGTTTTTTGTTCTGTCTTGTAGAAATAAAGCTGTTTAGCGAGGTTGTGCGATGAAGGTACTGATATAAGAAGGAATACAAGTTTCGTGAATGGTGGGAGGATTACCCTGTGGAAAGTTGCTTACGAAGGCAGGCAGTGGTGATTCTTGGTCGCGTGTAGGTGAACTGAATGTCCGGTTGCTATGAATGTTTTAGTATTTGCTTGACTACATAAGCAGTACGCCCTGAAGACCCAAAGTGGAGTGGATTTATAGATTCACGTATTCTTCACCCCGACACTACTTGGAGGTGAGTGGTCAGCTTCACGCCCTGGCCTCTTTACCCACGGGGAAGAGTTCCCGGCACCCATTGTATAGGAAGCTGATTGGCCCCCATATCCTCGGGCACCTCCTCGAAACCTCATTCGGCGTTGTGATCTCTCACAGTCCAGTTTCGTGAAGTATATTTCCCAGTAGAAACTCTAACAATACTCTCTGCTGGTGACGACACATTTCGCCTGGAGACGTCGTTCTTACTGCATCAGCCATAGCTCCTTTTCTGCGACAGCATTTCCGGCTCCGTCGATTCATGTTCCCTGCACATGGTCAGCTGACCTTTGCTTACTCTGGCTTCTTCAATATCACCACATCCTGCTTGCGTCTCAGGTGACTTGGTAACTTGACGTTTTACAGGGTGTCCATTCTATTTCCCGCTGCATTAGTTAGGATATTATGGTTCAAGTATTCCGAATTGCTAGGTCGACCTTCCACAGTGAAACCTTTTTTGCCGCATGTGTTGAGTAGGGAATCATTCACGTCCTAATCCTCGTAACTTTAGCCGTGTAATCCTGTCCAGTTATATTTCTTCATCGAACCAAGTTTCTGGTATATTGCAATATTTAACATCTCTTTAAAAAAGCCGCAAAGTCACCAGAATTGGGCGCTGCCCTCCTCTCCGTGTTGTGGTGACATACCAGTGTAAGATATTCATTACGCTTGTCACAAATTTCAACGGTTGTCAGCGTGTCCACACAATCTTCACTCTCACACGCCTTTACTTTCGCCTCCAAAACGTGAATATTATGCCTTCTTTGAGCGCCTTCCGAAAATCGCATTTTGTTATTGTAAACTTCATGCACACCATCCCACTTTTTCTCGTGTTTAATTGCTTAAAATCATTTTTCACTACTTCGAATTCTCGGTTCCAACAACCGATGTTATCCTGTACACCCTTTAATATCGCCCATATCGGTCCCGAAATATCTCACGAAATTTAGCCTGTCTTCGCCAAAGTTAAAGCCAAGATTCACCCAAATTTCTGTAGTTACCAAGAACATCCCAATACACCCCACCAAAGAAACATTTTCGTTATTTCTTTCATCCCTCCTGTTGTCAGTGAGCCTTTTCCTCGGTATTGTACCATAGTTAGTTATTGGAGAGGGTGGGTTTCCCCATGCACTTAGACCTGTATTGGTCCATTGTGCTTCCCTCTATGATTTCTACCAGTCTCTATATCCTACCGGTACTGGTGCTTACCATCAGTCCTGCCCAGCCAGCGAGACCGGCTCTACTAGCTGAGAGGTATCTATAATGCTTCCCCCATCTACCAGAGGAATTAGAGACTGCTGTTGGGCGGGAAACGTCCGTAATTAGGCTCAGTGACCTCCTTAGGATATATGAGGTTGTTTTACGTGCCGTAAAGCTACGACACGGGACCCACGGCATAAAGTCCCTCCCGGAGGACTTGTTCCGTGAATTTTTCCGCCCTTAAAAATTCGACGACCTCCGCCGGATATTTGAACCCGCGTACTACGAGTCATGAGGTGGGAACGTTACCTCTAGACTACAGAGGCCGCTTATTGTACCATAAGTAATGCCAGTTGTTTTTAGGGGAACCTCAGTACTGACATCCATTGCCACGCATCCAGGACACTTAGTCCGTAGAACGCATCTGATCTGTACAATTCCTGCCACATTTACGAAGGAATTTCCATTTATTTGAGTAAATTATTTGTTTGATATATTCGTATTTGCTGGATGCAATGTTAAGCGACTTCACAAAACAGAATCCACTGAACACTGGAAGAATTCGTAGCAATTCATAATAGAATTCGGAGGTAGGACAGCGTTATTTTCTCTCTCTTTTGTATTCAGGTGTAGCGATCCATATTTTCTTCTAAACGCTAAGCTAGCTAGACATTTCATATCAAAACGAGGATATAAAAGCAATGTCAGCTATAATACTCTCGTGTTAAGGGGAGAAATGATATGTAAGAGCCTACACCTATTGTATGACATAAAATTAATTTTCTCCAAGTCTGAAATCATGATGCAAGGTGCAAGAACATGGTCTGACGCTCTGTGCGGTCTCCCGCTGTTCCAGAGGGTTGGAATTCCAGACCCTGGCTTATTTCCTCACCACCCATTGCTTCATATATTACATTTCGCGTCGTACTCCCGTTGCGTTCTGACCCATAGATTAATGCATCATGGGGCTGTTATTAAATGCTCAAATGTGAGATTAAAGAATTGTCGTAATTACCTTACTTGCTTAAGTTGGAAGTTTTATTACTGCAATAGTTCATAACTTTGCACAATACGGATCATGCCAAGTTATTCGCCCACCCGAAGGAATTTGTATATTTCGAAGCTCGATCCATAGTTCAAAATTCAAATAGGTCTTTCCATCTATTCCTAGGTCTGATTTATTTATGTCTGGAGGCATACGTTGTACACCTGTGTCCCTTTAAAGATGCATTCTGATTACATGCTGTTTCCAACTTAAGTAATAATTTTGTTCTTTAACTGTGTTTGTAGTTCGCAGTTCTTGTCATTTCTGCTTTCTTTAAAGGAAGTGCATAAAATGAACCCGCAGTGTTCAGGTTATACGCGAAACTGCTGAACACATTTCGAAGACTCTGGTGTATTAGGTGAGGCACTGGAAGGTTCATGTGACTCTGGGTGCAAGAAAGGAGCATGAAATGATGGTTCAGATTGCGGACGTGTAAGTGTAGTGGGGCTGGTAGGAAAAATATTGGTAAGAGCAGTAAAGGGACGACTGGAAAAAGAATCACGACGAAAAAAGTGACACATTAGTTTTCCCCGAGGACGAGGGGTTTGTGGAAGATATATTTGTGTTGAGACAGATGTTTCAGAAAGATACGGAATTGCGTTTGGTATGTGTATATTTAAGTAAGGCGTGTGATTCTGTACCGAGATTAAAATTGTGAGAGGCTGTGAGAAAATTCTGACTGGGTTGTCGAGATGCCTCCACAAAAATACTAAGGCACGAGTTAAAGTTAGGGGTCCGGGCAGCAGAAGTGTCTCTGCAAAGGCTAAGAGATGGAATCTGTATGGCGTCGAATCTTTATGAATTATATTTACAAGTTACCTTATTATAAAACTGGACTCAAAACGTGGGAGGGTGGGGGTAGTTACTAAAGATGAGAATATATTTCTTTATGCTTTACTGATGACCAGGTGATCGTAGCCCAGGATAAAGACGATGCTCCCTATATGATACAAACGGTTTTGGAAGAGGGCACCACATGGGGGATTGCAAGTAATTTTTTGGGGGGACGACGACGATTGAAGCGGTAGCTTATCATAGATGTTTCAGAAGTAGAAGATTTATAAATTTCTAGACAACAGATAGAAGATATTCCGAGTTTTAGATATTTGGGCTGTCTCCAGTAAGACAGGTACAAGCCACGAAGATGTATGCAACAAAATATGGAATGGGTGAGCCAATATTAGAATTCAGTCTTACGGGAGCGAAATTTAAGCCTAATTACGGCGAATCTGAAATTACGCTATAACGAAAGTAGTGAGCGAGCGAGGCCTGCCTGAAGAAGATGCAGAAAATCGGAACAGATGGAAACCCGTCTCTCCTCCAAGGGAGAAAACCTCTGAGGAATAAGAGTTACATCCAAAGTGGCCTAGGTTTGGTTTTTGTCAGTCCGATATAACCGTTGAGGTGGGGTGAGACTGAGTCCTCTTGGTACGTCGGCCACTATCTGACCTGTTGAGGTCGCGCCATAGCTCAAGCGGTTAGTCGCTGACTTGCCACCGCGGCGGCCGGGGTTCGATCCCGGGTCTGGTCAAGTGAGATTTGTGGTGGACAAAGTGGGGCTGTGGCGGGTTTTCTCCGAGTACTTTGGTTTCCCCTGCCAATCTTCATTCCATAAAATTCTCCATCATCATAATCACCCGGCGCATGTACAATAGGTCAATCAGTGGCCGCCGTGCCGAGTGTACCCAGTTGGACTCCTCCCTCCACTAAGCGAAAAAACTGACCTGCTGTATCACCCCCATATGGTAGAGGATGTATGTGGAGCAGTTGGCGGAATGAAGATTAGTAGGAGAAACCGGAGTACTCGTAGAAAACCTACTCAAGTGCCACTTTGTCCACCACAGATTCAACATGATTTGACTTGGGCTCGAACCCGGGATACCGCGGTGGGAAATCGGCATCTAACCACCTGAGTTATGGCACGGTCCTTCTGGGCGGCTTGACAGGTGCCTGTAATGGCTAGACATTTGTTTGTGAAGTCGCTTGTATTGAGTACACGCAAAAATTATTTTCTTATTAACTAATACCGATAGTATGGGGAATTGGGTGTGCCTAAATTATAGTTGGGCCGGTCACGGTTGCCGGGCGGTCTAAAGCATGTACTGTCTTCGCTCGCTTGGAAACCGGGATCGTGGGTTCGAATCCCACTCTGGGCATGGATGTTTGTGTGCGTTTTTCTGTGTTTGTGTACAGGTAGAGGCCTTGCGACGAGCTGATCACCCGCCCAAGGAGTCCTACCGAATGTGTAAGATCTAGAAAAACCGAAGTGAACGGAGAAGTTCATGGAGGTAGGCCTAGGCCCACTGGGGCTGTAGTGCCAAGGGGGGAAAAATAGTTGGTGCATGCCAATTAAATTGTTTCTCTTGTGACGTTACCGTGACTTTACGATCCCCGTCTGCCATATTTTCTGTTTGTTGCAGGTAAGGCTGATAACCTGTTACATTAGCTTTCATAAACCGATAGACGGTACGTAGCCGAGTAGCTCCGAAAGAGGAACCATAACATGAAGAGACCCATGGACCCATTCTCTTACGGTGAGGACAAGGACGAGGACTACGACGTAAAGGTATGTAAGTAGTGACACTGCAGGACACATGCACGTTTGTAAACCATTTTGTCTTAGAAGTCTCAGTATTTTTCTAACACAAGGATTTAATATGTAAAATCTAGTTTTCCCCGATGTTTTGTACAGCCACGAAACTTGGTTCTTCACCCTGAAGAAGTGTATAGATGCAGGACGTTTGAACACAGTATTTGCTGAGAATAGTCTGTTTCTTTATATGTGGCACGACAGACCAATGCGGGCTAAGGCCTCTGGTTTTCATATCTTGCTCTATGGCATTTTCGTAGGTCTCCTTGGACGGGGGATCGGCCCATCGCAAGGCATACGCATACGGGCCAAAAAGAACAGGTATACAGACATGCTCCGAGTAGGATTCGAACCACCGGTCACAGTAGTGGAGCGATAAAGGACAGTACGTACTATGCGGCACAGCCAGTCTGATTTCCGGATGGATATTGGTTCTTGGCTAAGGGGGGCAACGAATAAATGGAAGAAAGTGGGAGGATCAGTTTGTAACCTTAGCGTGTTGTTAGTGCGACAGGAATAATAGGGATAAGGCGAACGAGACTAGGCCAATGTTTCTCAACCGCCGGGCCGCGGCCTGGTAGCGGCTCCTGGTATCAGTTGAACCTGGCCATCTTATATATACATATATAAAAAAAACTTACCGGGCCGCGGTCTCACAAATGTTGAGAACCACTGGACCAGAAGAGGTGTACATAAACAATTCTCCTAGCGAAGGGAGACGTGGGAGAAATTGGCGTGGGTAGAATAGTATTAAAATGAAGCTTGGTGAAGTAGGTCTGTGGTTGTGTACCATACCTACCCGAGATGCAGTCTGGTGGCATGCTTTCGTGAGAATGGTGAAGAACTTTCAGGTTCTGTAAAATGCTCGGAATGTGCGTAGTCCGTCTGAGTAAACATCGGCTGCTGAAGGAACAAGCCTCATCCATACTGTTACACACCGAGAATAGGTAAGCAGTGTTGACTTTTGTAATGGCAAACTATTTTTTGTCCAAGTATAATAGAATGATCAAGTCAAGGAGGATGAGGTGGGCAGGTAATGTAGTACGAGTGGGGGAGACGAGGAATGCGTATAGGATATTGGTGGGAAAGCCAGAAGGAAAGAGACCACAGGGAAGACCAAGACGTAGGTGGGTGGGTAATATTAGAGTGGATCTTAGAGAGAGAGGATGGGATGGTATGGGTTGGATAGATCTGGCCCAGGATAGGGGCCAGTGGAGGGCTCTTGTGAACACGGTATTGAACCTTCGGGTTCCATAAAATGCTGGGAAATTCTTGAGTAGCTGCAGAATTGGTGGCTCCTCCAGAAGGGCTCAGCTCCATGAGTAAGTAAGCAACTATTTTTGTGCCTCAAAATTTTATCCGTATCGCCGGTAACAGTGAAATGAAAATTGTTATGAAACCGTCAGGCATATAGGAAGTAGAAAAATCGTCCAGAAAATAATGAACAGCGTTTAATTATGGTGTAGGCATTTCTTGAAATTCGTAGCATGGGCTACATGGGCTTTGTATTTATTATTTTCCATCCAGAGCTTCACACTATCAAAAAACAACAAACATTTCCTGATAGTAAAAGTATACCCTTCCTATAGAAGTCACGATTTCATCTCAGAATCTTTGGTTCATGAGATCTCGGTGCTTCAGGTTTATGTTTAAATGTCGCCGCATTTCAGGTCTCTTCTGAGAATCAATGGAATGCGCTCATGCCTTGGATTTCTTCAGAATAATTTTACAAAATATTTTTAATTGTAAATGCCAAATAGCCTTATTCCTTGCATCCAGGCGCAGTTTCGGTTCTGCGCCTTCCAGCAGACTTATTTCCTGATACTTTTCGTTATAAAGTACTTATACGCGTATATGAATGAATGTACCAGTATGAGGGGTGGGCCTTCTCGGCCCTTACACCGCGACCTACAGTGATCTAGGGCCGCGCCATAGCTCAAGCGGTTAGTCGCTGGCTTCCCACCGCGGCGGCCCGGGTTCGAACCCGGGTCTGGTCAAGTTGGATTTGTGGTGGACAGAGTGGCGCTGGGGCAGGTTCTCTCCGAGTACGTCGGTTTCCCCTGCGAATCTACATTCCACCAATTGCTCCACAGTCACCCTCACCTATCATCTGGCGCTGTTACAATAGGCCAGAAGTGGCCGCAGTACAAGGGACTTGTTAGTCCCACCCCACTAGCAATAAAAAAAATACAGTGATCTATTGTGCTTCCGCTTTTGATTATCCCCTTAGCTTCGAATGAAGCGTAGGATTTTGTACGTGGGGGCGTCGAAATAGTCACTTGGTTCCATAAAGTATTATACGCATGTATAGTACTGATACCACCTCCCACACCATACGCGAGCACGCACAGACTTTCGTCGTTGGCTCACGTTCCCGGTACCGAATTATGTGTTCCGATAAAGAACAGGTTACCATTTAATCGAGGTTGAAATTTAGTTTTTTTTTTTTTGCGTAAGGAGTGTGTTTGATTGAGGTTTTAAGGCGCGTCCACATTACTCGTAATAGTTCAAAATGCATAGCGGCCGCTGCCTGCCAAACCCTGCTCGGTTACTCATTATGATGACATTGCAGCGCTCTACGCTAAGTGACCGCCGTTGTGTAACCCAATAGATCACAGTCCTTGAACGATTGTTCATTTTCATTGCATACTGCAACAGAAAAACCTCATTATCTTGTCTATTATTACATTTAACCGAGAAAATTTGTATTTTAATATCCCCTCATTTGTTCTTGTAACGTTTAACAATAAGTGAAGTGAAGATACTGCTCCAAACGTGGTAGTTGGCGCGGTTTGGATATTGTGTTTCATAATTGCACGTAATATTTTACAGGTTTAAAGGGAATGCTTTTATTATACATGCTGCAAGAAGAGTAGATAGACTGTTATTGCGGGCTCTATTGTGTAAGCCTCCTACGCGGGATATTTCCAGAGCTTATTTAAAAAAATAATAACACGAGGCACGTAAGTTAATGCTTAAGGATGTTGGGTGTATGCCTCGTATAGAAGTCTGAAATAAGTATTGATGTTAAATAAGGAGGAAGAGATTAATCACGAAAGAGTAGGGCAGTAGTATCGTCTGCATATAGATTTGAGTAAAGTGAAAAATTGTGATTTGTCATTTCGTGATTAGTACGCGAACGGAGTGTGACTCATTGCACCCAAGGCATTGCTTTTATGTAATTTCATAGTTTCTTTAGGGATAGATTACTTTGGACCGCAGTGGGGGAGATTTCGTTTATGTCCATACCACAAGACAGGAAGTAAAAATGATTCGTGAAGATAAAGGGAAATTAGACAAACTTCTGCGTTAAGAATAGTTACTGTACAGTGTGAAGTGGTTGAGGAAACTGCCTTCTGTGAGCTCCTCACACTGACAATATAAATATGAATTTTAAGGCCATGAGAAATAATTTTTTGCCCTACCTAGGAGTTCCAGTCATCTTCTGTTCTTATGTTAATGAAAGCTGTTTTAATTTCCATACATAAGGCTTATGAGCTTGGTGCCTTCTGCTTTCTGTTCCTTTTTGTGTTGTCTCTCCCATCATTCATATGCGCTACGTATCCAGACACGTTCTGGGCTATACTCCACTCAGAAATCGCCATGATTTTTTTTCTTCCTCTTCGCTCCAATTTTGGAGCGTAGGGCTTATTTCTCAGTTTCATTGATCATTTTCACAGACGGTAGGACTCCTTGGACGGGTGAACAGCTCGTCGCAAGGCACAGGACAACACAAACACACACCAAACATCCATGCCTTGTGTGGGATTCGAACCCACGATCCCGGCTTCCGAGTGAGCGAAGACAGCACATGTCTTAGACCGCTCGGCTACCGTGACCGGCCGCCATGAGAGTATTTATAATTATTGGGCTCTTTGATCGACCGGCTCAGTAGGGCCAGAGCAGTGCATGATGAAGTTGGGATTATTAATCTTTGCAGTAGTTTCACGTACGAGTTCTTGATTTACGAATGTCTGTAGGTTAGGTTGCAGTTGTCAGCTACAGGAATGTCGAATCTGCAACTCGCGAGATCAGTATTTTACACAGTTCTGGTTACGCGGATGAAGGCAAACTCCGCAAACCCGTGGAATCGAATCCAGGCATTGAGAAATGTTACTCAGAGCAGGGGTAATATTTTGTCTCTGACATCTGGCCTTGGAGTTCAATATCTGTCGAATATTTCGAACCGTATAAACGATTTATAATAAACTGTGCTACTTTTGAAAGCCTCTGGTTTCACACACACCCTGCTTGGAGGAAGGGTAGTGGGCTGAAGTTGCGAATTTCCAAGAGACGCGCATGGACGTAAGCCTAATTTGATCGGATCATAACATACTGTTCGTATTTTGTATTTTCGTTTTGTAGTCCTTTGAACAGGCGGGCCGTTTAGGGGATGACGAAACAATTTTGATTTTTAGTAGACCTTTTTCTCGACATAAGCGAAGGTATTAGGTTACATTTAATTTCATACGTTACATAAATTAAGATTTGAGAGGAAACAAGTTACACTTTGCATCATATTTATTTTATTGTGCCTTGGGTAACGCGAAATTCATAAGTTAAAGGATATTATCTGCCCATCTTTATGTTTTATCTCCTAACCTACTCTGTTGATATAGGTGAAATTCTGCATTGAAGATAAGAAGTAAATTCTATCGGGACGACTTTGGTATGATCAGTATCTGCATACAACTTAACTTGAAACTGAAATTAAATTTAGGCACTTTTCTAAAAAAATAAGCTATCCATCCACGCTGTCATCTGGTCACATAATGAGAATGGCAACACTGCAAAGCATGAATCACTTTGTGGTCAGTGGCTAGTGCTGCCATGTTTGAACTGTGCATAGTAGCAAACTTACCTTGACATGTCTAGCAAGTGCTTCGACGGAAGTAATGTTTGGATAGCTCGTCACGAGAATGGGCTATAAATATTCTGAACAAAGAATGAACATGACGCGTTTGTTCAAACATGAAGGGAAAACCAACCGAAATCTGCGAAATGTTCATGTAACTCTGGAAGTTGAATTTGAACGACCAGTTGGAAAATACGTGGAGGCAAAAGGTCGGGGCTTATTTTAAGGTAATTTCGCAATGTTTGCCTCCGGAGACTCAAAGGGTGCGGGTTGAGGTATAGCTCCACGCGATCTGGAGTACATCGAATGGTCAGTGACTTTCTTATCGCTATGGAGCCATTTTTCTACTCACCAACAAAATTTTATGTCTTCATTTACTGTCTCCAGCAGCGCACGGCGCGCGTTGCTTCAGTCCTTTAGAAAGTGCTTTCGGCTTGTGGGAGACACTGTTATAATTTTTCCAAGACACTGTTACTCTTCTGTTTATCCTTCTGCATGATAATTTAGCACCTATTGGGGGTCTTAGACATCTGTTTTCGCGTTCTGGTAACGTTTCTTGTCAAAGGCTATGCATCCTCCAGCAGGTCGGTGTGACAGACGGAGTCATTCAGTCATGCAAGCAACCCTGCAATGAGTTATACAGTTACTCAACCAGTCAGTCAGTCAGTCAGTCACGTTATTAACCGCACTACCGTGGCAAATATTAAGTTTATTAAGTAACTATAAGGTAAAGGCATATTGTTTATTGTGATATGAAGTCGTACGCCGTGGTGACACGTGTGATTTATTTGTCGCATTGAAATTTGTCGCGTGGTGGCCCCACACTAGTATGACATACCCCTTCGTATTCATATCGTCATTATGGTCGCCTTACTTACAGCCGCTTAGAACAGTGGTTCTCAACCCTTGTGCGACCGCGGCCCGCTAAATCTTTTTTTTTATATATATATGTAAGAAATGACCCGGTATAATTGATGTTAGGAGCCGGTACCGGGCTGCGTCCCGGCGGTTGAGAAACACTGGCTCAGAAAATGTCTGCTCGGTTATCTCTGTAGTAATGTGTTACTCTCCAAGAAGTAAGCTTTAAAAAGAAATCAGTTTACTATTTTGCACAATATAATACCAATGTTTTTGCCTATTTTAGAGCCTGAAAGAAGGGTAAAAGTAAAGTAAAGCTAAAGCCATGAAGGCCCATAGGGTTGTGAGACGTTGAGGGTCCCACATTATCTAGACAATCGGCTCAAAGATGGCGGTAAGGTTGTCAGCCTTACGCGCCGGCCGCGTTTTACTCCCCAGGAAAATTTTATTTAATTCCTGGTACTCATTTCTGTTAGAGGCTGAGTGAACCCCAGGGCCATAGAGTGGCCGGAAGGGTTAGTTTTATAAACCACAGAAAAACCTAACCGAAGAGGATGAATGCTTACGGAAAATATTCCTAACGTCTGCAGGTATTGCATATGTTATTTAGAACTACGGGTCTATTAAATAGAGGCTGAGAAGAGGTAAGCCTGCATCGGATTTATAGGGGGAGGGGACTTATACAGATGTCGGGTGGAGATCGCCTTTCATTCAGGGAAATACGGTTAACTTCGAAACGCACATTTTTACAAGATACCATGGCACACAATATACAGGATAGGTTCTGCAAAGGGAGCCCGAAAATAGCACAAAATAAAGTTCTTGCAAGTGTATAGAGGTTCCATATCTTAAATATTAGAGAACAATGATTATGGTCTGTTATTTATTTATCGAGAAGAAATAAGATACTGTGATAATCAGATAAGTTACATCCATATTAACATCTTTGGTTTTCAAAATGTACCTCGTGGACAAAAATGTAGCAGGTAAATAAACGTAAAATGTTAACTTGGTAAAGGCAATTACAGAGACACAAATCAGAGAATAAGACTGTTAGAACAGGGAGTCCTTCCTGAGAACCTAATAGTCCCTCAACTGATCGAGTAATTCCCCGTCTTACATGGAAGATTCTGTATCATTTTAGCAAAACCTCAACATTAGGCTCTCAGTTCTTAGCAGTCTGACTATAGTCTTCATCTTCACCTCCAGTAATTTTAACATCCACGTTATTGTTACTGGTGGAAAACCGCGATGGAGTTAATCTGGGAATAAATTGTATCGTACCTTCATCCTGTACCCCATTTCTTTCTTTCCTTTATTCTTTTCGCACCTTGTTACCAGCTTTGTCCATAAAAACGGCGAATTATATTACATCTTTATCCTTAAGATGGCACAGTTTCGAATACAAATACATAAGTTCACGTGAAAAATACTATAGTATAAGAACGACAAAACACGTGTAGGGGGTACGCGTGACGAAGATAACGGGTCCTGGGACATATGATGGGATTTATTGGCACATTGGTTACAAGTTCTCTTAATCACAGTCAATTATAACGCTATCACTGTTCTACACACCCTCAGTTCACCATTGTACATGCACTAGGATTCTCCGTTTCGCTAGTCGTCTCCTGGCAGCGGATCTCAAACAGAACGGCTCGGTAAAAATCCTATTATTGCTAGGAAACGGCTTGGTAAAAATGCGTCATCAAACACACGGAACAATAGAAGAATTGTTGGACGCATTTTCTATACTGTCCGTGTTACCAAGGGAAATAAACGATTATTTCTTCCCAGAACTTCTTGTTTTTGTTACTTATGTAAATAATGTGCTGATTAGGAACATTAGTGCAATGTGGTTCAGAGTTTAAAATGCTGCTGTATTGTGTGCCAAATCTCGAATATTTTTTAGCCTGATTTTATTTCACATTCATACGTACTGTTTAGATTGTATACCTACTTATTTTGTAGCATATCGCAACATTTATTATTTGTAAAGTGATTATTGTGTGCACTATGCAGTTAGGCTTCTATATGTGACACTTTTGTTACATGTATAGATCAGGGCAATATATTTTTTTCCATTTTAACTGCGGAACCCCTTCGAGCACGAAGATTCGAAACCGAAAGAATAGTTCATGTAAACAGGATAGGGCAGTTTTGTGTGTTACTTGGCAGTATGGAAATTATTAATAGATCATGAAACAGATTTTCTCCGAGATGTTCACGATGATTCGCCTAGAACTGCCGGGTAGGAGCGATTTGTGATTGTTTTCTGTGCAGTCTTGATAAGCTCCTATCTAGCAGGTGATCAGCCTGTGACCAGCTTGTTGAGTGCATCTTTGTAAAGGGATATACCGGTATTTGCATAAACATTCCATGCGATTCTCTTCTTCATTTCCGAACTTTGCCATTTCCCCCTTTGCTTTCCATAATGCGATGTAGAGGATAGCAGCTTTGCCAAAGGGTGTGAGTGCAGATCGCAGTGCCTGATTGGGGAAGGCAAACCGAAACGTTGGAAGATACTTGGGCCTAAGAAGGCTGAAATATGTATGCGTTTTGGGTGTCAGATAACGAGAATACTAGCGCTAGGAGGCTTCGATGAGCTGCACTTAACAACAGATTGCTATACACGTACTATAATAGAACAGTTGAGTGAGAAGTGCCGATGTTGATGAGGCTGTGTGGAATGCTGCAGATTGGAAGACTGTGGAGGGGATGAGAATAGTATAAAGGTCGTGGGGGTCTAGAGAGGTTTGTATGGAGGCCTTTCGGGATAAATATCAAGGTGCCCCAGTACTCATCATGCACGAGTGGGATTAAGAGGGGTTTGTGGCAGTTGAAATTGTAAGTGAACGGAAGCTCTTGTGGAGGCGCAGGGCGACTCACTCGAAAGAACGTAGATTTGATCGCGGGGAAAGTAAACGTTTTGCTATCAAAGCTACGAAATGACCCCGCAAATATTAGCCTTTCTTCTGAAGTAGACACTTCCACGCTTCAGTGCCGTCTTAGGCAGCCAGTCTCGACGTTGGTCTTATAGTTCAAGACCCAAGGCCCACATTCATGGGCACAGAAGGTGATTTGTTGTCTGCATTGACAATTTTTTAAGGCTGTATGATTAGACCTGTTTAGGATACCGCAAAGCCGTCGGTGTCGGGGAATTTTTGTATGATACGCGCTTCATCCTCTGGCTGGCTGCCTTGCTCTTTGAGAGAGTCAGCTGCCTCATCCTTCCCGTCGAAGAGAAAGTTTCTTCTTTTCCTTATAGTGGCAGTGCAAGTAACATCGAAGTGTGCGTTAAATAAGCGGATGTCTGGTTGGAGGAGTAACGTATTTTACGGAATGCCCTGCACCATGGAGTTTGTGTCACATGTAGCTATGTCTTTACGTGTGTTCACACTGGGTGTGGCTTTTCGTATGATGGAACATTAATTAGGCCCTACACTGTGTGTTGTTATGGGCGTGGTGGCACCTTTTTGTACATTTCCAGTGTTACCACGAGCGCTCTTTGGCCGTGTGAAACTGCCGGTTGTTGCGATGAGTTCTCTAGAAATTCGCTGAGGTCAGTACAATGTGAGGGAGCTTCTCGTGCAGTCACACAAGTGTTTCAAGTTCCTGCTTAGTCTGACGCTTTGCTTGTAGCTGTAAGTAGGCTCTGTATTTGTATACGCATGTTGTGTGGTTCGGAATGTAAATTAATTTGGAGTTTGCGTTTATTAGAAATGACAGGCACGAAGATAAGATTCTAAATGGTAAGAGAACATATATGGAACGGACTGGATGTTGCTAGTCCTGTGAGAAACCAGCTGTGTACATGGGATAGCGATCAGCAAAATGCAGTCGCGAGAAAATCAGTTCGGCTTTCAGACGTTGTTAATAATGTAACCCGTTAGACGGGAATGGGGGTAGACTCAATACAACTGGCCCGTTCGTCTCCATGACCAGACAGGTTCTGGGACACATTCACCCTCCAATACAAAGTTACCATTGTCTTCTCGGGCTGGTTGATCCAGTTCGATTCCGAGAAAGGAAGTATCTTCGCCACTATCTCTGGGGCTGACCTATCCCCCATGCCGGGGATTCTTTCCCTGGAGGGGAAGTAATTGGAAGTTGAACCTGATGATTCACTCTCATCTAGTGCTAACAAAAATGCGTGGAGCCTTACCTCTAGTCCCCCTCACGTGTTCATGGCGTCGTACTTAAGCACAAGGACGACTTTAACTTACCTTCTACCTAGCTTTGTTTTCTCGAAAGAAGAAATCGCAGAAAGGCAGTGCTTTTACAAATGCAGATTTTGGATTCCGATGTGTAAATCTTCCTATTTTTAGCCCACTCTGTTTATTAATGCTAAGCAGCAGGCTTATGCTATCATTGTGCCGCCTGTATGTCTGTGTAGACCTGCATGTATCCGCCTTTCCAGCTGTTGAACCAACTGGCCGGTTGTGACAAAATTTGGTAAGACCTTACGCCATTGGAGGTCACCCGAACATGGCACATTTCAATTTCCTGCAGTCTTTAATAACTTCATGGCAGTCACGTGTAATGCCGTGTAATAATAGAAGTTTGAGAAATAGGGAACTTTTGTCTAAATTTTTTATGGCACGTAAAAGAAAGTGTCCGCTTGTGAAGTCCGAATTTTCCTTCCGATTCGATGGCGGTACCCAATGAACGTTCGGAGCTGGACGCGTGAAATTTGATATGGACATATATGAATCGCATACCTAGAAATTTTTGCATGAAAGTTTACCTTTTAAGTGAACAGGTACGGACATGATTACTGCTTCAAGCTCTGAAAGTATGTCCGAAAGTTTTAACTGAACGGAATCTGAATTTAAGCAGTAATAAGCACAGGAATAAAATTATTAACAAAGATGATGATAAACAGATTTGTAGCAGTATAAATCTGCGAGCAGGGAAGTTGGCTTTTGGTGCTGGTTAGAACTCTTCGTTTATCAAACATTTTCATGGAACAGTATTTTGCGTCCCCAGCAGTTTTTTTTCCCCGGCTTGCTGCTTGTGGCGCTCATATCACTGTAGTCTGCTTGCAGCTGACAGTATAGGGATTCCAGTATCCCCCTCCCCCACCTTAGATTTAACGTGTTCGTGGTATGAGGATTTTCTACTCGTACGTAGTGCCATTACCGACAGTGCTTCCTATGAGTGTCTTTTTATGAACACGTTCCCAACATTTATCCCTTGCCTTAGCAGTATGACGACCGCCTCTATGGTCTAGTAGTCAAGAGTGCCTGGCTACAGACCCAGAGGTCCCGGGTTCGATTCTCGGCGCTACAAGATTTTCTGAGAAGTAATGGGCCTGGAACGGGGTCCTCTCAGCCTCATGAGGATAATTGAAGAGCTGTTTCAAGGAAATAGCGGCTCCGGTCTAGAAAACAGATTAACGGCCGTCGAGATTCGTTGCGCTGACCACATGACACCTGTATCCATAAAAGTTGACGCTCACTTCGCCGACAAGGGGCGTTCGATCGGTTGGTATAGTTCGCTTGCGGAGTACAGGCCACGGAGTTGGTTTTGTTTTTTCTTAGCAGCATGAGACAGTTTTACACTGTTATATGTATTTACATTAGTCTTTTTTCCTTTGTTGTGCATCGGAACATCTCTTCTTCCAATTCTTAGGCAGCTTAGCGTCGAGTGATCATGTGGGAGGTATCCACGGAAACCCTCATTCAAAACTATCTGTGCCCCGGTGGAGATCCAGAATGTGTACCTTCCGTACACTAGTCAGAGTGTTACCCAATTTGCTGGGTTGTCGTAGTTTCTTATGATACTGACTCTTTTGCTTCACATGTGTTCTCTTTGATATACGCGTATTCTTCCTTTTGTTTCTGGTAATTTGCATGAAGCTTCAATGAAGATTCATCTTGACTGAACCGTGGAGATGATTCATATGCACGATGAGCTTATTGTGGCTCTTGAACACTTTCTCGTTGAGTTTGGAAAATGCCCGTGTATGTGGCAGGTGGTGAGATTTTAATTGTTTCCTGATTCCGACAGAGGGTGGGTCTGATTCTGAGTGTGGTTGTCACTGGCAAAATATTGTAGAGTAGAAAGAATGACGTGAGCTTGAATGAAAACTGTCTGTTGCAATTGAATGTATGGGAGGGGTAGAACTGTGGGCCTCTCATCCGCCTCCATTGCCTGTTGTAGATAATTACGAAATTTTGAAATTATTAATGATTGAAACGCCTGGGACATTATTTCGTACGCCCCTTAAGAAGATAATTTGCAAAGAATTTGTACGTGACATTCTGAAGCCTCATGACTTTGCTTTTGAATTCTGCGACGTTTCGCTGCTTGCAAAACATTGAAACATCCGCCTCATGTTTTGACTGATGGATAAGAACGTTCCAACGATCAGCTTGGTATATCAGAAAACACTTTAGATTTGTACTCGGGAGGTATCGTGTTCGAATCTGTGCCCGTCTAATTAGCGTCCTGTGTGTTTTGAACGTTCTTTTTCAGTTTCTCATGGCGGCTTTTTTTTTTCCTTGGCACTACAGCCCCAGTGGGCCTAGGCCTACCTCCATGAACTCCGTTCACTTCGGTTTTTCTAGATCTTACACATTCGGTAGGACTCCTTGGGCGAGTGATCAGCTCGTCGCAATGCCTCTACCTGTAGACAAACACAGAAAAACACAAACATCCATGCCCTGAGTGGGATTCGAACCCACGATCTCGGCTTTCGAGCGAGCGAAGACAGTGCATTCCTTAGACCGCTCGGCTACCGTGACCGGCCTATGGCGGCTTAGTAACTTGAAATAAACCACGGCCACCTTTTCAGAATCTTTGCCTGTTCACCATTCATGATTTTCTTTTCATGTCTTCCTTCGTTATGCAATTCAGCAGTTGAGGCAGCTGACTTGTAATGTCAGGATCATCGGCTGCCACTGTCTTCGGTTGAAAGCTGACATTTCAGTGGCTTCGAAACAAGACTAGACTTTCCGTCGAAACAGGGTTGTCGTCGCCCAGTATGAAGTGGGAAGAATTTGTGACATGTACTTGCAATTCAGGGCGGGTCACGGTAGCCGAGCCGTCCATGGCATGCACTGTCTTCGCTTGCTCGGAAGCCGGGATCGTGGGTTCGAATCCCACTCAGGGCATGGATGTTCAGTGCTTGTGTGTGTTTTTCTGTGTTTGTGTCTTGCCCAAGGAGTCCTACCGAATGTCTAAGATCCAGCAAACCGAAGTAAAACGGAGAGTTTCATGGAGGTAGGCCAAGGCCCAAATTGGGACTGTAGTGCCAAAGGAACTTGCAATTCAGATGCTTCAGTATGTATTTATATGTAATAACGATATAGTTCAGTGTTCCATTTTTGTTCATAATTCTCAGTAGCAGACATTTAAAAATAAGTAAAGCTATCCCTGTACCAGGTCGTGAAGGCCCAAAGGGTTGTGAGACGTTGAGAGTCCCACATTATCTAGACAATCGGCTCAGAGATGGCGGTAAGGTTGCCAGCCTTACGCGCCGGCCGCGCTTTACTCTCCAGGAAAATTATTTAATTAATTTTTGGTACTCATTTCTGTTAGAGGCTGAGTAAACCCCAGGGTCATAGTGCGGCTGGAATGATTAGGTCAAATGAAAAAAATCCAGTGACCTCATCGAGACTTGAACCCGCGACCTTCCGGCTTGTAGCATAGCCCCTCAACCAACTACGCTACCGCGTGCCCCCAGCACACATTAAGATTGCGTTAAATTTGTATCATATACTGAAAGTTCCGAACTGTCGCCATGTTTGTATCTATTGTAACGTTCAGAAATACAATTAATGCAATTTATGTGATTGAGGCTAATGAGTCATTAGTTATCTCACGGAATTGGACGTTAAATATAGATTTAACACTGTTTTGTGGGTTTAGCATTCTTTTAATTATGACTGTTATAACATTTCTGTAACGTACGTTGAATGTCAGATAGAATAAGTTCGCGTGGCTGCCATACTGGTGCCATTGTTGGCAGGAAATTGAAACGTATAGAGGAAGAGTACCCGTCATGGGCATAGTTTTCGTACCCTGTCTGATTAAAAGTGCTCATGTGGTTGTAAGCTACTGACGGAGGCTTTGCACCACGGTCATGTACTGAACATTATCGGGATCCGGGCGGAAGCAGATCTTGTACGCTTGTATGTCGTTCGAGAGTTAAGAATGCGAAGCACGTATGGTTTGTCTATTGATTTCTGGTTGGGACTTCCTCTCCGTTATGCGAAAGGAAACTTTGTTACAACTTCATGTTGATTTATATGAAGTGTGTGAAATTGACTGTACACCACTCCTTTTAACGAACTTTAACTATGCCTAGTGTGAGATATGCAAAGATGCAGTTTCAAATACATGTGTGTTAAAAGGACCAAAAGTTTTTACAAAATCCTGGACATTTTGTGTTACGTAGTATGAAAGGAATGAACGTCTTGAATGCCAATCGAAACGAAATCGGATATAGTCCGTTTTCAACCGCTTTTCTGAAATAGAATTTGTAGCGATTAACGTCCCCGTATTTTTTCAGGCCGATATCTGTGGTATAGTAGCCAGATTTCCTGGTTGTAGATCCAGAGGACCCGGGTTGGATTCCCGGCGTTACCAGATTTTCTGAGAAGCAGTGGGTCAGGAACGGGGTCGCTCTGTCGGTATAGTTCGCTTGGGGACTAAAGTCACCGAGTTTGTTTATCAACCAAGAACATGGACTGAGATGGGACAATTATAGGAATATAAATAACAATTGTGCATAAATAACACGACATACGTAAATTTGGTAATTCGCGACCGGTGTTGTGCCATCTTAACATTGGTTCGCGGTTTTGTTCACTTCCGGTCTATAGTTTGAAGGAAGTCACTGTCGCCTTTTCGCACATCTTTCCCAATCTGACATTTGTCATCAGCGTACAGTCACATTCAGCAGTACATAAAATCACTGTGTGATGCAATGTCGTGAAGTGACGGAATAAATTAAAACCAGATATATTTGTGCCGTCTTGTGTGATATCAAACTAACGACAAAGTCTCATAAGCGTGGTTCATGCGTATGTCCGTTCTTTTGCAAGAGGACAACAGACAGAAGGAGATCAGTAACAGAGTCAGTTGTACGCGGACATTTAAAATGTCCTCAGTCATTACGACAATGATTGTTGTGATAAGCGGTGTTCAGAATTCCTCATATCCGTTCTTGGATGGTTTTGAAGTACGATTTCCGCTTGAGTCTTCCAGTGGTTTGTATTCGTGTCCATACTTGTGTGCAGGCCTGTGTTACGTGGACACAGTGCAGGTACGCGTATGCGCAGGTCAGGCTTTATACGTGGTTTGACCCTATAATGACCGAATTCCTTCTGAATAATATCTAGAAATTCATTTCGTACCTCACTGGAAACACAAACACAAATGCGTACTATGAGGGCAGAATGCAGAGTTTCATTGTGTTAAAGTAGATGGTATATATATTGACCACTCGGCGTCAGAGGGTTGACTTGTCCCGGCCAATACTGACGGGCGCATACACGCACAAGTATAAAGATGCATTACTGCTTGATGCAGTTTGTTTTTAGACAGAGATTAGTGATGGACTGAAATCGAGAAAGGCAACATTCTTTTAACGGTCTCCAAGGAGCAAAGTTCTGCTAGAGAAGAGAATTAATAATCGGTCACCTGATCAAGAATTTCCGCCCTCTTATGGGATCCAAAGTTTATTTGCAACGTTTACAAGAGCCTGTCATTGATCCCTGTCTTAAGTCACCTGAATACAATCCATAACCTCATATATTAAGTCAGCAAGATCTGTTTTAATATTGTGTTCTTCTCTACGCCTGAGCCTTCAAAGAGTTTTCTTATCGTCAGGTGTACCGACCAAAATGTACGCGCTTCTCATCCATTCCTGCAACTTCCGTCTCATCCTTGATCGGTGTTCTGATCTTAACACGTTACCAGAAAGAAAGACTGTCGAGCTACTGTGAGCAGATCTCATTTATACCCCTCAAGACAGTGAGTGCAATGAAACGTGTGTTTAATGCCTGAGCATCACTTCTGTCCAGTAACTAATTACTCAGATATTCATGAATTTCCGTGCTGTTGTGCAGCAGTGGACCGCATCTGTGGTCTAGTGGTCAGAGTTCCTGGCTACAGATCCAGAGGCCCGGGTTCGATTCCCGGCGCTACCAGATTTTCTGGAAGGGGGTCCCCTCAACCCCGTGAGGATAATTGTGGAGATATTTCAAGGAAATAGCGGCTCCGGTCTAGGAATCCGAGATTAACGGCCGTGGGGATCCGTTGCGCTGACCACGCGACACCATCTATCCGCAACAGTTGGCACTAATTTCGCTGATAAGCTGCGGTCGCTCAGTCGGTATAGTTTATTTGCGGACCACGGCCCACGGAGTGTGTTTTGTTTTTGTGCAGCAGTGTGAGAGGAAACCGCCACTGGACCTCATAGCGAGTCCACTCAACCAGCTCACATCCTCAAAACCTTTTCTCCCTTTTAATATTATCCTCTGTTGTAAGCTCCATTCCTAGTCGAACTACGAGTTCGTTCTTCCGGTAGCACACGAGTGTCGTGCAGTCGCCAGTTCAGTCACGAATTGAGCCTGCCGTCGTCTCGCATTCCATATTGATACTTCTTAGCACCGTGTCGTCAGCAGTGCGATTGTGGCGGCCATGCCGTGGCTGGGTGTGGGATGGGAAGACTGCCACAGACATGCAGTGCAGGGTCTTGACGCTTTGTGCATTGGCAGACGATTTTTATAAGGATGAAAGTGTTTTCTTTAGGGGGGGGACAGGAAATCGTTACCGTTCGAAATGTTTCAGTTTCAGGCGCGTTCGCAAGAATTGAGAGTGACATCGAGGAGCACCGTCGGATCTGTCTGACCGTTCAGTCATCTTTATTTCCGTTCGTCTCTTCGCATTTTAACAGTTTGGCTCCCACGGGATGTGACAGTTTATATCGGAGAATTTTACCAAAATCTGCCGACACAAGTAAATTTTGCTGGAAGCCGGGGGGAAAAAAGAACGGACACTTTACACGGAGACCCAAATTAGATCTTTTTAGGAGTATGCCTCTTTGTCTCATACCAAGTCGACGAGAGCACACTGGGTTTGCGTGTCAGCGATGCAGTTGCCATCCCATTCATTATGTGAACGCGCCTTGATTGCTAGTTATACGCACATTTTTTGTCTTTATTTATTTATTTACTGTTTATTTGACAGTGAAAAAGCAATTGGGAAGGACATGGAATGAAGCGGTCTTGCCAACTTTGAGGTACTGTCCCCACATTTAGTTAGATGGAGCGAGGAAAACCACGACAGTAACTGATGGGCCGAATTGGTATCGCGACATCTTTACAGTACATTTACTGGTAAACTGATAGTGGGAAGGTAAGAGATTGAAGTTGTTCTCGTGCTTGAGGACCACGTCATTGAGGCACAGAGCGAAAGCAAATCTCCTCCTTCACCACGGCTTTGGTTAGAGGTGAATTACGCGTATATGTTTATATTACATAATTAGTGTTGAACAAGGAATGCTTGAGTTGGAAGGCTATATATATGGTCTTGTTACTCCAGCACTATATATATATATATATATATATATATACTAATACTTCAGCATTTACCAGTGGTTGAATATACATACCTTGTATATAGAGAGGACGGTCATTGGTGGAAGGAGAGTGGTGTAAAGTTAGGAATAAGAGTGAAAACCGGAGAAGGGGGAGAGGGTTTCGAAGAAGTTAGAAACCAGTGGGAACAAGTTCTAAATATTTAATTCGTCGCCGTGGACTATCTGGAAGTTTAAGTCTTTTTAGAAGATACATTTCAAATCGTTTTTGCATCTCTTCTTATACCTCATAGCCTTCCAGCGCAGTAACAGCTGTTACAGACCCGAAATTGTTCGAGCTGTCCGTTATTTCATTGCCTCGCAACTGACGCTTGAATGTTCTCTCTTTTTCTGTGTCTCTCACCATCTCTTCTTTTTTTGAAGTAAATTATTTAAAAACGGGGACCAGTGGAGGGAATTATCAAAACCAAAACCTCATTGAGTTTGTTTTTGTTTTACCGAAACTGCGTTTTCAGAAAACGTGACGGATGCGTGGTGTTCCATGTACACGTAGAACGTGTACTGACGAAAATAAAAAAAAATACCCCCTAATGGAACCGCATCTTGAAATAAAAGACAGTAAGGAAAGTGGGCTAAAAATAGCGTGAAGTATTTCGACTCCTGCCCTTCCCGTGCGGATATCATACTCTTACATGCGAGAGGTTGCGGTCGTTTTGTGTCACCTGTATCGAACTAGATAGAGGTCAGTGTCAGCTTCCGTTCTGGACTGCATTTACTGCAGGAATGATTGCCCAGTGTATGCTAGATGAGATATTAGACTCCAGAGCTTGCACGCGTGGCGAATAGAAACATTCCCTTCCGGGAATCGAACCCATATCATTCGTTCCATAGCTTTGTTGTACTCCCTGGAATCCCAAAATTGATTTCCTATTGCAAGGTGTCTTTGATTTCATTATTTTCCCCAGATAGCTCAGTCGATATAGTGACGGCCCACGAGCTGGACGGGCGGTGCTCGTGTCCCAGCAGGGAAAATAGATTTTTGTCTACCTCACAGCATTCAGACCTGCTCTCGGGCTCACACAGCCTCCTATCCAGTTGCTATCGGGTGCTCTTTGCCCGGGGGTAAAGTGGCAGGGGCATGAAACTGGCTGTTCACCTCCACCTAGTCCCGAGGTGAAGAATGATGGACTTATACCAGCACTCCCCCGTTCGTCTTCATGGCGTGATTAATTAATTAAATTCAGAGACAGTTTTACCTTTACCCCGTAAGTCTCAGTGTTTGTTTTTCGGATTTAAAATCGCGGTTCTTAGTAGTTCGATTGCAGATATTTTGTATGTGCTGGTAATTGATACGTTGAAAGGAAGGAGCCACGTTACAGCTAAGCAGTGTGGAGGGGTTCCTCCGAAGAATGTGCAGTGCCATTCCATTGTAACCTCCTTGGACATTAGGCATAGAAATTCCGGTGTCCATGAACTTGCTCGCTCCGTGTCTTGTCTGGCCTTGAGCGAAAGTAATGGCGTTTGCCGTGACGTAGATGCATGCTTCATGGAATATTCTTAAGCCGTGAATAAAAGCATAGGGTTGGGGCATTTAGTTCTGTTGCTTTTTAATTAACTGTTGTCGTAAAAGTGTTAGGCTCTGCTACTACTAGGCTTCGCCACTGTTGCGGTTTGTATGCTGGTGGGAGTTCAGGCTACTCCTTATGGCCCATATATTAATTGAACATGTTTTGTTTTCATATTGCCTTCTGGGTTGACACCGTGTAGTGTGTTAGGTTGGTGGAAGTTTCACTTCCGAAATTTTGAATTAGTTTAGAATTTGGAACGGCAGTTGGTGTCGATGAAGCGATGCAGTATGTCGCGGAAGGTATATGACGTTGATATGGATAAGCCGTGCAATTTATTGTTAACGTTATTTTTGGACATGTTTAGGCCTGTTTGATCATCAGAACCCTGTTCGTTGAAGAAAACTTGGAGAAGTTTTGCAGTTGGTTGTTGGGAAGAAAGGAATGCTTGCATATACCCATGCCAGCTGTGTAATGCGATTGGATGCAGTATACATACTTGAAGACAAGTTTGTTATTTATACAATTTAAAACGTGACTCTAAATAGGATTTATTACTGTAATGTGTAGTTACCGCCGGTCACAGTGGCCGCACGGTGTAACGCAGGGATCGTGGATTCTGTTGCCACTCAAGGCATGGATGTTTGTTCTGTGTGTAGGTAGCGGCCTTGCAACGGGCTGGTCTCTCATTCAAGGAGTCCTACTATACTGACTGTGTATAGGGTCAAGACACTGAAAAAAGCGGTCAAGGCCCAACAGAGGGCTGTATAATAATAA
>NW_019741981.1:1061285-1107245 GCF_002891405.2 Cryptotermes secundus | reverse complement strand
ATGAAACATATAAATATTTAATTAAGAAATGAAAAGTATGGATTTTTAGAGGATGATAATAATAATAATAATTCAGTTTATTGTTTTATTGCACATGCAAATAATAATAATACTAGCAGTTATACTATATTTAAAAATCGTTTGGGGAGAACATTCCCGGCTCAAAATACGTCAGCATCCCTGCAGACAACATTAGCAGCTGCTGCACAGCTAGCAGAGGGACAGTTTTTAGATGAGGAGCAAACATTGAACAGTGCAGAGTCTCTGATATACCGAGCAGGAACTCGGAGACCTACAATTTCAAAACAGAAGGACAGAATTTCAGACCAAAGTAAACTTGAGTTATAAAGAGAGCATGGCGATGTGTCTTAGTACGTAAAGTATGCAGTTTTAACTCCTCCAGAGCAACAGAATAATTGTAATGAACTTGAGGATAGAAACGATTAAAAGAAAGGGCCGCAAACCTCTGCTGGATGCGTTCCAGCTTGTTGGCATCAGTTTACATAATCGAATTCCAGACTGCGGACGCATATTCAAGCTTAGATCCAACTAATGCCGTGTACAATCCGAACATACAGTCTAGAGATGAGAAATTGAAAGTAATGTTACGAACTAGACCCAACAGTTTAGCACAGTGAGAGAAAATGTAATCGACCTGGTCATGGAAATATAGCTTAGCATCAGTAAACACTCTCAGGTCTTTTATAGAATCGGTCCGGGCTCTTGACGATTGGCAATGTTTATAATCGTAGATAAGTACGTTGGTTTCCCTGGAGAAGGATATAACTTTAGTTTTACTGATGTTGAGTTTCATACAGTTAGTAATGCACCAACCTTGTATAGAGTTAATGTCAGACTGAAGTAGATAGCAGTCCTGAGGAGAACTAATGGCTCAGTAAATTTTGACGTCATCAGCAAAAAGCAGACACTTAGAGTGGGCAACTGCATCGCACATGTCATTAAAACACATTGAAGAGAAGGGGCCCAAGACAGATCCCTGAGGAACACCGGAGAGAACTTCAAAAGGTGAGGAAAGAACACCAGAAATACGGACCTGAGATTTCCGGTTGGATAGGTAACTGTGAAACCAGCTTACATAACCACCAGAAAGCCCAATAGCACTAAGCTTATGAAGAAGAAGAGAATGTGGGACAAGGTCGAATGCAATGCTGAGATCAAAATATATGGCATCAGCTTGTCTCTGAGAGCCAACTATAGGGGAGATAAAACCAGCGTAAGATAATAATAATAATAATAATAATAATAATAATAATAATAATAATAATAATAATAATAATAATAATAATAATAATAATAATAATAATAATAATAATAATGTGTAGTTACTTGCCACAATTTGTAATACAAATTAAGGCAACAAACATTTTTTAAGGTTAAATGAGCCCTAAACCGACAGAACGATTTGACATCGATATAAGCTACGTATCGATAATCTCACTGTGTTAGTTGAATTGTGTGAACCAGTAGATACCGTCAGTTAACAATACCTTCAGAAGTGAAAGATTTGTTAGTATCATTTAGATCATTAATGCATTTTGTGCTGGTACCCATCTGTTACTTGAGACCTGGCCAATGTGTCCAGCTTCAGCCCTGCTGTCGAAAAGAACAGCAGCCCAGACTAGGTTTAAGCAGCGACAGCTGTTACATTTGCGGCATTTCACTAAAATAGGGGAATTCAGCAACAGTTACAAATTTAAAACAAAGTCACTGTCATTTAAATTATTAAAGAGAACCAGTAACACTTTAAAATGTGCCTTGACGGCTCAGTTATATATTCACAACGCTACAAGCTTGAGATGAACAAGCGCCGTCACTTGCTGAGCCCCGCAGGAGTCCGAGCCTAGGCTGCTGTGTTTAGTTTCAGGGTGTATTCCAACATTTTCAATAAATGTGATACTTCATTTTTGTACTGTGTAGGCCTTAGCCTGGACCTGTGGAAGTGTACTAAGCGGAGTAAAGGAATCCGCCTTCTTTCAGTTTTAATTAAGAAACGAAAGTACATTTGAACGTCATATGCAGTTCGCTTGCGAGCAGACATGTTATTTTTGGCATTGACAACTGCTGTCTGGTTAGTAACAAGACTGAGAAAAGTTAGCCTGGAGTGCAAGGTCTGCTGTTGAACTGTCTTCGTACGCTTTTCACGCTGCAGATGTTTAAGGCGCGAAAAGCAGCGCACGTTGCTCTGGTTGTGATGAAAGAATATCGGTATCTTAGTAGGCTTTCGTGCAGTAATAAGGTTTTTTTTCCCCGAAATTGTGGATGTGAATAGATTACATATGGAGACCGTTGTTCTGTGCTGTTTTGTAACGGCTTTCAGTGTAGCATTGTTGCATATTTGGACATACAGTTTGACGTTATTCTGGCGAGAAACACAAAATTAAGGTACTTCAAACACTGGACAATGAAAGAGCTGAGTAGGATTTTGCGGTTTTCGTTGTAGCTGTTGTTTTTACTCTTGGGAATTTCGCCATGGGTGTTGATCATTTCTGTCGCTTCACAGATAGGATACCTAAGCCGCTGTGTGTTTGACTCCCACCTAATTTTCGAGCTGGAGCCCAATTAAATAGATTTGTTGAGCATGATGTTCCATTCTTTCCCTATGTTCATCCAGTATTGTGTACAGAATGTTTTGCTTTGTTCCCATTGTTTCTCTGTTTAGTTTCTTATCCGAGCCTGCATTGCCGGTTTGACACGTCTCCAGATTTCATATCTTCCGATTTGAGCTGAGCGCTTTTTGTATATTGAGCGTTGCGACTTCGTCAGTTAATATACTTTCAGATATTGCGTAATACGTGAGTCGTTTCATTTCTTTCAGTATTCCCATGTCCCGCGTAACGTCCTCACCGCAGAATTCTTCTGATATCATCTTTATGTGTTCCGCTTCGTCGATTACTTAAGGCTGTTAAATTTACTGCCGATCACAGGTACTGAATGTAGAAATAAAGTTATGACCGGTTACTGCATGAAACAGATGCGAAATGCGGACAGCAGATCCTCGCCAACCGCGGATTACGAGTATTTTCTGTTTTCATCCAGTATTTTTTCGAATAGCTGTATTTAGTTCCATATACGCAGTTTTTAATTCATCACATAGGAAAAAAATTGGATTCTCCACATTGGATACATTTTGTAGGGAGTAGGCTGTGATTGTATCCAAAGTAAGTTCTCTGCATACCATATTACCGTTGCGGTACCTATTTTGTGGCACTTTTTATATTGTATGTTTAATTAATTTTTTAAAAAAATGTTATTGCGTACTTTTTGTATTCAATGAAGGAACAAGCAGCTTCGTGGATTGAACATTATGTGTTCCAGTTTGAATTCATGTGCACGCTGACAGAGGAGTGTAACAGTTTGCAAGATATAGGTTATCGTTAAAGTAGAAACGACGAAGATATAAAATGCGACCTGTTACATTACTGTCAGTTAGGGCATTACGTGTTGTTGCAATTGTTGTTTTACATATTCAGATCAGCAGTTGAACCGGAAAGTTCGAGATATTTTCCGCTTATCTTTAAAACAATTGGAATTCAATTTTCCAAGCAAGAGACGATTTTTGAGTACTTCGCAATATTATTTGCCTACCGTGTTTTCTGGTATTTGAGTTAGTACTATAGGGATAACCGGCCATTTTCGCCAACTATTTACGGCGGATTTTATGTTTTGATCGTATAGGCGCAAAAAAGATTTGTGTCATGTCATACATAGCTACATCAGGAGTTGAATAGTGCTGGACATTCAGTGTTTTCTTTCTTTAAAGAGGTTGTGTCGGTTTGGCTAATTAGCCGCGTGAAAGAAGCAGTTATACGTATACCATGTATCATGACTATGGCTAAAATATACGTTTCTTAAATTTAATTTTCTCAGCCCTATTTTCTTTTTAAATAAGTCATCCAAATCTGGCGTAATTCAGCTATTGAGAACGGTAATAACAAATTAAAATTACGTTCTGGAAGAAGATGCATTCGGGGATTGCTTGCTACCATTTGTTTCGTTTTTATTGAACTTCCTGTATCTTATCTGAAAACCTTAAATGTTAAATTATACAGAAGTTTAATTTACCTGTTCCATGGGTGTAAAACATGGTCTCTTCTTAAGGAAAGAACATGGTTGGAGGGTGCTGAGAAGAGTGTTTGGACCCAGGAGGGATGATACCTGGAGAGGAGCGTAATTCGTATGCTTTGCTGAAGCATTCATATATGGAGGATGAGATGGACGACGCGCGTGGGACAAATGGGCAAATGCGTGTTTCCTATTGGTTAGAAAACCCGAAGAAAAGGTAACCATTGGGGGGCCCAGTCGTGAGTGGGAGATCAGTATCAATATAAATCGGAAATGAGTGGCTTATGATATGTCCAGTGGCCAGTTCTGTGAGTGCGATGATGAACATTTTGTCTTGTTAAAGGATAGGTTATTTATTATTCACTGCCTGAGTGCCTGTTAGCATCTCAAGGCCTCTGCACCATGGCGTTGGTTTCATTTCAAGGAAAAGTGTACGGTCTGTTGTGTGTTTCTGAGTTGTTCTGGTGAACACGAAACATAAACTAGTACCCCACAATCGTTTAATTTTATGCACCGCATGTAAATAGTGTATTATACCTATCAGTAAGAGGTTGGTCTGTAGGACAATTTTTTTTTTTCAGAGGAAGGATGCTTTAAGATTTTGAATATAGCCTGTGAACTACATTAGCATTACTACTGTTGACGGTGGGTTTGTCGAGACCCGAGGTAAGCTTGACCGTTGTATGTGTTATTAAAATAGATTTCGAAGCTTAGGACTTCTGGATTTTTGCTGCAACAAGGACGTAACGAAAGACATCCAGGATGCCGTTAGGTCCTGTAGCTAATGCGGGATCAGGTGTAGAAGCCTTTGCAACTAGAATAGTTTTTATGCTATCTTTGAACTTGTAATCTGGATTCTCTGATCTGTGTATCCGCCTGGTTCATCCCCGAAATCACTGATTTCGGCGACTGTTTTTATATTGCGCGGGTTGTACTAAACGTCCAGGGAACCCAGGAGCGGGTCGTCAGGCAAGGAATTCGTGACATGAAATACAGACCTACTTAAGATTTAATCATTGCTCAGTAAAGCTATTTCTGTAACAGGCCGTTAATGCCCACAGGGCTGTGAGACGTTGAGGCTCCCACGTCCCACAGTTGGCTCACGAATAGCGGTAAGGTTGTCAGCCTTACGCGCCGGTCGCCCTTTACCCCTCAGGAAGATTCAATATGGTCAGTTCTTAACTAGAAGCAGAGTAATTTCTTGACATACAGTACGACGTCTGTTGTGACTAGCTGTGCAGTAATAGATTTCTGTCCGCAATAAATGGATATGAAGACCTGTTAGGTATGTACGGATGCGGAGGACACATGGGAAGGTAAGGTCTTTTTGCCACCTGTTTCTTGAAGCACGTTGCACTTGTCATATTGGAAGGTTCACTAGATCGGCATAAAGGTAGCGGGACAATCTTGCATCCAGGACGTTCCCTGTTAGAAACCCGGCAGTAAGTTTTCACGTTTTTTTTTTCATCCGATCCATTCGTAGAATGACTGCTCCTATGTCGACGAAACTAAACATCGAAAATAAATCCCCTCCTGTAATTTGTTACAGTCGTTGTTTACAATTAATGTCAATAGTTGCCTTCCAGACAGGGCAAACGAAAGGGAGTGTACGTACATTTACAGACACAGGTCGTACTAAAGTAAGGCGTCGTTGTTATCCTATTGCAAGACGCATTAGATGGCATGGAAGTACATTAATATAGCTGCTGCACCACTTGAGCGGATAGCTCAGCCATAAAAATGGCTTGTTACAAACTCGACAAAGGTTCGATTCCCTGCAAGGAGCAAGGATTTTTCTCACCCAACCTCATTCAGTCAGATCATGGAAACATCCTGTTCTGTACAGTGGGTACCTACGAATTTACATTAGGGTTAATGGGGCCGGAGGCTGAAGTCCAAGGCTAGAATACGAAGAGCTGTAGCTCCGCTCCCACATACTTGGAACAGAACGCAGATGAGGTGAATGGTTAATTTGTCCCCGTGTCAAAGTACCACGCCGTAAAGTGGGAGTAGAGGTAAGGCTTTGCAGTAGAGGGTGTGAGGTCAGCTCTACACTGCGCCCCGAATTCCCGTGGGAGGGAGCTGGGTCGGCAGAGAATCCTGTTCGGATGCAGTGAATTCCCTGCCCTTGCCCGATACTTTACTGAGCTACCTCGTCTCGCCATGACGCTGGAAGTTCTCTTAGCCACTGCCATTGAGACACCGACCTGTCATTGTCCTGGCTGCTGTAGTGGAGGTGAATGCTCGCTGCGCCAACTTGCTTGATCAGTATAGCAGAATTCCTTCCTTCCACGGCCAAGCACCTCTTTACTTCGGTGCTGCCCGTGAGCACGGCAGCGGGGCCGTGTTCTATCACAGCAGTGATGGTTGGGAGGAAAACTTTATGCCCGTAATTATTTCTTTAGCCGGTCACAGTGGGCGCGCGGTCTACGCTCGCTCGGACGCTGGGATTGTGGGTTCGAATCTCATTCAGGGCATGGATGTTTGGTGTGTTTATGCGTTTATTCTGTGTTTAAGTAGAGTCCTTGCGACGAGCTGATCACTCGTTCAGGGAGTCCTACCGTCTGTGAAAAATGATTACGGAACTGAATGGGCTGGAAGATCCACTGTAAAAAAATGTTTGTTCCATTTTAATTGAGCTCATTATGCTGAGACATGTTTCATCGTCAAATAAGTTGTACAGTAACTAACTTCATGGCGCAGAGTCCTCCTTCAGAAGCAAATACTCGCTGTCCGTCGGTCTGTCGGTCAGTTAGTAAGTCAGTCAGTCGGTCAGTCAGTAAATTCCTTCGCTTTTATGGAGCCCACCACTTTTCCGCGTCCCGACTCACATAAATTAAGTACACACATTTGTATGTCATTTGAATAAAATGCAGAAAACTGATTTTTAGCTGCTTTGGCTCCCAAGAATGCGGCTACGTCTGATATTCTATTCAACATTTCGTAACGTAGCTGGGGCCGTATTTTACGTCGAGGGACTGTTTGTTCTCCATCCAACCCCCAAGCAGGTGGACCGCCACTTGTCGGCTGTCCAGGACTACGTGCTAAGCGTATTTGTATCCTATTTGGAGGCCGTCTCCTCCATCTGCAACCGGAGGAAACGCCATAATATGGCGACAAATGACCCACTTCAGAAATCTTATAGAGCTAGCCTTCCCCATGACACGGCTCATAAATGGAAGAATTCACAGAGATAGTTGCCTCAAGTTGTAAAACTTCTGATTTCTACTCGGTTGGTGGCCAGTTCGAGCCTTGGCGGGATTGGGGGATTTTCGTGTGGTTTCCCACCCTCTGTGGCGCTATGGCGCGGCCTTAGCCAGTCACTTTACTCATGAGGTATAATCAGTTAAAACGACAAAGATAGAGAAGTATCCTAGTATGTTGAAAGGCTCGTAGTAACCCTAAAACTGATTTTCGTTTAGTTTGAACCGTAGGTGAAATTATCCCATGGAGTAGATTGGCCTCGAACGCGAACACTGCTGCTTGAAATACGGTAATAGAGCTGCCTTTACGTTTGTTATCTAGAAAAAACAACCGCCTTATAATGAAGATTTCAGTGTCCCTATTCATTACATGAGCGGTGGTGCACTGGCGCAGTTTAGCACGACTGGAACTGGACCCACGTTCTTGCAGCATACCTCAGAGATGATGTACATCGTCATCACAGGCTAATAAGATGTCCTGAAGTACGGTATGCACATGATGGCCTGCGATATACGTAATGGTTATATACAGAAAGAAAGTTAAATGTTTCTTCTGACAAGTCATTTATCATTCACTTTCTTGCACATGGCATGGGCATTCTTTATGGAAAAAATCATTGAAGTGTCATTGCATTTTGCAGTAGTAGGCCTGTAGACAAACACTGATACAGGCTAATAGCTTACTGTCGCTGTTATTGGTTATCGGCCCGTCATGTTCTCGTGGTCCTCGGTTCGGGTATCAGTCAGAGTCCTGCCTTAATGACTACCATTTTCCATTAGTTTCCTCTAGTCTCTTGGAGCAAGTGCCAAGAAAATACAATAAATAGACCACGGTCGTTTCCTTACTTACCTCTGACTATCATACGCAATCATAATTTTCAGTGCTGTGTAGCAAACGCAGTTGGATTAAGCTATTTTTATGTGAAGATAATTACGTAGATAATGTAACAGTGTAGGTAGATGGGGATTGTTAAGTTTGTATGGTACTCGTTACAAGGGGCCCTAATCACCAGAGATTACGTGGGGGTGAGGGTGGCTATGCTTATAATTTCACAACACAAAGATGTTGGATTATGCAGCCCTCCAATCGGCCTTACACTACTGTTGCGTGCGTCTCCTTAAACTTTCTCTTACTCTGCAAGTTTCTCTTCATGTTATTTCCGATACCCGTATTCACCCATTTGCAGTATATGTATAGGGCCTTTCCACCTTTCCTAATATGTTGTAATTTTTCAACAGGGCCAGTAGTATTGACCTTGCGTATTTCACGTATGTCAGTATTTCTTTCTTTCATTCTGTATATCTCCTAGGATATTTGTGTTCAGGTGCATTATGTAACAGCAGCATAAACTTACTCTTTGTGTTATTTTTATTACGGAAGGTCAAGATAGTAGGTAACATACACTTTTATGTTGCTAGGTTCGAATATTTCGACGGTCACAAGTAAAAATTAGATTCTCATAGAAACTCGAGTTCGGAATCATTACGGAGTTTTAGATACTAGAAGATTAGAATATGTTTATTTTATAGTTACTATAGGATTCTGACGATGGTGTATAACACACAGAGATATTGGGTTTTCGGACTTTATCCATCGCCCTGGTTTTAAGATAATCAGTGGATTGAGGCTCGCTCTTTCTAAGGGATCCAACAGAATAGGTGTTTTCCTTCACCTGAGGACGGAAACAGATCCAGTTTCCGAAACGTCGTGTTTTTCTTAGTTATCTTAAAACCAGGGCGATGGATAAAGTCCGAAAACCCATTATCTCTGTATGTTTATTTTATGTTCCTTAAAAATAAAAACATTCTGTAACAAGTTGAAAAGAGGGGATAAATAAATGTATGCACTAGAAGACGGATAAAATAAATCATGAAGTTGAAAAGATTTGTTTATACGTATTCATGAGTACAAAAAGTACTGCCAGAAGTCATCAGTATCTCAAGCAGAAAGTGAAGCACTGTTAAGCACAAGCCACGAAGCTTATCTGTAAATTGTGTATCGGTTATAACGGAAGAATGATTCGTATTGAGAAAATATACCTTCCACGTCACGTGATACAAGTCTTGTATACTTGTAACACAGTGTCACTAACACTCAGTGTTTCAGGTCTTGCCCCTATTTTACGCAGTAGGCATGGACTCTCGCACGGTTCAGACCCATATTCTTATCCAAACGGAATTTTTGTTTTTAGTACGTAAGTTTATGAGCCGTTGATTTTGTTGAGTTTATCTTGATTGTCGCTGATTTCATTTGTTGTTCTTGACTACAGAGTTTTGAGGTTTTTCATCTTTGTCATAGACTGCAACAGAAAACAAAATTTGCATGAATGTAGGCAAAGTAACACGGAATGACTGGGTTTTTGGATTTTTTCCATCATTCGGTATTCTACAAATCAGGAAACACGACGTTTCGGAAACTGGATATGATTCCATCCTCAGGTGAAGTCGGGAAGATACTCGGTTGGGCTCCTTAGATAGAGCTAACCACCATCATCAGAACCCTTTATAATCTACTTATAGCCCAAGTAAGTTTTTAGCACCTTCAGTTTGAGTGATTAAATATTTCTTGAAATATTGCAGTAGAGGGAGTCATCGTCTGTGTCAAATTCGGTGACCTAAGAACTAAAGATTTTAAAGTTTTCTGCCTAGTACATAATGGCACTGAACCGCAGCATATAATTACTGGGATCGGTGTGTGTGTGTGTGTGTGTGTGTGTGTGGGGGGGGGGGGGTTCTGGAGGTTTGATTTTAACGAACTGTATTGTAGCTGGAGTTTTCACAAGCAGTTTCTTCCCATTAGCTACTGCTTGTCTGCATGCGGATAAAGCACACAAATTCTTTCACAGACTGCGCTACCCCCGTAACACGTATCAGTTTAGGGTAGCTCACTGAAGTTCTTGTGCTGCTTTTCTCATGTGTGGCATCCGTAACGAGCAGAAGCACGCCACGTTTCACATATCTGGTCACAGTCTGCATAGCTTCATTGAATACCTGTGCTATTATTACAATTCACTGCACACATTTCCTGGCTTTACACAAGAAGTGATTTCCCTGCGAGCGTTTGATTGTTTTTCAGACCCCTAAGTCGGGGTAGCTCAGTCGGAATAGCGATGCGCTGCTGGCTGGACGGTCCAGGTTTGATTCCCGGCAGGTCGACATTTTTCTCTTTTCCACAGTGTCCAGATCGACTGTGGGGCCCACAAAGCTTCCTATACAATGTGTACTGAGGGCCCTTTCCCCTGGGTAAAGTGGCAGTGGCGTGAAACTGATCACTAACATCTGTCAAGTGCCTAGATCAAGAAAGGTGGATTTATACCTCCACTCCTCTATATGTCTTCATGGCATAGTGCTTAACTAATTACGGACATGGACAACTCTACCTTTAACCCCCCCCTCCCACCATTTGCATCAGTTTTTTTTTATGGACACCCAAATATTTCATTCTCTCCGCAGTGCGTGAAATGTGTTGAGCGTTTCATCATAACCGTCAGGTAGATAGTGTCCGCTTAGACTCTCTCGGCATAGTGTGGAAGGAAATTTCCTAAGTTCAGGATTGCTGATATCAAAAAGTCGCACTTCTGAGGACACAGATCTGTTGCAAATCTGTCAGAATTTGGAAGGTTCTAAGGAAGAACTTGTAACAGAAGACTCTCCAGTTAGAAATTGCCTACCTAGCCTATGTTTTCAAGCTGACAACGGCGGCAAATGAATCTTTCCTCTTAAATACTGTGTAATTTGAGAACACTGTTGTATGACAGTAGATTAAGCACATCCCTGGCAAAAGAGAACTTTACGATTAGAAATCAGACACGTCCCTTGAATTGACAAACATATTGACATGAACGGGAGCCATACTTACACTATAAAACTGCATGACTCCGAACAGTATTCTCGAGGATCTTCAGCTGTCAGTACTTACCGCTCAGTAGCAGTGGCTGTAGTTTCCCTCACGATTTCCTGATTGGTGACACAAAAAGGAGATGAGTGATTTTTTTGTAAGATTTGAGGTTTTCACGGCGGTGACTATGAAGAAAGCAGTCTTCTGGGATGTGGCACCGTGTAGATGTGGTGTTAACCGACGTTTCGGAGGAACGTATCGCCTCCATCTTCAGGGTAGAAGGAAAAATGAGAAATCCGCAAGGGAGGAGACCGTGAGAACCGGTACAAGCAAAAGCAGAAGAGCGTAGATTGAGGAAGTCCTCAGAATTTCTTCGTCAGCCTGATAATGAAGTGTAATGTGTATATACCTAAATATTGTCAGCAGCCGGTTCACATACGCCCTCAGTCTTATTTTCTTCAGAGAGTGAGACGAGGTTACGTAAAATATGTATAATCAGTATATGAGCAATTTTTATGTTCTTGAATTTAATCTGTTTTTTTTTTAATTTTAAGGATGTGAGAGGCTGTTTTGCTTTTTATATTCAATATGTCCTATATTCGATTCTTTGCCGAGGGGTCTACCGATCATTTTTCGCGAATTTCGTGAGAGCGATCGGAAGCTTGAATAGCATAGTAAAGCAGATCAGGCCCCCAGTAGCTCCAGTTTCTTCCTGCATAGCCATTGAACGCACATAGAATGCTTGTGTTTCCTAAGTGATCGATGTTCACCATTGTTTCGTTGCTTGGCAACCTCTAAATGGATCAAGTAATCACTGTTAGACGCCACGACGCTTCAGGCAACCGGGAATATCCGTCCTTAAGGTAGTCATATAATATAAGCAACTTCATTATTTTAATACATTTTACGGGCACTGTAGTTTTTTTATTAACGTGGATATATTTTTTAGGCGTATGATGCATCTTCGTAAGACGAGAGAACATTGATGAACAGGAATATACACTCGACTGAACACTGGTCGACGGAAATATACGCGTACCTACTGTATTAAGGGGTTTCACTTTGAATGGTCATTATTTATTTCAGTACAGCTTAGTTTATTGAAACACCGAGGTGAAAAACGGTTTAGCAGTTGGAGAGATTTTACTTAGTATTTCAGCCCGAGTAGGTTGCCATGGTAACGTGTGTATCTCGAAACGCATCTGCCCCTCAACACTCTCATCGTATCTTGTCTGCAGAACGCATCGTGTTCTCCATCCCACAAGTTCACATCGGATTGTTTCTAAACAAATGCTGCACACTTCATGCTTGGCAGTAGTGCCGTAACCACTACCTTTACAAGGATTTTGAGTTCAGTAGATAACATGGAAAGTCAGAGTAAGATGAAGTTTGTAGCCTGATAAGTCGATCCAGTCCCTGAACCCGAGTCCTTTTCAAATGACACCTGGCAGTATTTGAGAAACGAAGGTTAGATACACAGATACATGGCGTGCTTATCCTTCTGATTTCTTCCTCCCCTTCTGGTCACTTTGAAAGTGGCTGTGGCGGCGCTGCAAGACATGTAGAACATATACAGAATGTAACTGAAAGGTGCGGATAGACTTTGGGCACGTGGTTTTTGAGTTATAGCTTAACGAACGTTGTGACACGGTTGTCATTCATCGTAGCCTCGCTGTACCAGATGGATAGATAGAGGAGGACCCGCTGTGTGGCCTCTACGCTCTCCAGATTTGAATCTTCTGGAAATTACCTGTGGGGATGCAGTTCCTGTTGACAACGAAGAGTCAGTTCACCGTCGCATTGTGTCGGCATCTTTGAGCAGACGTTGCGTTTCATGATAAGTTCCGAGGCGTGCACTGAATCTCATGGAGGACATTTTGAGTATTAACTATAAGTGTACTGTTTCAGCTATAACTCACAGATGAAATATTTACGGACACATGTTGATATGGACTCTTTTTTTTTTCTTCTTATTTTGGTGTGTGGAATTCGTGCACAAAGTTTGTCCTCACTTTTCATTTCCCTGTGTATAATACAGACCTTTCTCGATTTGCACGTGTAGGTTTCATTGTGTGTCTCGTGTATTTAATATGGCGGCTGCAGCGATAGAATGCACTGAAGAACAACAGCTACATGCGATTCTGCTGTGATCAGTGTGGAAGTTACTGTCATCGGCAGGAAGTTGACGGTTAGATAGTCCCGTAACTGTATGAGCTAGGAAAGTTTATGAAAGAGTGGGAAGTTTCAGAAGGGGGGCATTCTGGGTCACCATTGAGGAGCAGATCAGTCAGCGTGTCTAGGGCAACAAAGGGATCATCGCCAATGAAACTGAATCTTCAACTATCAGTTATGACACGCGGTTAAAGAATGGATTGGAGATAAACAGAAAATATTTTATTGTGATCGAGTCCAGAATCTTATGGATTATTTGACGTAATGCAGGGCTGTTGCCTAAAGATTATACCCGGCGGTACGCCGGTCACGGTAGCCGAGCGGTCTAAGACATGCACTGTCTTCGCTCGCTCGGATGCTGGGATCGTGGGTTCGAATCCCACTCAGGGCAGGGATGTTTGTGTGCGTTTTTCTGTGTTTGTGTACAGGTAGAGAGGCCTTGGGACGAGCTGATCACCCGCCCAAGGAGTCCTACCGAATGTCTTAAGATCTAGTAAACCGAAGTGAAATGGAGAGTTTCATGGAGGTAGGCCTAGGCCCAAATGAGGGCTATAGTGCAGTTGTCTTTCTTTGGTACATACTCGTAACTGTTGGTTTAATGATTTGTGCACACTCTTAGGACATTCTGGACAAGGGAATTACAGTATAGACATTTAGCTCGGATGGATAAGAAATTCTAGTAGCATTTACATCGTGAAATCGCATATAGTGTACATAAAAGAACCGCGAACGAACGGACTTACTCACTGCTAATGAAATGCATATGATAACACTTCCCTGTACTACCAGAGTCTGACATTCGCCGCAGTCATGGTCATACTTCTTGTGCCATTTTCATACCTTTCGGGCAACAGCTTTCCCAGAAGTCGCTGTCCAAAGATTATGCAGGCATGTCTTATTTTGGTCATGCCGTAGGTCAGGCGTTTAGTCGCCGATTTTCATTCTCGGTAGCCGAGCTCATGTCGGGTCATGTGGGATTTGTGGTGGACGAAGTGGTACTGGGACGGATTTTCTCCTAGTACTTCGGTTCCCTTGCCCGTTTTCATTGTACCAACTTCTCATTCATTATTCATCCCACCATCGACCTTACATAGTTCCATCACTGACAGCGTTGTTAAATAAGCAACTTAAAAGAGAGCTGCTGGGTTTGTTTCCCGCCAGATCTGAATATTAATTGACTTACAGGTCATGTAGATGTCAGATCAGCTTTAAGATTTCAGTATATGGAGTAGGCTGAAATATTAAATTATGTTCTCAGATACTTTTGCCGCAGTTTTATTCACGTATGAATCTTGCCATTATGATTATGCATAGGAACTTAAGCGGTTAATTTATAGGGACTGCATTATTCAAGAGATGATGATGTAGAGGCTGGCATCAATTGCAATTTCATTTGGGTGTACAGTAACACTTAAATAATTATGTGACCTTAGTTCGTTGGTCTATGGTCTATGGTTCTGTTCGTTTGGTGCGCATAATTGAGAGTATTAACTGAACTAATGCAGCATTCATAGTCAGCTACCCTCGAAGTGAAGCCTACTTCTCCAGGAGCGTGTAATTTTTGTTATTGGGTTTCTCCTGTGGGGCGGCCGGCCGGGCATTTAGCTCCGGGACGCTGTATATGAGCAGATGACTGAAGGGGATCCTGTTTTCTGGAAACGGCCGTGAAGTTGCAGGGGACGTACAAACATCGAATTCCACGATTCAGAATTTTGAAAACTGATAGTTATTGAAGCCAAGAAACCTCTTTGTTTTATGAAATCAAGAGCTTTGTTACCATGGTTCCAGAAACCCATCATTGAATCATGTGCTGAGCCAGTTGAATCCCCGTCTCCGCCATAACATAATTTCTCTAACGGTCTTTCATTATTAACTTTCATCTGTGTATATTTGTCCCAGATGGATTTAACTCTGGATATCCCTCCGAACTCGCATGAAATGTAATTTGCAGTTTGTTAAATTCACTGCTACGGATTTTAGCGAACATGCTGACATTCCAAGTTCTACATCTCAATCCTTTCCCGTTCGTTACGTATGACATCAGAGAATCCAAATGTGAAGAGGCTTTGAGGCCATCCTCCCAGCCTTCAGATTGTAGGACATTCTTGATGGGCATTCGCGACTGCTTATTCGGCATATTAGTGGGCATCCTTCATTTCTGGAAGCGGATTTCTTTGCCCGTCTGTATATTTTTAATGAATTAGTTGTAATCCTGTACCTTGTAACACCTTTACTGTGATCTAAAATCTAAAATGACTAAACTCCTTGGCTTTTAGTCTGCAGGCGAACTATACTGACCGAGCGACCACCGCTTCTCGGCTAAGTCCCTTGTACTGCGACCACTTGTGGCCTACTGTACCAGACCCAGATGATAGGTGAGGGTGATTGTGGAGCAATTGGTGGAATGAAGATTGGCAGGGGAAACCGAAGTACTCCGAGAAAACCTGCCCCAGCACCACTTTGTCTACCACAAATCCCACTTGACGAGACCCGGGATCGAACCCGAGCCGCCGCGGTGGGAAGCCAGCGACTAACCGCTTGAGCTATGGCGCGGCCCTCGGCTAAGTTAGTGCCAACTTTTGCGGATAGAGGGTGTCGCGTGGTCAGCGCAACGGATTCCCACGGCCGTTAATTTTGGTTTTCTAGACCGGAGCCGATACTTTTGCAGTAGTTCCTCAGTTATCCTGACGAGGCTGAGTGGACCCCGTTCCAGACCCACTACTTCTCGGAAAATCTGGTACCAACGGGAATCGAAACCGGGACCTCTGGATCTGTAGGCAGGAAGTCTGACCACTAGACCACAGAGGCGGCCAGGTAGATCTGTAGCAGTGGACTTCATTAGGAATGAGTGAACAGTGAAGTATGTGCATTGAAGCTGAAGTAAAGCATCCAAATGAAATGTGAGGAATTGTCCGAAGAAGGTAATGTAGAATGCAGTAGAAATGTCACTCCATGGATTTCGGAACGATTATATGTCCATTATGAAACATTGCCGAATTGTGTTATTTTAAGCGTGTCTCTGTTTTCCTGTAGTGTCGCATACAGGCACAGTGCCGTTGAAACAGATGATACGCGTAACATTGCGTATTTATGACGCTGTGGCAGTGCGAAAACAGTACTGAAACTATACGGAACTTTCCCTTTAGCTGACTCACACTATATTCAGAACGGCTTGTCTGCGACCACAGACAGGGAGACTCACACTATATTCAGAACGGCTTGTCTGCGACCACAGACAGGGATTCCAAGTAAACTAATTCCTCATTTCAAGTACCGTAGTCTGTGGCGAGGGAAAGGGATCTTCGGAAGTACATCCCCTTATCATCCCCCAGTCTTGGAATGTTCCTGTTGTTGGTTAACAGAATTAACACTAAGAGCAACCTCATCGTAATTAATATTCGTGTAGCAAGTAAGTGTCCTCGCGAAATCTGATCAGTCATGGAGCAAACAGCTTTGATAGTTTGAGAAGCTGCGGTTTCATCGCATCCACTTCCATAATACAAGATACGCGCCTTGGCGCACACCGGCGAGGGAAACGTAGAATTAAGCGAATAGTACACAGCGGAACACTGGAAGAGGGGAAGGAAGAAAAACAAAGGAAAAGTCAAAGTGACATTGCGACTGACGGTCGGTCAGTAAGTCTCGGTGTTCAGCCCCATCTGGGGCTCATGACCGCATATTTATTACTTTTTGACAGTTACGTGTTGTTTCTTGTGGGGCGCCCTCTCTGACGAGAGGACGGGGTCTGTCTTTTGTATATGCTGCTGGTCCTTGCCAGCACAGTCTTTCTCGGGTCCGAGTCCCTTGGTACTCGCGAACATATTTTACTGTCTCAGATCGAGACTTCCCTTTTCGTCGCCTCCTACGACTGGCAGGGTGCCGATTAGGCATTCGACCCCGTCTCCACACATTTTTTCAAGAAAAAGGAGACTTTTTGGGAAGAACTAAAATATACTTTCATTTGATATGACAGACCGCATAGAAAACTACGCGTGCAATAATTCTTATATTGTTGCGTGTGTATTCGATGCCGCGGTAGCATTTTACCGAGCCGTTGCTTAACAGCGATAAGGGGATTCACATATAGAGACACCGAATGATGGGACGGATTTATGAAGTACGCCGTTAAGATGGGCTCATTGGTTCATGCATTCGAAAGTTGATAGGGCGGGGGATACACAGATACGACATGGTGATCTCATAAGCATACTTTTATTTTTTGAAACTAAGGAAAGAGAACAGTAAGCCAAGGCTGCCGAATCATGTCCGGTGCAATCGAATCGACCCTGACTGATACATAAGAGGCTACGAAGGTAGACTCTGAGCGTAACTCTACTCGATTCCAGCATTTGTTTGGAGTGAGGGAAACCACGAGAAAACATTCATGATAGCCGGAGTCACGACTGAGTTTGAGTCCTAGCACCTCTCGAATGCAAGTCTTAGAACGTTACCATTTCCGTGATCTGCTCAGCAAAAATTGGATCACAGGACACGCTTTTGTATGAGTGGATATTACAGTACATGGAGAAACAGGGAACGAAAACGAAACCGGACTTAACTAGCTTAGACCGGCTTCTGTGGAGATTCTGTTTTCGGTTTAATGGAAACAACATTCTTGACCGGTTCCATATCATTTCTTCAGTAAAGTTCTAGTCCTATGGATATGGTTATCCCCAGAAAATGGGCCAAGTTATTTGTTCAGTTAAGTAATCACATAATTTGAAATGTTTTAGTGGCATTATAGACGCAACAAGGGAACGGTTATGGTATATTGGAACGTGATGAACATTTTTTAGACATTATGCATTTTACGCTTCACCCTTATGTTAAAACCCGATGTGTGTATGATTCCATTCTGTACCAATAAATTATTCCTCATTTGGGAGCCACTTCAATTCCAGGAAATGAGGGAAGCGCCTGAATATAGTACACGTGACAAATTGATTTCGGTAGAACCAATATCGTATGGTTGTTCATGCGGAATATTCCAGGTACTCGAAGCGTTGTTTCTTTGCGTTCCCATATCATGCACTCTTTGTATTCGTACAACATGCAGGAAGAGAACACATGTAATGACGAACATACTACAGTATGTTTCAACTCGGGAACCTGAACCGCTAGGCGGATTTTGGTGAAATTTGTTGTGAGGCAGCCCTGAGCTCATAGATTTTAAATGACTACAGTCGGTAAAGGCACGGCGACAGGCGCTCGAAATTATGCGGCGGGAAGACAGCAGCAAGACTGTCGTGGTAACCATAGAGAGCATAGTGAACGAAAGAACAATCAGTATATCGGTAAGGATAGTAGCCATGGCAACGAAGAGAGACTAAGTGCCCACAGCAGTGAATTATAGAGCTTTAGGAGCCGTTGAACACCACCAGGATTCAAAATGCCAAGGTGCAAAGGATGCTTCTGATTACTGTGGATTCTCCGTATTTCACTTTTCAGTCTTGTTTTATAACGAAATAAATGATTGAATTGTATCTGATAGCCGTTTGTATGTCCTCTGCTAATAACTTTAGACTATGGACCTTGATATGAAGACCCTGATATTGGAGGTAGCCATGTTTTCGTACTTTGTAATTTCTTAGCGTAACCAGCAATATTGCTGCCGTGCGAACATATGAGGTGGATGCTATTTTAGGTACGGTTATGTTTTCACACAGGGACCTGATTTCTTTTACTGTGGAGGGTCATTTACGAATAGACAGCTCGTAAAGTAGCTTTGTTTGGACAGTTTGAAATCTGTATTTGGCCTCCTTTTTCGGAAACAGTAAGTAATGAACTCTTGTACGAGTATTAAACACATTTACCATTCTCCTGAAATATATTTTGTGTATCAGTTAAATGAACCAATCATTGCCACAATTGTGTAGATAATAATAACTAACTGTAGATAATAGTAAGTAATGAACCGTAACAATGAAGTATGGAGGTAGATCGTAAAGAATTGTAAAAGTTTTGTATGAAGAATTGTTTTATGTTACGTAGCAGCAGTGAGTTTCCGGAAGCTCTGGCTGTGAGAATCTGTGCTGTTAGAATTTATGTACAGGAAACCCCGTGAAGTTGGGAAGTAATGCGAAATCTGTGCGAACTGCATGTTCTGGAATGCGTTTCCATGTTAACCGTTAATTAATGCAACTTCGATGGAAGATATCACAAGAGGAACATAATGCGCTGTGTGAAAGGACAAACTAGAAGCACGTACATTAGACTGCAGTTTTTAATACACGTAGAAATAAAGATCCCCTTAAAGAGAAAATAGCAAAGAACAGCTTCCCGTTTTTATGGTTTCCACCACATTTTACAAGTAAAGAAAGGACGCATTCGGATAGTATTCGAGGCCATAAAACTTCAGTGCAAGACAATTAAGTACAGGGTGAGTAGAAACGATCTGTAACCATTTGGGGGGAAAACATTAAATTAAAACCTGTCAGAGTTTATTTTCCCACTTAGGGGTGTTCTGTATGTGCACCAGAGGCAACCAAACACATCGAGTCTGTCCACACATTTTGAATCCTTTGGATATGTGTTCAACATCGCCTCTTCGGGCTTTGACTTCATTTATATCTGTTACATTGTGGCGAAAATGGAGAGCGCTCCGTCTTTTTGTTCTCGCCTAGGTTTTTCTCCGAGTACTTCGGTTTCCCCTGCCAATCTTCATTCCACCTATTGCTCCACAATCACCCTCACCTGTCATCTGGGGCTGGAACAATAGGCCAGAAGTGGCCGCAGTACCAACTGGGCTTAGTCGCACCCCCATTAGAAAAAAAACGTTTAGCACATACGAAAGGCCCACAGACCACCTTGGGATGTTGAAAGTACGCGAAACGCATTTGCTTTTGTGCTATATTTGACTTACTGGATTGAGTTAGCGACTGTTTTTTGCTTCACATTGTGGTAATTTGCTTTTTAAACATGCTGTCCCACACATGGAAAGTAGCCCCGTCACTCGGCATTGGCTTATGAAGGATCTGTTAATGTTTCGTCACCGGAATACAGACCATCATCACAACAAAAAGAGCCTTTGAAAAGGTAGCACAGTTCAAGCGTTCAGGAAATACACTAGCAGATCAGCATTGCATGCCCTAAAAAAATTAAGAGTAGATTAAATTCGGGAATGCTGTCTGCCGTTCTGCCCAGAATCTTGTCTTGTCTTCTGCAATCTGAAGACATAAAAGAATAGAATATACAAGAATATAATCTTCCTTCAGTTTTATGTCGTTTGAAACTGTGCCTGTCACTTTAACGGAAGAACATAGATTGAGGGTGCGTGAGATCACAGTGCCAAGGAGAATATTTGGACCTAAGAGGGACGAGGAAAGACGAGCCAGGAAAATATTGCGTAGTGAGGAGTTTCGAGACTTGTACCTTTTACTACACATTTTTTGAATATTCAGATCGGGGAGAATGAGATGGACAGGGCTTTATAGTACTCGTGGGAGAAAAGTGCGTGGGTAGTTTCGGTAGGAGACTTTGAAGGAAAGATAACATTACAAACATAGGCATAGAAGAAATAATTTGTTAAAATAGACGTTGATATTGGTGGGAAAGCCAGAAGGATAGAGACCACTGGGAAGACCAAGGCGTAGGTGGGTGGCCAATATTAAAAAGGATCTTAAGAGAGAGGATGGGATGGCATTGATTGGATTGATCAGGCTCAGGATAGAGACCAGTGGAGGGCTCTTGTGAACATGGTAATGAACCTTCGGGTTCCATAAAATGCTGGGAAATTCTTGAGTAGCTGCAGAATTGGCAGCTCCTCCAGAAGGGCTCAGCTCCATGAGTAAGTAAGTAAGTAAGTAAGTAAGTAAGTAAGTAAGTAAGTAAGTAAGTAAGTGAACCTGGGATGGGTGGTGTGCCTGAGGGGTAGTGTTGGGTGCTTACAAACACGGTACTGAACCTTCGGGTTTCATAAAATATCTGAGCAAGTGCATTAGCTTTTGAAGCAGGGGTTAGTTCCATCAGCAGACATCTTGTTGGAAATGTGACAGAATTGTATAACTCTTCCTCTCACCATTCGGATGGATGGCTTCACTGATTGAAATCTGTTACTTTTCATCCGGAGACGTTTCGGCAGATCCTTCCAGTTTTCTGTGCTGAATCTAATTTACGACATGTACGCCTTGTTGACTTTGTGGACTTCTAACAAAGGACCGACTGTCTTCCTCTGTATCGTCACTAACAGAGTGTCAACTAGAACTTTTCTTCTTATACAATCAACCTGTGTCACAGAAATGTTTGCCCCATGCATAAATAGATTGTTTAGAAGGTGAATTCAGTCCGAACTCCGATAGCGTCGCTGCATTAGTTTCACAGACCCGATTTTGTTAAACAGCGAGACGGCACTTCGCTTTCTGTACAGGTGTCAACTTTGCTACAGATCATTGCAACTGCATGCGAGCTTTGGTTAGAAACGTAGAAATTTCTTGTTTAATGTCCGAATATTCGGTTGTGATATATTTTCTTGATTACTTCACAAAAAATGTAGGAAATGGTAAAATACATTTGTGCTCACCCTGTAAAATTCTCATGTTGGTGTTTGTAATGAGCCTCAGCCGTTTAGACTACCACAGCCACAGACCTGGAACAGACGAGTGAAGAAACAGGAAGGAAAATCATGAGAGTGGGCAGGTGTGACATGGATTTGAATATAAAAATATGTGTACGAGTTCCTTTAAATTGAAATATATGTTCCTGTTCATTCATTGTAACATGAAAGTGTACGCGCAGTATACGTAGTATAGATAGCCAAGTCGCGTGCAGTAAAGTCATACCTACATGTGCGTCAATTCGCATGTTCTCGGTCGATCTCTGTACTCTGCATTATCACGAATGTTCTTTGAAAAGCTAAAATATTTTGTTTATCATTCCTTATGTTCTTTGATACCGATACAGAATCCAGTTTCTGTAGTAGGACACACATTGAACGAGGCACTCACATCTGATTCTGCATACATCCACATTTTATGCGGAGTTGGATAATGAAAGGCGAGTATGTGTCCATGTGGACGGAGATAACATTTGGCATCATTAGCTAGAACTCTTTCTCTTTTGCGCTTGGCGGTGGGCATCGGACGCAGGGTGTCGCTGATGTCGGCCAGTCGAGTTAGACTTTCTGTTTGTGGGGTTATTTGCTCCCTTGTCACGACCGTCAAGTCTGGGTCATTCAGTGTCAAAGTAGCTAGACTTGGGTTTTAGTGGATTTTGGTACAGATCCTTATAAAAGAGGGCGATGAAGTTAAATATGTATAGCCTAAATACATCATACAGCAGTAAGTTCTCGGAAGAACTAAGCTCCAAATTTCCTTTGATTCTAGATGGACCGCATAAAAACGACGCCTCTTACGCAACAATAGAGGTATCGGTGTTTTCTGTGGTGGCTGTCCCGAGGCTATATAACGGGGATCTTACGCACTTAGAATTAGAAATGAGCTGAGTTCCGGAGTTGGCATTTGGCAGAATAACGGCAAGAAAGGAATTAGGTTGTGTCTGAAGTGACAGACTGCTATGAATCCGTTGCAAGGACTGGTGAAGACCGAAGACACTAGTGGGTGTAACAGTGACCTGTAAGGTGTGGAAATAACTGTAGCGCTTTAATTGCCTGTACTTTTGAATGGTGTGTATAAAAGGTAAAAAAAGGTAACGCTAGCCATGTAACAGGCCGCGGAGGTCAATAGGGTAATGAGATGTCTATGCTCCCACATTTTCTAGACAGTCGACTCGCAGGTGGTTGTGAGGTTGTCAGCTTTACGCGCCTGTCGCCCTTAACCCCCCCCCCCGGAGCATCCCTGATACTCATTCCTGTTAGTGGCTGAGTTGAACCTAGGGCCATAGTGCGGCTGGGGGGATTAGGTCATTGAAAAATTCAATTGCATCGGGAATCGAACGCACGACCTTACTGTTTGTGCCTCAACCAACTACACTACCGCGTGCCTCGAGTGGTGTGTATAAGGTGTCAATCCAGTCATCCAGTCCAAAACACGTCTATAAGTCACGCACAGCCCCTACACGTGACTGTATACATACTAAGTCTCATAAGGATTGGATCAGGGATTCAGAAGTTATGGGAGAGGATTCACAGACCACATACAGCATGGAGATCGCATAAGCCTACATTAGGAAAGTAGCCTAAAATAATCATAATTTACACTATCACGAGATGCCATATTTTCCAAAATGCTTTATATTCAACTTATTAAACTGTAAATAGTGACCTTTCATCAAATGCGCGTTTATTGTTCATATAATTTGTGACCCACAATTTGGTTTCGTACTGTGGCTGGTTACCATTACAAAACTTGTACGTGGAAGTGATTAAGACGGTTATAAGGCGCACATGTAACAGAATCATCAAGGCAGTAACTCAGTAGCATTACTTAGTTATTAATGTACGGTGTGACGATACAGAGATATGACGTCTTTCCGTAGATGAGCAAAGAGACTTTATCTCACTATTTTTCTTTTAGGATACGAAACTGTGGAGCAAGGAATATCACACTGAATGCAGTACTCGAAATGTAATAAATAGGTTACCTATCTCCGGCTACTGTACCTCTGTTCTGTACAGGCGATAAACCGTTAAGTCACGCGCCGTCATTTCTTAATCCTAGTACGACAGAGAAATTGTAAATATCTGATCGAGCTGGGCTAATTGATGTGATAATCCTCTTTTATTGCAACATACCCTCTTACGTACTTTGAGTATCGCAAATTACGAGTGTATAAATATTGTATAAGTAGCGCAGGCAAGGAGTGTTTGTTTTGTACGATATTTTGTTTAATTAAGAAGTTACCTTTTCGTCCTTATTCTGATGTTTCCGTTCGAGAAATGCTGATAGTTTTTTTTGTGAAAGCAGCGAACGTTGGATGGTGACTCTGTTTTACCTCCCCCCCGCCGATTAATTAGTTCTGTTGGCGGAGCGAAGGAAAGGTTTGGGGTGATAAGGGACCGAGAATGATATCGATTTCATATATTATAGAGTTTCAGGGGTGGGAAAGTACTGAATTGCCCCGATTGATATTGTGCTGTATAGACCTGCTGCTAGGCAAAGACCTCGACGCAACGAGAACAGCCGTTGCTATGCAATAGACGAATAAACAAACAGCGATACATCAAATCGGTTTCCGAGCAACGGCTCTGTGAAAAAGTTCCCGTCGAAATATGACGCACACAACAGTGCAGTTGCAATGGAAACAGGATGGTGTTTCCTGCGTGGGCCGTGACGAGAAGTTGAATAGAAGACTGTTCGGGAAGTTGAGTGCAGTTGACAGTTGTCAGGAGTTCTGTACGGGACCTGAGCACGGAAGCAGAGGGATATCCATTAACATAGGTTAACAAGCAATGGCTAGTGAAGACTATAACAGACTGAGAAGACATAGTGTGTCATGTAGTGATATGTGAAGTGTAGTAACGACTTGTATAAGTGTGCCATAAATCCCGTTATCAATCCAAAACCCGTACATGGACACACCCTAAATACGTGACTTTCGGTATTTCTGTGAAGTTAGGCAAATCAAATGAAGGATGTTTGATTGGACTGGACGAACAACATGGCTACAGAATTTTCGTGGGGAAACGTCGGGGAAAGTGGTCGAATTATAGAGGTTTGAACTCAGAGTAGCTTTAATACTAGTGATGTTGAACTTACCGTCCCCCCCCCCCAAACGTTAATCATCAAATTATAATTGAATGAATTTTAATGACATTCAAAGTGGGTATAGAAAACGGAAAGAAATTGTTCCGTACAAACTCCTTTATTACTGACTTGCTGAAGTGCCAGTCCTCCACGGGTTTGCTTAAAATAAACTTGTGCTGTAATAATGAAATTGCATTTTTGTAGAACTCACTCTTCGTGGCCTTCTAGCGACCGCCACGCTTATAACCGAGGGAAACAAAGGATTTTGTGTTGTGTGTTTGTACAAGTATCTTGTTATCATGTGGATAAGTATGATGTACTTTCTCCGAGGTATGGCGTCACTGTAAAGAGCTCTATACTTCGGTACTTAACCCTGTCGCAACTGAAACGTATGCTCTAATCCTGAACCTCTGTATCTGTTATCCGGATTGAGGCATACTGCAAGCCTTGCACTACTAAACGAGCCCGTTTACGTGTTATGGCACCTGGTGAAACATACAACTCAGTGATGGATTTGCAGTAATAGATGCCTTCGATCACGTAACTTCAGATGACGTCCCCACTTTTCAAAATTGATTCACTGGCTTAGGAATCACGGTTCATATGCGGGTGATAGCGCATATTGAAACTTTACGTTACCTTTTTAGTGTAAAAGACTGTTAATGTAATAGGAGACTGTAAATTGCATACCACGGTGAAGTTGAGGCTGTACCTGTAAGGAACTGCAAACCGTACATAGTTGTTTCGAATTATAGCCCCAGTCTCTAGAAATCTAGGGTCCGTTAAAATCTATTTTAATATTATCCGTAGGGCTTAAAAGGAATTGGATGTAGTCTCTTTTGATTTCTCACAATGCCCATGCAGTGTATTACTGAATCTACATTCCATGCCTATCGTTCTCAACTTCGCTTAGTGAGGGTGGAGTCCAACTGGGTACACTCGGCACGGCGGCCACTGATTGGCCTATTGTACCTGCCCTGGGTGATTATGATGATGGACAATTTGGTGGAATGAATATTGGCAGGGGAAACCGAAGTACTTGGAGAATACCCTCCCCAGCGCCACTTCGTCCATCACAAATCCCACCTGACCAGACCCGGGATCGAACCCGGGCCGCCGCGGTGGGAAGCCAGCGACTAACCGCTTGAGCTATGGCGCGGCCTATCGTTCTCAAATTAGTGATCATTTTAATAATATTTGTCAAAGCTTCTCAGCATTCAGTTTTCTCCAGTCCCCTGTTCTTCTGTTCTGCATCGTTTTCTAAAATATCCTTAAATTCTGTTCCCTCCAAAGGGTGAAAGACGGCTCAGGAGCTATCGAGGTTGTTCTCAAATGCTTTCGGGGCACTCAGATCGTATGATAAGTTCAGGCAATTAGAGACAGGTGGACCCGACGCCAGCAGTATACACGGGTTTGAACGCTTGGGGAATGGAACTGCACGTGTTGGTATGTTGTGTAAGTACAGGAAAATTAATTGGTACCCCTGTAATGAAAATTATGGAATCTCAAGAGGAAGTCTGTATTCCGAGCGCTCCACCTCACCTCCGCCAGGACACGAGCATCACCAATTTATAGATAATAGTATCTCTTAATCTTGTTAATTAAGTTTAGTGTACGAGAATGTTGGCTGGGCGATGGCCCATACTTCACGACTGAAGACTTCTTGCGCTGCCAAGACCCACAGCCATGAAAGGTATTTCACCATCCGAGCAAGCACTTGAATGCGTGAGTGAAGTAGATTTTCCGGATTCTTCCTCCACTTCCACAGCCATACGTACATCGCGGCGCGGTTCATTGATTCTCGCTAGTATGAAATGGATATTTTGGTATAATGTATGTCCCTGCCTTTCATATGAACAGAATTTAATATGTTGCAGGCCAATATAACCGTGAAATTCTAACGAAAACCTGTCACCCTTATAGGCCTTTATGCCTGTGATTTAATTCTGTTATTTGGCTTTGTTGCCTGTTCCTACCCATCAGAGCAAGGAAGGGACGATGGTTTAACACGTAGTAGGGGTTATAACCACTACAGGTACTGTTGTATAAAAGGCTTGTTGGCGTCATTAGCTTCGTGCATATTTGCACCTCAAGATTTATGGTTGCCNTTAAGTAAGTGATTCCATAGAGTGATTTTCTTATTGTGATGGGCGAGTGTACCCTTTAAGACACATGGCCTTACACCTTTAGCATCTAAACTTTGAAGCACTCATTATGTATCCGGAAATAGATCTGTTACATGAGTTTTCCTAGTTTTTTATTCATGATTTTATTGCCATTTATTAATTCTTAACGTCGGAATTTGTCTTCGCACTGGGGACTCCCTCCGTCTGTCTCTGGAGGCACACAGGACCTCAGCTAACCACCATGTGCTTATCGTTCAATAAGGAGTACTACTTGAGAGAGACCTAGTTGTAAATGGGAGTATACTATTAAAATAGATCGTAAGAAACAGAATATGAGACTTTGGACCAGATTAATCTGGATCGGATGGGATCCAGTGGCTGGCTCTTATAAACGTGATAATTAACCTTTATGTTCGACTAAAGGCGGGTGGTTCTTAACTAGTTGATCGATTGTCGACTTTTATGAAGGAATCTGCACCATGTTTATGATTAAGTGGACAGAGTTTTGCGACAATACGTGTTTCTGTTAATGTTTAAATTACGAACTGATCGAGGGGTAATTCTGGACTGAGAGTGATGCTAATTGCAGTACACCACTACAAAATCTGTAAAACATCCTCAATTATTTCAGAGCGATAATGATAATGATAATGATAATATAAGTCCTCTATCAGTTTAATTGCCATAAAAGCTGCGTAATCGGAAAAGAACATGTCAGTTTTCTGGCGGGAGCCTATATGAATTTGCAGTGGGTTGCTGTTTTCCTTTGCTGTAGCTACAAGTAAAGTACACCATAGCTGAGTCCGCGTAGTATGACACATTCGGACCACCGATCATGGTTTAAGGTATCGTGCCGGAATAAAGTATTAATGTCTTTTTATGTCGTTTTGATGTTCGAAGAGATCAGGAATGGTAACCACGTACGGGGCTGGGCAGGTATAGAGTGTAACTTCGAAGGCTGCAATGTTTAGTGTGTGTGATAGATAGGAGTGCCCATTCAACAGATTCTGTAAATAAGAAGTTTTCTTTAGCGAGTCCCTGTGACCCCTCCCCCTTTAGCGGAAGTGACGGTATTGTACATTCCTGTTTTCATCTGTCGATTAATCGACCAGCAGTTTCGGGTTAATAGGTTCAGTGTTTTGTTTGCTGACATTTTTTTCCCCCCTTGGCACTACAGCTCCAGTGGGCCCAGGCCTACCTCCATGAACTTCTCCGTTCACTTCGGTTTTTCTAGATCCTACACGTTCGGTAGAACTCCTTGGGAGGGTGATCAGCTCGTCGCAAGGCCTCTACCTGTACACAAACACAGAAAAACGCACACACAAACTAAACATCCATGCCCTGAGTGGGAACCAACCCACGATCCCGGTTTCCAAGCGAGCGAAGACAGTACATGCCTTGTTGACAGTTAAACTTACTTTATCTTTCCACATTGTTGCCCATTTTAAGATCGAAATGGCTTTGAGGAGCGTTAATTTGACCATGCTTCCCTGTGTACTTGTATATGAGCATTGCACGTCCCACAATTAGGCTTTTAAGACTGAAGAACTTGGTTTCCTCTTCTGTCTGTTCTAACGCCTTCTGGTTCAGTTCACCATATGGCACATTTGCGCAGCTTTTTAAGTTGTATTTGTTTAACCGGTCCCTAATTTTAGAATACCTATTCCCCGTCTTAAAACCAACACGCCGCGTTTGTATATACGAAGTGGACTGCGTTCCGCATTGGTACGCATGGACTGACTCATGTACAGTCTTCATAAGAAAGCACCAGTGACCCAGGAAATGACAATTTCTGTTTTGAAACGTGAGAGAATGAAGGGACAGGCGGTATTCATACCGTTCCACAGTTGGGGGTTTGGGATATAATATGAAACGCACCTTTGTGGAGGGGTAAGGTGGGCATCCAGAAATAACCGAAACGGAAATGGAAGTGGAAGTGTGGTCGAGCTAGGAATTAATTAAAGTATGTTTTACAGAACTATAGCTCAAACAAAGAATTTCAGGAATGAAGAAAGCCGGCGCGCCGTGGCGCCTGCGCAGATACTGCCAGGAATGCATACTGATTCTGTGAACTAGGAGTAGTCGAGAGAAAAACAGGGAGGTCGGCGTAACAGCGGCCTAATAATTTTTTTCCCCCATTTCAATTAATTTCTTTTCGGTAATGTTATTGTGTCATTTAGTAAAGTCTGAAGCATAAAAGAACCGAACGAATTAATATGCTGTGAAAAGTGCAATAAACCGATTTCAGGGATAATTTCTCTTTAATCTGTCATGATGCGTCCGTGATATCTCGGGATAACAGGTGTTACTATGATTAGTTGGTAAAGGGTACACTTAGGCGAGAGCCTCCAGGGCTGAGATCACGTAGACTTAGAATTAGGGTTCAGTGGATGTACGGGATCAGACTTTTGTGATTAGGGCGACGAATGTTGAGGTTATAAAACGCAAGCATTTATTGATCAGCTGTTGTAGCCGTCAACTTTATGTTAAGGATCCTGCCCCACGCGGTTTGGCTAGTTTATTGTCCTACAGCCGGAAAGGATGTAGGGGAATAAACCAGTTAACTGGTTTTTAGCACAAGCGAACGTTTTGGCAGACACAATATTCTACCGCTTTATATCACCTCTTTCGCAAGATTTAGTTTCTTACAGCGGTGCTTATGAAGAGCACTGTCTTCAGGGATATATCACCATGTAACTCCACTTTCCACCTGCTTTCACTCTGCTTTCTTGTTCGCTTGTTCTTCGACCTTGAAAATGGAGGCGTTATGTTACTCTGAAACGTCGCTTGACTTTTAACGACCTACAAGGCATTGTATCCCAGAAGATGGTACTCTTCTGTCTCACTTTAATGTGCGTTGCGTAGCGCGTTTGCAGTTGAAGGGCATCTACTAAGACAATGATTCTGCAATTAGAGACGAACTACAAGAGCTTGTTGCGCAAAGTGGCTTTTATTTTGAGAAGGAAAGTATGCAGTCTTGTATGCCCCCACGTTAAAGGACTCTTTACTTCCATTACAAATTATAAATTTAATAGAAATGTAAATAGTTGTTGATTCTGACGACGGTGTATAACAGAATCACTGGATTTGTGGACTTTTGGATTTTGTCCATCCGGTTTTCTGCATACTAGAAAACGCAACGTTTCGGAAACTGGATGTGTTTCTGTCCCGCGGGTGTGGGGGTGGGGGGAGACATCTAGTCAGTTGGGTTCCATAGAATAACAGTGATTGAGGTTAGCTTTTTCTAAGAGAACCAGCGGAGCAGGTGTCTTCTGCCCCCTCACCTGAGGACGTAAACAGATCCAGTTTCCGAAACGCTGTTTTTTCTTGCTACTAGAATACCGGACGATGGACAAAGTCTAACAACCCAATGATTCTAAACATTTGTGGTTTAAATATTTGAACAATATAATTATTTTGAGTTCAAATGTTCTGTCAGTCACTTGTTAATTTCTTTTTAAAAGAAATGGTAGGTTATGTCCGTGTGTGTGTGTGTGTGTGTGTGTGTGTGCATGCATGATCTCGTTCGTCCATACCATATACTTTCTAAGCAGCTGACGAATTTTTATGAAAGCGGTGCGGATTTCATGTCATTGGAGGCTGTCTCATCCTCGTAGTCCTCCTGAATTCCCTGAAGCCAGGATAACCATCCTACTGATAATGTGTTGTTATTCCTATGTGGGAAATACGTTCCGCACTTGATGTGTGGTCCTGATGTACTGGGCGGTAAAAGTCAACCTTCCAAAGCACATTTTTCTTTGTGTAAAACATAATTTAACAATATTATAGACAGCAGGCCCATAGGTAATAAACCGTTTCAGCTAGGCATGTGAAAGTTAGCGTGGAAATAGATCCTAAATGTGCATATGGATCTGTTAATGAAACATTTGTTTCTGATCTGTTCTATCACAGTGACGGAAGCAAGCATGTTCACTTATATCTTAAGGGATATAGCGCTGTGTAGTCCGTGGACGGCCTAAGAATACAGAACTCTCCTTAACCACCGCTGTGAGAACCTCATATCTTACGAAGCATGCCATTAACAGTGTAGTGTATCCTACATATTTACATGTAAACAATAGGATAATCTAGTACTTAATTAATACTTCACTAGTAAATTAGCTACCAGTTCTCCTTACGAAGTATGTTGCTGATGTTAACCAGTTATCGTACTGATTAATGGTAATAGATGGACTATTGAGAAATTGTAATCGCCTGCTACTGCTATAAGGTGACTACGGAATGTACGAATAAGAGGATTCGTGTATGTTGGTTCTGGCTGTCACTTTCGGAGGCTTGGTGAAATATTTGTCTGGAATGTTAATTTGGTGGCCCATTATTATGTGAATGGAATTATTAGCAAGCGATTTAGATAATACTGCCCAGAAGTTATTGGTTTTCAGCGCTAGAAAGGCTCGATAGGTCGAGTTGAATCTGAGTGGCGACTAACTCGCGCAGTCACATCCCATGGGAATGCCCCTCGTAGTTCTGCTTGTCAGGGGAATCCGTGACAGATTTAACTGCCGCTGCTGCCACATGTACCACTTGCTCAGAGCGAAGGAGGCCGCCCTATACTGCTCAGAAATGTATACCGTGTCTCTGGAACCTGACTGAACGTTCTACCAAGCTCTTAAACATGCTTGGACGGTTTCCGGCCCTGAAACGTCAAGCGGAAGTCTAAAGCGTTACATGTCGAGCAGCAGATGTACGAAGTACATTTTCTGATGGTTTTCTGACGTTTGAAATAATTTAATTAGTTGCATCACTTGTATAAGTATTTTGAGTAGGTGAAATCCTATGTCGAACCAATGGATTGAGCCGAGTGTTGGCTGTTTAATTAGCTTAACGGTGAACATACAACGAAAATCTTATCAGTATTCACCGAATACTTCTGAAGACAACATTTTTTAGTAAGAGGTCTGAAACCAAGAGTTGTCGGGTGAAGTTCTAATTCGCATCTGTCAGTGAAATCAGTCCGACGGATTCCTGATGTGTATTTCTTATTCTTCACCGCGTCCAGGTTTTTTTTTGGGGGGGGGGTACAGCTTTCTGCCTATGTAGCGGGTGTAATGCGTTTGAAATATCAAGTCGATCACTCTTCTTCAACTGCTGCCGTGTTTAGGAATGAGTGGAGTTTTACCTCCTTGCCTTTTCTTGATGGCGTGATACTTACCCACAAGGAGAACTTTATAATTCATGCTGTAAATGAAACTCAAAACTGAAGTTAATATATTTAGTTAGAAATGACCATTTTGCAAAAAAGAAGTGACATAAAATTAAATATATCATCCGTTGGGAGCAACTTTCTTGTGGTTGATTGTTTATGAAGTTACTACTAAATCATATATCGGATGTGCAGTGCAATGTCTGTAATCTTCATTATCTTTGCTATGTTATCATAGATTATATTTTGCATTGGCAAAACATGAAACATTACGAAGAAACTGATTTTAATAATGTGTGTACTTCAGACTGGGGAGACCTGTGTTGAGTGGCTTGACAGCCGGTGGTTTGAAGCGCACACAAAACTATACGTATATCCCAAATGAGATTTGAACCCGCGATTCTAGTGTACGCACCAGACATAATTGTGCCGTGAAATAGCCAGGCCTTGGTTTAGATTGCAGAGACATTTAACTGAGGTTTCGGAAAGCTGTGGGGGGGGGGCGAATGATTCGCATAGTTATTGCAGTGAGTAACAAGACAGTCTAGTTCCTATCATCCGACTGTTTGTTATGTTCTGTAGTGGCCAACTTGGTTGTTAAATCCTGTCTGATGTAAGTCTTAAGTTTTGGTTGTGTGGATGCTATGTTCTGTCAGGACGTAACGGACTAACTTGGGATTAAGTTTGACTATTGCAGTCCCAGTATACGGTGTTTCTCAGGCTGATGATTTGTTTGTGTGCGCAACAGTCGCACATGTTTTCCCAAAGAAGTAGGCCCATTCAAAAGAAAATGCGCATTCATTGCTAATTGCACATTGAATCTTAATGCACGAAGTACATTTTGTAAAACTCTCCATCTTCCTCACCCATCCCTATACATCAAAGATCCAACAGCGCCCATTCGTGGCGTTGGTATTGATTGTTTAATGCAATTTCTCTATACCGACCAAAATTCGATTTCACTTTTCTGGCTTCGGTATTTCAGCCACATGCCCAGGGAGTTATGAAGAGCAAAGAAGGAGATTAATTATCTGGCAGTTCGCCCAAACAAGGGATAAACTGCTAATTTCATAGCCGACTTTTTGGTACGGTCATGAAAATTTTAGGCGCAGTTCCCATCAGAAGAAGAAGAAGAAAAAGAAAGAAGAAAATCCGCAAATGAAGAACCGGTTATTTACTTGCGGATTTTCTTCTTTTTTCTTCTACCCTGAAGACGGAGGCGATACGTACCTCCGAAACGTCGGTTAACAATATATACACGGCGCCACATTCCAGAAATCTGCTCTCTTCATGGTCACTGCCGTGAAAACCTCAAATTTTACACGTACAATTGATGTCTGCGAATGGATATTTCTAATCTTTAAAGACTACCTGTTTGGTCTTCTTTCTAAACCTAGTACAGGTATGAGAGTGACTTAGAGAATTTCGTAATATCATCTCCACGCTGAGACGTGAATGGACTCAATTTCCAGAGGATTATATTTTTTATATAAAGGGCTAGAACAATGGGCAGAGTGGAAACAGCTAACGTTAAAAGTTTTCACATTACCGTTAGATCATTTTAAATATAATTTTTCTTTTCACTTAATGTATTCTATGCATTAAATTCATTCGCACACTAATAATTTACCTGATCAGGCTCGAGGTGTTGGAATGGCGGTGTGGAATGTTGGTGCCAGATATAATCACAGAACTGTCTTTGCCATGTGTAAAGAATGTTATCTTTCCCGTCCTGCCAAGGCTTGTCTGCTAGGGTAACTGGTCGAGTATCTGTGAAACCAACCCCTTTCAGAGACCGTTTATCTTGAAACAGATCTAACGCACTGTAACATGAAGTTTGTTTCACTGGTCTGCAGACTTTGAAACATTTCTGCTATATTCATTACCGTGCAGGCCTAACCATGATTGAGATCATCGCTGTTACTTGCACAGATTAATGTCGGTAATGAAGGTTCATTCGAGCTACTCTAGCTTCAGATTAACAGATGCGTAATTGCAATTTTACTCCAGTAGTTGGTGGTGTTATTCATTTATTTCACTTACAAATCTAGTATTAACATTAGTGATAGTAGTACACAGCTTGGGCCGCCTCTGTGGTCTAGTGGCCAGAGTTCCTGCCCACAGATCTAGAGGTCCCGGGTTTGAATCCAGTCGCTACCAGATTTTCTGAGAATTAGTGGGTTTAGAGCGGGGTCCACTCAGCTTCTTGAGGATAATCGCGGTATTTCAAGGAAATAACGTCTTCGGTGTAGAAAACCGAGATTAGCTCACCACGTGACACCCTCTACCCACAAGAGTTTGCACCAACTTCGCCGACAAGTGGCGGTCGCTCGGTCGGTATAGTTCGCTTGCGGACTACAGGCCACAGAGTTCGTTTTTTACTACTCAGCATCTTCAAATATTTTGATACTAACAAAGGTAAGGAACAGTGAGATTGTTACATGGGCCTATCAGAAATTTGCTTTTCTCCACGGACTTCATTCAAGCAGGTCCTTCGCGCTGTATAGAAAAGTGTTTTCAAGAGGAAGGCATTGCTCATTGTGAGAATATGTAGCATACAGTGCGTCCATTTAGTTACAGTACCGGTTGTAAGTTTCGTTATTTGTAAATATGAATGAGACAAGAAATGGAAGGCAAAATGTGGAAAGTTAATGCATGTTAGTGAAGTTCATTGTGAGCTCGTTTAGTCGTTTTGCGTGCTCCTCTTCGGTATACCAGTTCTTGTCACTAGAAGACTTGGATTCTTAGCTACGTCTCTGCTTCTTGGCTTAAGATAGGCCGCGCTGTCGACTTCAAGTTCCGAAAACACTTAATTTCTTCGTAGCCCCGTACATGAAAGTAGAGGAGCAAGATCCAGAGATACTCCTAGAATTGGCCACGGTTTCACACATTCTCCTCAGGTCCCAGAACAGCCTCTGAGCGTGTTGGAACTTTTCATGTTACCACAAAACGAAGACAATAAAGCGATCTCTCACTTGACGCGGCCCTACCTTCCAACTCAGAGACTGTTCATAGAGGTGTGACGTGTTACGAGTGGAAGTTCAGACTCTTGGCCGCAGCGATATCCAGATCTCGCTCCGCTGTAGGCCAGTGGTACTGCCCGAAAGGAGCTATATCTTGTGATGATGACGGTGCTACAGACGGTATGGCGGGCAGAATGAAGAGAGTGGTTTCTGTAATTGCAGATCTCGCTCGATGTTGCAAGAATTGGAATCCGGGCGAGGCGACCTCACAGCAACTACCGTGAAACACGTTGACCAGTAAACATGAGTATTTCCTTTTTTGTTTCATGTTTCTAGCGTTAATTGTTTTGAAACAGCCGAGGCTGAGCACCGGGAGGACTGTATTTGGACGCCCTCAAATTGTTTGTATGAAGCTCTCTGAATGTGTTTATGAAGATATGTATTTCTTACTTGAACTTGAGCTTGTGTCCAGTCCTGACCGGAGGATGAACTTGACCGATACGAGTCAAAATGAGCATTACTCGACAGCTTTTAGTGCAGACCAAGCGCTGTAATACAGAATTTAATAGAAATCAGTGAAGTGGTTTTTGAGGTGAAGCAAACGACCATCCACGTTAAGAGATTTGTGCACTTCTTGCAACGGAACGTAAATTTTGGGCCATTGAACGGTAAGGATATACGCAAAGCAGTGGGAAGTTCAGCACAATATGTAGTCCTTTTGTCGGTACGAATTCGCAGATGAAAGACGATATAATGCGGCATTTTCAGTTGAATCTCCCATCGACCGTTACGTCTATATTCCGGCTCGGAATAAATGGAAATGTTCCGTTTGCTCTGTTAGACCCGTATAACCGCGCTTTATAATAAATTTAATGGGTTTCCATTTAGAAACAGTATTAATGTAATACGGTTGAAAACACTTGCATAAAGAAATCATAACAAGTTACGTAGTATCCGATTATAAGTAATATAAACTCATTTGGATTAATATGTAGTTTCAAATGCAAGTTGGCAAGTTGGCTAGTGTGTTAGTATTTTGCGTTTTCGTGTTTATGAAATCTGGAACGAAGTGACTATTTGCAACAGTGCAGTCTCCCGAAACCGGCGTCATTGTTGTGACAGTTGGAACTTATGGTACCGGTATTTGAAATATTAATAGAATACCGAACTCTGAAATAGAATTATGAAGTNCAAAACACATGACTTCATACACAGAGATATTGGGTTTTCGGACTTTATCCATCGTCCTGGTTTTAAGATAACTAAGAAAAACACGACGTTTCGGAAACTGGATCTGTTTCCGTCCTCAGGTGAGGGACCACTGGACCAGTGATTGAGGCTAGCTCTTTCTAAGGGACCGAACAGAATAGGTGTTTTCCCTCACCTGAGGATAGAAACAGATACAGTTTCCGAAACGACGTGTTTTTCTTAGTTATCTTAAAACCAGGACGATGGATAAAGTCCGAAAACCCAATATCTCTGTGTATGAAGTCATGTGTTTTGTAGGCCTACACGGTAGTACAGGAATTCCTAGCCAACCACAGTTCTGGCTGCACTATTTTCTCTTGTATACCATTTTGTCAACCTCGGTATTTTGTTTTATGTATCGGAGTTCTTTTTGTGTACATACATAGAAAGGCAAGTGACAGTGAGATCCACATTTTCTGGGGTAGGACCGTAATGGCAGCAGAAAGCAGTTGTCTGGCTTCCAGGTTACTGTTGCCGTGATTTGTATGCTTTTTAACCTACTTTGCTTAAAAAATGAAAGTCTAATGAGATCACCCTGCTGTCTGCATCCCCCTTATTTTTTCTTTTTTCTGCGCTGTCCATGCCATGTCAAATTATTATTTTCAGTCACCTGATCTTGTATTTTTGTGTTTAGTGAAGGAGCAGGCGACTTAAGTTTTAAAGTGTGAACTGAGGCCGCTGTTTTCGTAACGCCCATTTTCTCTTGAGGCCCTGGGTTTACCGCGGTGGTGGTTTTTAAGCAGTCGAATTCCTGCAGGTAGACAGGACTTGCGGTATCCGAATTTATGTTTCCTAATGCAGAAAATCTGCGTTGAAGCAGAGTCCAGTTACATGTGTTTTATATAAGCCTGCTATAGGAGAGTAGTGGCTTTTTATACCAGAGCTCGGTAACTGAGTTAGTTCTTGAGTAGAATAGAGAATTTTGTGTGAACCTATTGAACCGATTCGCTGCTAATTAGTCAATCGTAAGCACCAAGTCAAGTTTGGCTAATTGTACGTCAGTAGGCTGCATGTCCCTTAGGTTCTAGGCATTGTACCTCATAAGAAATACTAAAAACCTCCGTGGCCTGTACTTCGCAAGCGAACTATACCGACCGAGCGACCGCCGCTTATCGACGAAGTTAGTGCCAACTTTTGCGGATAGAGGGTGTTACGTGTTCAGCACAACGGATCCCCACGGCCGTTAATTTCGGTTTTTCTAGACCTGGCCCGCCGTTTCCTTGAAATACTTCCACAGTTATCCTCATGAGGCTTAGTGGACCCCGTTCCAGAGCCACTACTTCTCAGAAAATCTGGTAGTGCCGGGAATCTAACCCGGAACCTTTGGATCTGTAGCCAGGAACTCAGACCACTAGACTACGTACCTCATACGTAAGTAAATATATAATTGTTTCTTATTTTGCACCATATTGTGTGGTGCATATGGATTTTTATGCGGCGAGCCGTGTTAAACCGCCCCGCTCCATGCACGAGATATCTCGCTTAAAAACACCGACCTGTCTGGGTTGGTTGAGATGATGAGTGGAAGATACGTCTCGCAACATTTCTGAAAGTTGGAACTGTCTCTAGGTTTTGACTAGTTGAAATTATACGTTACCATGAGAATAGACTGACAGAAGATTTGTATGAATAAGTAGGCTAGGGAAGCGTGGAGAGGTGCAAAGGAAAACACGAATTTTGATTCGAACTTCATGTAAAGTGAACCCATTACGAACCAGAAGTGGCTTGTCTCGGCAGGTTTTAGTGTGGACGTCCAATATCCAAATCCATTGAAATCTGTTCATAGGTTTCGGGGCTGAAGTGGGGAACGAGCAGGTAAGCACGGCCTCACAATTCCACAATTGCAGTGTACTGAAATGTCATATTAACTTACCAGTACTTTTCAAATATTATTAGGGCAGTGGCATGGAGGGAGATGCGTGGGGCATGTAACACGCTTTAGACAAATCAGAAATACATTGGAGAATTTTACTGGTAAACGTGTAGGGAAGAGATCATTAAAATGACAGGCGTAGATGGGAGAATTATATTAGAATCTATTATGACATCGAATAGCTGAACAAGAGACTTCATTCGCTGCTAGGCAATGACACAATAAGCACGCGACGATATGAAGCAAGGAGCCGTTGTTACGAAACGGTCGGTAAAGAACGGCTGTGGCGCGGTGTTCTCTTTGCGCTCCGTGCCGAGGCCATACAACCAGACGAGACAGGCAGTAGGCAGCCAGTGAGAGGACGGCCATTGCTAAAAGGCCGTGAGTTGTAGTTGAGAGTGGACGGTTAGTTATGTAGTTTTTGAGACAGTCGCCGAGGGGTAAGAACGTAAGAGGAAACAGGGATCCGTTACGAGGCAACGGCTAGGTGAGAAACTGAGAAGAGTGTGTGCTGTAGTGAGAAGACTATTGCGTGAATTAGCGAGGTCTTTATAATTAGTTGTAGTTACGATTTAGAAGTGTTCAATAAATAAAAATCAAAGAAGGAGAGGCTGTGGAGGCCCGTAGGTTTATGAACGTTGAAACCCCCCAAATTTTCTCGCAGATGGCGGTGAGGTAAGTAAGTGTTCAGTAAATCCAGGTACCAATTCAAACTTCGTGTCTAGTCGCTAACACGTGAGAGTAACTTAGAGTAAATAGGATGCACTTGTATGACGTAGCGTTCAGTTGCGATCGTTCACTTGGTTACATTTGGTTACAGCAATAATTCGATATTCGGTGTAAGTAATCAATAAGTTGTTACACAGTTGAACAGCATCACTGGCTGATAAATATGTTTAGAAGGACCTGAGCATGCGTACTTGCTTCATCTGGCTGAGAATACTGTCACGAGTCTTTAGGTTCCATAAAAGGCACATAATTTCTCGACGAGCCTAACGACTTTTTTTTTCTCAGGAAAGGCTCTACTCAGTGGAGTTTGTAAGCCGTTTCTGTAGATGTAATGTTGCATGATATGAGATTTCATGTTTATTTTAATTGTTAAAGCGATGTAACTATTGGGCTTAAGTCTAAGGCACTTTGTATTGTGTCTCCATTTGAATTACATTGACTTTATTGATTCTTACGGTTCCAGTTTGAGAGTTCTGTTGGAAGGGTTTTAAGTATTTCAAGTCGTCGTGGGTAAACGTGTTACTGACTGAAGCTCCTGTCGATAGACCGAAAACAAGGTGTGTTAATGGAAGTGGATATATTCCTACCAATTCGGCTGTCTCCAAAATCTGCTGATGTGTATCGGGGTCTCAATAGTATTTGCTGGAGTTGCTGACGAACAAATGCACGGAAGATTTCACGTTTGAAACTCGATGACAGTTCATGCAACTAGTGAAGTGCTCGTTTGTGATCTTGAATGTTTTTAGACGAATATAGACGAAGTGTCAGAGAAGTAATTTGTGATATATTTGTTTTCAGCCTTTCATTTATTACTTTAACAGCAGATCTTAGCATATCGAAATTATCATTAAGATGTATTTTGGAAGCTTTTCACTGTTCCTATCATGAGCTCAGTCAGTGAAGTGACCGACGGTGGGCTGGACGGCCGGGAATCGATTCCAGGCACGGGCTGTCACGTCCATAGCGGCTCTGGGGTCAAACCCAGCGTCCCATCCGATTGGAACGAGGGACATTTTTCCTGCAGTACAATTACCGGTGACCGCCATCTGCTATTCAGGTGTCCAATGCATATTGCCCTGTAGCCTGTCGTGTGGTTCTCTCGACAGCTCAATGCTTGGGCACAGAGGTAGTTCTATGTTACATATTATGAGTTGCTTCTATGCAAGATTTCGAGGGATATATGTTTATACGAGTATATACATGTGTGTATGTTAATAGGAGACATTTTATGTCTTATCCATTTGTGTACTTGCGTGGGTGGCAAACTGTGTGTGATATTGTGGAGTATTTGCTCCATGCAAGAACGGTTGAACCACAGAACCAGCTGTTGCTAAGCAATACACGCAAGCAACAATTGAAGAACGGGGCTGTGCAACCCGTCTTTAGGAAATGGCTCATTAAATACACTTCCGCATAGGTGGTGACGTCACAACAGCGGCCACATGATGCGTTTTCTATAGGTCCAATCAGCGCGTCAGTGGACTGGCTGGATAGAGACCACGTGACAATATGAAGGATAATGTTCATATGTCAATCCAAAATAATCATAGGAAGAAAACACGAAATTACGAGCACATCACTCACACAAGAGTTAGCTTCAGTAGAAAGCTTTAAAACAGAAAATAGAAGGCAGTATGAAGACACCCCACCAGCATTTCGACACACGATTATATAGCATTTTTCACAACACTTAAGAACGCCAGCTAGCAGACGATTAATACAACACGAGCACGATTACAGTTCAACATCCTATAGCAGAAACGTCCAAAATTGACGAAGGTGCTAAGAAATTTTAACTCCTATAATCCATATATTGTGGAACAGATATTTTTTATTTGTTATATTTAATTTTTTATATTTAGATTTTAAATTTTAAATTGTAACTACTTGTAATAAGCTTCATTATAAGGTAATCGTCACTCTACAAATGAGGATTCGCCCGCAAGAACAGACACCAGTCCCACAATATGGATTCATATTAGGACAGTTAAGTTTAATAACTTGGGATATAGATTATAGAAGGTGCCTTATGATGACCTAAATCGTAGGTCGAAACATGTAGCAGGAATTCCATGCGTATACTAAATAAGTAAGACACATATCAACATCTGTTTTGTCTTGTGTTGGCGTTCATAACCGTAAGATATCAAACGCAGTTATTTGTATTAACAACGACTGAAGGAACACGGTAAAGGTATGAAGCAAAGAAAAGGGTGAGGGATGAGGATATGAAATGTTTGCCCGTGAATTACAGCGGGCTCCACCACTGATATTTGTGCATTGTTTGTCAGTTTAAAATCTAGCCGCATTACATACGCAGTATCAATTTTCATATGGAGCAGCATTGTAATTCATATTAGTTGATTTGAGGAAGCAGCTACCCTTTAAGAAATGGAAATGTGCTGTAATAACATTCCCATTATGTACACACTTCAAGAAACGAACGCGATCCAATCAAATCGTACATCAAGCCTCTCGTCCCAGGAGGGTCGCCGTCAGAAGCAGAAAACCGTGATCATACAGGCATGTTGAAATATAGCATGAAAAGGAAAACAACATCTCGTGACTACTGCACTAGTAGGGAAGTTTGTACTAGAAAGAGCCATTGCCAACAAAACAAATACCCAGAGCACCCAGCCAATTCACTAACGCAGTGGTTTTCAGCCACTGGTCAACAGCTCGGCGTCGATTGTTGTCCGTAGAAGTTCTCAGTATGTAAGTCTACTTGAAAGACATAAACTTAGAAACTGTATGTCGAGGCAGATTTCCACAGAATGTGCGTATGCTTATAATTAACTCAGTGGAGCGCAGTTTTTGACAAGCCGATAGTGGCCAGCTTGATGGTGAGAAATTTTGCATATTTTGTGGATATTTGATTACGGTGTTCACAGCATTCCACCATTGAACCTTGATATATTGTAGAATTACCGACTCGTCTGCAATTACATTTTCCAGCATACTCGTACAAGCTTGCTTCTGGTCCATCCTCTTATGCGTTCTTTAACGGAGAATTGTACAGAACTTCATGTATCTGAACACGGGTATCGCCAAAGTATTATAAGAGCCCCTGAATTGTATTATGTAAGAAATTGTGAACCAAATAAAACTTTAGAAGTCCATTATATTTCATGGTTGAAGTTCTAAACTGCATTGTGAAGAATAAGGGAGCCTTTCTGCTTCGGTGAACTTACATTCCGTTCGTAGAACTATTTTCTGATGTGAAACTGCGCGCGGACCTCATGTAACCTTGGCGAGTTCAGCGCACTTGCCTCACAGTGGCCATAATTCCCAGGCGAAACTTCACAGAGCGTGGTGCACTTAATAATTAGCGTGCTCGCCACATATTCCGATTGTATTCAAGGTTAATTGTAGTGCCAAAGACGAATATGGAAATACTGGCTGCAGCAGAGCGAGGATACCATGCTGGGATTCTTAATACGGTGTTTGCGGGAAGTGCCTAACGTTAAGGTAAAACGGTAGTTTTTTTTATTGCAAGTGGGGTGGGACTAAGTCCCTTGTACTGCGGCCACTTCTGGCCTATTGTACCAATCCCAGATGATAGGTGAGGGTGATTGTGGAGCAATTGGTGGAATGAAGATTGGCAGGGGAAACCGAAGTACTCTGAGAAAACCTGCCCTAGCGCCACTTTGTCCACCACAAATCCCACTTGACCAGACCCGGGATCGAACCCGGGCCGCCGCGGTGGGAACCCAGCGACTAACCGCTTGAGCTACGGTGCGGCCCAAAACGGTAGGTTACAACTGGCTATCTATACGCTTCGTCTCAGCAGCTACTAAATGATTTGCGGTGAAATTCGGTGCTGGGATCTCTACAAAACCTTTCTAGACTGTTTTCATTTTGATCCCTATCCGCGCAATTAACGCGCACTTCATGCGATTTGTCACGTTCTTTACACGGAATGCAGTTAAGTATCTCATATTGTGGAGGTTTTAACTGTCCGCTGACAAATTACATCCGCGAACTACTAAGCAGTTTACTGTGGAATTTGTTGTTGGATTGGTACTAAAATTTCTAAATGAATTCCATTTTGATCCTATTGGTTCAATTTGGTATTCGGGTAGCTCAGTCGGTATAGCGACGGGTTACGAACTGGACGGCAGGGTTTCGATTCCCAGCAGGGCCAAGGGATTTTTCTCTACTTCGAAGCATCCAGACCGGCTATGGGGCCCATCCAGTCTCATATCCAATGGGTACCTGGGGCAAAGCGGCGGGGCGTGAAACAAACCCCTCATCTCTATCTAGCTGTGAGGTCAAGAATGGTGGAGCCATACCTCCATTCCTCTCCATCGCGTTTTACGCAATTAATTAAGCACACTGACAGCTTTGCCTTTATCTTATCGGTTCGATTAACCCATGCTTTAGACAAAGCTCGAAGTGAAACTCCTGTTTATCATATGTAAGAGCAATACGCGAAGTAGGTTTTAGTTAAGGAAATAGAATAATGAAATTGACAGAAGGAAAGGAGAGAAACGGAAGGCAACAAAGGAATAGCAGGAAATAATGAAGGTAATAGCAACAAGGACGACGAGAGTAATCAAGAAAGTAATAAAGTAAAAGCGAATGCGACAAAGAAAGGAAATAATCATGAAAAATGTTAAGAAAACAATTAGGGAAGGAAGAAGCAACGAAGGAATTGAAAAGAAAGAAGGAAACTATAACAGAGAGAAAGAAAGAAAGAAAGATAAGTATGTGTGTATATATATATATATACTTATGTATATATGTGCGTTTATCATCTTTAAAACTAAACCAAAATAATTCTGTTCCTGTGGAATGAGCAGTGTGGTAGGCGTTTCGAAGGATTGTGCTACCACCATCTTCAAGGTAGAAATTTACTGTAAAGTTGGAGGCAGAACGCTCCTCTGAAATGTCAGAAACATGTACACACACGGTGTGACATCTCAGAAGGCAGTGTACTTTATAGTTACCGGCGTTGGAACCCGAAATATTGTAGCACATGAGAAACTCGTTATTGATCTTGATGATTATTTTAATGTAATGTACGTAAATGAAGCTCTCTTATTAGAACGGAGCAAGTTGGACCAGCTTGTGCAGTAGTTGCCTAGTTGTAACCGTGGTCTGGGCACATCGTCCTTGACCGTTATATGGGTTTGCTCAGTTTCTCTTGCCAAACTCCGAGGCGATACCTTGAAGCTACATTTCCAGTAATGTTATGTGCGCTGAACATGCTCACCCGCGTATCTTTCGTCGCTAAATAGTGTCTGCAGTGGTAACAGCATAATTAAATCGTCTGCGACCCATTCTTCTCTGAACTGAGCAGATTGGTGTAAAGGTAACGCTCCGTATTTGAGATGCGTTGGGTTTGAATCTCGTCCTGATCACGGGTTATCCGGAAAAGTTTTTCATGCTTTTTATCAGTCCCAGACTGATGAAAACTACCTTGTAGTGGTCATGACCGCTTCCTTTCAAATTCTTTCATATTCATCATTCATCAGCCCTACTATTCGACGCCATATAGCCTGAATAGTGACAGAGTTGGAAAATAAACCATAATGTCACGTTCATCTGTGATTAGAAACACGCTGTAACAACAAGCGAACGTCAGAACTTTTCAGTTGCAACTTTAGTCCTGTGACAGACTGCCATTTGCTTGAAACTTTGTACACAGACGCGATGGAACCCTCATGCAGTCCCGTAGCTCGCTTGGGACGCTCACTGAAGGCAGATTGTTCATAAAGATAACGTATGTTATTGAAAGAGGCTTCTTGTGTCGGTAGTAACAAGAGGACCATCAGTTACATCTGCCAGGATTTGCAAGATACATGCGGTGCTCCATTCTCGGAAAGCAAGGGTTACATAGCGTGAAGAAGCGAGGTCATAGGTTCAAGCGGCATCGACCTCCAGACCTTGTGTAATGTTGATATTGGAACTGCTCCGATGAACTGATTCCACGTTACAGTTCTTTTTTTTTGAAGAAGTTAGTGGCTATTCAACTGGTCGAGAAGTTAATTGATTTGAATCGAAAGGCCCAGTCATCGTTTAGGAAAGTCTGCCATTTGGCCCTACCTTGAGTAACCCTGTTTTAATCTGTGTCATATTATCGGAGCTGATTTCTCGAACTTCATTTTCATAATGGCCTTGTTGAGTATCTGGTTTGTCGCGTTGATGTTTTGCACTGATATTCTAATAAGAACGGGTTCGTGCCGTAATTACCACCGATCTCATTCGTGTTTACCAACCCTAACGATATTAGAATGATTAATGTAAGATATTATATACCAATTTTGGATAACAATTTGTCATATTTATTGCCGTCTTAGGAGAAAAGCTTAAATCCTTCGCATTCTCGGACGGTAACAGGTAACAGGCCGTGAAGGCCATAGGGTTGTGAGGCGTCGAGACCTACATTTTCTAGACAGTTGGCTCACAGATGGCGGCGAGCTTGTCAGGCTTACGTACTGGCCTTTTACCCCCATTAGCATAAGCCTAAAATCTAACCCGAGCGACTACGTCCTGTTACGCAGCTAGTTTTGTCGATCACTCACAAAATCACTGAGAAAACTTGGGACTTCTGCTACTTTTAATAGGGGTGGTGTTTCAAGACTGAGTGACTATAGGTGCAACAGCCGAAAGTGTCATCTGCAATCTCCAGTCCATTTTGAATAAACACAGCATTTCCTTTTTCGTTTTTCAAACCTGCGTAGGTTGCGATTTCCTTTGTTTTTAATTCGTAGTCTAGTTTCCAGTTTTCGTGTACATGTATCTTGCTCGCATGTTACAGACTGCTTGTCGTTGGCGTGTACTCGGAGAAATATAATAATAATAATAATAATAATAATAATACAATTCGATTCGTGTTTATTTATGTGCAAACTTAACAGCACCGAGGCCAATTACAAAGTTGGCACGAATACATAGAAATACACAAAACAACTAAAAA
>NW_019741981.1:1033719-1060162 GCF_002891405.2 Cryptotermes secundus | reverse complement strand
AAGAACTACATAACACAGAAAGTAGTAATAATTCAGTTCAATTCTGTTCTATTCAATTCATGTTTATTTACGTGCAAACTTAACAGCACAGAGGCCAGTTACAAGGTTAGCACGAGTACACAGAAATACACAAAAATAATTAAAAAACAAATACAAATTTGAGAGTCTATATAATGGTAATAAATTGATAAACTTTCCAAAAAAAAAAATAAAGTTAATGTTGACAGGAGAGAAAATAAAACAAGACCAATATACGTACATACACAAACGTGATACGGATTAAGAGTATTAACAAATATTATTAATAATTTTAGGTTCAGTGTCACTGACAGAAACTGTTCCGATTGCAAATATGTCCAGATCTTAACCCACCGCGTTGGCAGCATAGGCGCGTCGAGCCTAATAATAAGAATAATAATAATGTGATCGTTTTCAGTTTGTTGCTATTATTATTTAAATATGAGCGGCTTTACTTCGTGACCCTGATGTCTATGAATGCGGCGAACGCAGTTCTTCTGCTGAATTTCCGATATATACAGTGTGTCCAGCTTCTGTTAGCTTCTGTTCATTAAAAATACAAGACGTGCATTATTTCCAAAATTTCACTCTTTATTCAAAGTAGTCTCCTTCTGAATCAATACACAGCTGGAATAGATTGAAAAGTTTTTGAAAACAAGTCATTGTACTCGTTTTGTGGAATCGCATTTAGAACTGCGGTGGATTCCCTTTGGATGTCCTGGATGATGTCGTGACGGTCTCCTTTCATCGCCAACTTAACTTTTGGGAACCAGAAATCTGCTGGAGCCAAATCTGGCGAATACGGAGGATGATCAAGGACTGTGATCCCTTTTCTGGCCAAAAAATCGCGCACGATCTTCGATTTGTGGGGTGGGGCATTGTCGTAGAGGAGCGAGCAGGAACCTTGCTCTTGATATTCAGGTCGGATTCGAAGAATTTGATTGAGGACTCCGAGATGATAATCAGAATTCACTGTTTGACCTTCTGGTAGAAATTCCTTGCGAATGATTCCTTTGGAATCGAAGAAAACGGGTTAGCATTGTGTTTACTCGACTCTTTTGCATGCGCACTTCCTTTGGTTTCGGCTTCTTTGGGCTCAACCACACTGCACTCTGCTGCTTTGTGAGAGGCTCATATAGAAAACACCATGTCTCTTCACCAGTAACAATCGATTTTGTAACATTTGTATCACTTTAGGCCCACCGTAACATGTCTTTGCAGTGTTCCACTCCGGCATGTGGAGTGGAGTACCGCGCGTGCGGTACAAACCGCGCACAGACCTTCCGTTTTCCCAAATCTTCGGTCAAAATTTGATGTCCAGTACTTTTTAGTATTGCCAAAAGCTCCTCGATGAGTCTTGCAGAAACACATCTCTCTGATGCAAGGATTTCGGTCACTTTTTTTCACATTTTCTTCAGTGCGATTTGTTCTCTCTTTTGATGCACGTGGAGCGTCTTCAATGTCCTCCCTGCCGTCACGAAATACAACATACCATCGAAATTGTTCGAGCGACTCAGTCACTACCGTACACACTTTTCATCATTTCATACGCTTCTCCGGCTGTTTTGCCTAACTTCAAACAAAATTTGATGTTGTCTCTCTGTTCAACCGCCATTTTCCGACGAGCGTCAGAACAGTACTGTTAACATTCAAGGTCAGAAGAAATGATGCATCGATGCTTGCGCTTTGAAATTATAGACAGCCACAGCTGAACTTCAAGAATCTTAACGCCACAACTCGCCAACAGATGGCATTATAGGGCAAAATAAAAAGAGTCCTAACGGATCCTGGACACAACGTGTAAGTGTAGAGTGTTAATTGTTCTGTCGTACTGAGTTCTGTTATAATATCGCAGATTTTTTGTTGAACCATTGTGGATCAAGGAAAGAGAGTGGTAGCAATCGTTTCTTCTTATGTGCTCTTCAAAACAGAACGAACGCTACAAGAATAAATAAAAGACATATGAATTACAAGTCGAGAAACACTGCAATTCGATGGGGGGTAGTTTCCTATCATTACCTTTCACACAGTTTGTTTTTTCCTTAATCGGTTTCATACCTTTACCTTGTTCCCTCCACTCTGTGCTAAAGCAGAGAAGTTATATCTTTGTCCTTCTGGAAGGACAGTTTCGAATTTGAGCTACCGTCCATGTAAGCACTTAGAAACTGCCGCGGCTTAAGAACGATGTGCTTAGATTCGCTTAGTGGGTGGTGGAGTCCAACTGGGTCCACTCAGCACGACGGCCACTGATTGGGCTATTGTAGCCTGCCCCGGGTGATTATGATGATGGAGAATTTGGTGGAATGAATATTGGCAGGGGAAACCGAAGTACTTGGAGAAAACCCGCCCCAGCGCCCCTTTGTTCACCACAAATCCCACTTGACCAGACTCTGGATCGAACCCGGGCGGCCGCGGTGGGAAGCCAGCGACTAACCACTTTAGCTATGCCGCGGCCTCTGTGCTTAGATAGTACGTATGTACTTACAAACCGCCTGCCTCGCACACACACGCACACAGACTATGTATGTTAAGTCGCTCTCATGCCATAGTACCTTTACGTAGTTGACGTGGGTGGTAGCTGTGTGTTCGAAAGTGGTCAATCTACACATGCGCATGATTGACCGATTGACAGTAGATAGTTCGGAAGTTGCAAGTAATACCTAATAATGGAGAAGAGGAGGGTTGCAAGAAGTTGGGAAAGGAGGACTCTTTGTTCTAATCCTACTAGAATCGATTTGTGGATAAATATCGACCTTAAGTCAGTTCGACAGCGGAGATGTGTCTTTCTTGAGCCAAATTCCCTTCCATCTCATCACCTTGTACCCCCGGCCGGTATATGTCAAGGTGTGACGTCACCGACTTTAAATGAGGTAGCGGCGGAGTATTTGGAACGATTTAGCCTCTCCTCCATTTAATAATCTTGCCGACAGTAGAGCCACCACACGTACGGTTAAGTAACTACCCAGTCCAGGTACAAGCCTCGCGACACAGAGTAAGATTCAAAATTCAGATTCATTTCAGCAGCTGTTTCTATTAAACAGGAACTAGACGTTGTGCTCTGCGTACAGATGCTTGCAGTAATAACACTTCAGGTTTACTAGCAACATAATTCAGCAATCTATCGAGGTTAGCTGACTTTAATATGCTTCTGAATAATAGTTTTACACAGTCTAAAAATATTCTATTGAAATAGTTGCTGAGTGCAATAAATTATGTAAATGCAATTAAATATGTCTGGTAATTCCTCACTGAAATATTTTGGTACGACGAAGTGAATATGCAAAAACATCAAGCGTAGTAATTTTTTTAGAGGCAGACATATTGGTACTCCGGGTGTTACTCAATATATAAATACGTAAAAATAAGCAGATTGAGCTGGGCTGAACATACGCATATGGAAAGCGGTAGGACAGTCAACAATGTGTGCTACCAGACATGAAGGGACCAGGAAAATTCGAGGGCCCAGACTGAGATGGGAGGATGATGTGACCCAGGATATCTGAGCCCTGGGGGAAAAGACTGGTTGAAGCTTCTGAAGAAGCGTGGGTCCACACTGTCGCGCCGATGGTGATGAGACGCATTTGCACTCAGGTAAATGCGCTCTTTCTGTTCTCTGCTCACTGCTTCAGATTTCCTCTCGCCTAAAGACGGTAAAGGTAAAGAAAAGAGGTAAAGCCATCCCTGAAACATGCCGCAAAGGCCCATAGGGTTGTGAGACGTCGAGGCTTCCACATATTCTAGACAGTCGGCTCACAGATGGCGGTAAGGTTGTCAGCCTTACGCGCTGGCCTTCCTTTATCCCAGAGGAAGATTCCTGGTACTCATTTCTGTTAGAGGCTGAGTCGACCCCAGGGCCATATTGCGGCTGGAAGGATTAGGTAAATTGAAACATCCAATAACCTCATCGGAAATCGAACCCGCCACCTTCCGGCTTGCAGCGTAGTGCCTCAACCAACTCCGCTACCACGAGAACCCTCGTAAAGATGAAAGATTTCAAGTCACCTCTCTTACAGTCGTCATATTTGTAAATTTCTTAACTTGCATTAAGTGTTTAGTGTCGTATTTGTGTATGACCTTTTCTCTTGCCATTATGTGCGAACAATCGCCTGAGCCAAGTCGGCTTTCAACCCATTATTCTGTCTGCACGCACCAAATTTCACATGCTTCGCTGCAGGGAATAATTTGTTACCCATTTCAAAACTGGGACACAGGGTTCGCCTGGCCACCAGGTTGTTATTTGTACAAAAGTTCTCAAATTTCAATGGATCCTCAAACATTAAGGCATCTATAGTAACCTGTTTGTGTATCATTGCAACCTTGGAAGTTGTAATGGCCCCAAGTTGATAGTGTTGGATGGACATGCGATATTGCCTGCACATTGTGGTATATTCATACCGACGGAAAAACACCCAGACATGAATTTTGAGAGTGAAAAATATGCACCATAATGATACGTCTAACCTTCTATGTACGTCGTACGTACTATGGGAATCGTACTACCCGTATACAAATGTTACTGTTTTTATATATTGGGATATGTGCTCCATATGTAAAATACTCATTCTGGCTGTACCCGTTGTTTGCGGGTTAAGTATTTACTGGTGGCATGCTCCCAATTGAAACCTCAACATGTAGCATATTTATGTGTCTAATTTGCAGTTTCGTTAGTTATTCAACTAGTTTTAATTGTAATTAAGTTCTAGTTTTTTTTTTCTTGGCACTACAGCCCCAGTGGGCCTAGGGCCCACCTCCATGAACTTCTCCGTTCACTTCGGTTTTGTTAGATCTTACACATTCGGTGGGACTCCTTGGGCTGGTGATCAGCTCGTTGCAAGGCGCGCACACAAACTAACCATCCATGCCCTGAGTGGGATTCGAACCCACGATCCCGGTTTCCAAGCGAGCGAAGACAGTTAAGTTCTGGGTTACCCAGTCTTTAATTAATCAATAAAAAAAATTGCAGTTTAACTTTAATTGACGCCAGTAAGGAGATTTGTCTAGAAGTAAACAGAGAAAACAAAGTATATGTTGTTGTCTCGTCACCAAAATGCATGATTTTATCATGACACAAATGTACGTAACAGATGTTTTGAAAACGTGGCACAGTTGAGATATTTGGGAGCAACTATAACAAATCAAAACTGATTCAGGAGGAAATTAAGAGGAGATTGAATTCGGGTAATGCTTGCTATTATTCAGTCCAGAACCTTTTGTCTTCTCGTTTGCCGTCTAAAAACATAAAATTGGATTATAGAAAATTATAACGTTGCCTGTGGTTCTGTATGGGTGTGAAACTTGGTCTCTGACTTTAAGGGAGCGACATAGAGCTTTTTCGAGTTGTGTGGGCCTCCACGGCCTGTTACAGGGGTAGCTTTACCTCATATAACAAGTGAAGTAAAGTTTCCGATGATATTGAAATGCCAAATTTGGTGAGACAATGGATAAATCACGAACAAACTGTGAGACGGTCTAGATTCGAACAGGGTGCCTCGTAGAATTCAAATGTGGATCATAAGCAGTACTTCAGTTTGTTCGATGCGAACGTTAGGTGGCCATGTTATTAATATTTGTTTTTGAGTATGATTATAATTAGCTAGATTCACTGATTTCGGTAATCTTCTTACGTAAAGGAAGATAAATTAACTTGTTACGGTCCGTGCGGCTTTGTGTTAAGATATTAATTAACGCTGTAAACAAAGGGTTTAGTGAGTACCAGGAATCGGTGCTCTCAGGTACTCCAGACGTTTCCCCAATAAGATCAATGCAAGATGTTCTACAGAAGCAGCAGGTTCTCACCTCCTGCTGTTATGCGGGTGTGAGGAAGGGCTGGATCACTACCCCTTTTGCAATATATTGGAAGGGGTAGTTTCCCCCGGGAGAGATTTCCCGGGATCCGTTTCCTCCTCGCTCAGGCTTCTCTGTTTGGGTAGGTGGTATCTTGCAGCTGAAATCCTCCATACTGTTACTCTTGCTGGAGCGGTTTGCAGTTCTGTATGAAGGTCTGTTGGCCGGTTTCCACCCATTTAGTAGTCGCGGAGGTGGGCATTGGGTTAATGCTTACACGTGTTGCGTGAATTGTTGTAATTCCAGTGCGCACTTCTGCATGCACTTGGAACTTCTGTTTCCAATTTCACATACATTCTGAGGTTTCTTTTGTTGTAGAACACTATAGACAGTTGCCCATTACTGTTAAATTACCGAATAGACTGAATAATAAATGTTGATGTAATGCCCGCTCAAGTATCAGAGACAAGGCTGTTATAGTTGTAGTGTCTTCAGAGTATGTGCCTCGCGGTTTTCCTCCAGCGCGTAATGTGTCGAGTTTCATAGTCATGCAGCGGTAGTGGTCAGCGACGGAATGATGGCAATACCGATTGCCAGCCACTCATTCTGCTTGAAACGTCCACACATATCCATTCTAAACTACTGACATCGCTTCTTGAAACGTTATTGTTAAAGTGAAATGGGTTACACAGCCAAATTGCCACACCGTGTTGTCACGTTGATATTCTCTGTTTGGCGTTCTCCGTCAGGGGGGCATTTTAACGCACAAAAAACAAACTCCTTGACCGAAGGTTCGGCACAGAAATTACGGAAGTCCTCCTCTTTGACACTTTTCCAAGCCAGATTATCCATTCGTAACCTCGCAACTTGTATCCATCCGTAATGATGTTATCCGAACGTTCTCGCGGACTCTAAAATGGACGTCTTTCAAGAGGTTCATCAAGATTATTCATGCATTCCTCTCGCTGTCATCCCGGACACGTGTACAACGCATGGCAACGTCCCCGCTCTCACTATCGTAACAGTATTACCAGGTAAATGTAAAGCTATCCCTGTACCAGGCCATGAAGGCCCATAGGGCTGTGAGACGTTGAGGGCCCCACATTATCTAGATAGTTGGCTCATAGATGGCGGTAAGGTTGTCAGCCTTACGCGCCGATCGCCCTTTACTCCCCAGGAAGATTCCTGGTACTTATTTCTGTTAGAGGCTGAGTCAACCCCAGGGCCATAGTGGTGCTGGAAGGATTATGACAATTGAAAAAATCCACCTCATCGGGACTATGAACCCGCGACCTCCCGGCTTGTAACATAGTGCCTCAACCAACTACAATACCGCGTGCCTCCAGTATTACCAGATGGTAGTATAAATAAAGAAGTTCCCCTTTGTAGGATTCGAGGTTCTTATAGTGGAGGTTATGAAGAATTCTATTTACTGGGTCATAACGTCATGCCTGTTGTTGAAAGTCACCTGATGTTTCGGAGGAACATGTCGCCTCCATTTCAAGGCCGAAAAGTAAATCGAGCAAGAAACTATCATGAAGCATGTAGTAAGCCTTGTTACCTGTTCCTTGATATTCTTGTAATAACCACTCCGCTTTAAAGGGTTAAGGGTATTTCTTCAGTATTTTGTTTTAAAACATTCGTAATTAATGTTCTTTCTCAGGGTAAGAGACATGTTTCACATCCCTACAGACATGAAAGTCGTTATTTTTATACTCCGTTATCAGCGTCTTGGAGAGCTGACGGCAGGATAACAGTTTCATGATCATCTGCCTCGACATGAACTTCAGTTCTGTTCATAGTGTGTTTCGAGACACTCTGAAACACACTCACGTGATTTATTATTGCCGTGAAGAAGTGTAACATAGTTTCAAAGGTCTGGCTGTTGGTTTTCCCACCACGGCTTCATGAGTGTCTCATTAGATCGACTGATGCAATCAGAGGAAGGCCACTTAAAGTTGTACAGTATGATGAATACCTAAGGCTCAGGGATGGTAAATGAAACACGTGAAAGCACAGACGATGGTTTTCAATTTCAGAACTTCGTTTCATGTAAGGGAACTCTGTTACCTTTGTATTACCAGTTATGTCATTGTTTATGTTGTTAGTTCAGGTATTCACTGAAGCCTCAGTCAGTTTTGTTTGTGGTAAGTGGATTGTTTGAATGGACATTTTTATGATGTTTGTTTTACATCAAATGAGACAGGGTGGTGTATGATTTTCAGAGGGATGCAGATGGAAGCGGCCGTAAACTATTTTAAGGCATTACTGCTGCATAATGTGACGGAATATGACAATTTGCTAGGCAACGGCTAGGCAAACACTTCCTAAAAGCCGAAATAATAGAATCGGAAGTCATTTTGCTAGACAGCGTCTAGGTAAACACTTGTTCCCGCGCCAACGAACGTTAACAAAGGCATTCCCAAGACAACAAACTAGAGGAACAGTTCGACATGGTGACTTCTATTACGGCAGTTATGAAACTAGTTGATTCGTTATTTCAGGAGCAATAGAGACCAGTCCGAATTTCTTCAGAGAGACGTCGTCAAAGAGTGAGCTGTTATAATTGACTGTAATTGTAAAAAGTGCACATAAACCCATGTTCATGTCCATGTATCTAGGAACGTAGGCGAATGGTTCTTCCCATAACTTATTTTTTATTGGAAGTGCCTGTGCCATGATGTTAAGTGAAGTTTGTCTTTGCAGAATCGTGTGCTTTGTGTGTTTGCCTGTTAGTTCTGTATCGTTAAACATATTAACACGAGAATGTGTATCACGCTACACGACGGGGAACTTCACGACAGTAATAGATCATTATGTTTAATTGTGAACTTAATTTTGGTCTCCTGTTGTTACAGGTAGGTTCGATTTAAAGAGGGATCCAATAGAACATGATGAGTTGCCCCGTAATTGTGTCCAGTCTCCCTGCAGGATATGACATGCTTCAACCAGCGCTGGGAACTAAGGTATGTACCTACAGCCTGACGTTCACCGAGCACTTTTACACAATGAGTTCCTGAGAGCAGTGGCGTAGTTTTTGTTTCCTTATTTAACGTCGTCATAACAACATATGTTTCATAGCGATGTTAGAGGACGTGATGGGAAACGACCTAGACATACTTTAACCTCCTCTATGACGTTGCTGCGGTGAAGTGCACTTAGTTAAGAAAATCTGCGGTTTTATGCCCACTATGAGGATTGTACGTATTCTTTCTCAGAAAACATTCATGAGCTTCTATCATACTTTGGTAACCATTTTAAAAACATCCATGAGCTTCCTTCTTCCCTTTTTAACCTTTCTCAGAAACATTCATGAACCTCTTTCTTCCTTTGGTAACCCTACTCAGAAACATTCATGAGCTTCCAACTTCCTTTGGTAACTCTTCTGAAAAACATTCCTGAACCTCTTTCATCCTTTGGTAACCCTTCCCTGAAACAGTGAGCTTCTTTTGTCATTTGGTAATTCTTCGCAAAAACATTCGGGAGCGTCTTTCTTTCTTTCTTTCTTTCTTTCTTTGGTAACCCTTATCAAAAAGATTCACGAGCTTTCATCCTTCGGTAACTCTTCTCAAAAACATTCTCGAGCTTCTTTCATCCTTTGGTAACAATTTGAACTGCGCTGGTTGTGTAAAGTCTGTATTCTGAAGTTAGGACGACGTGTATTTACTTACGTATGTTTGTTTATNGTGTCGCAGAAACCGATGTTGCTATAACCAAGTTTTACTGTATAACCGCGCTGCCTGTAGGTCAGAGTATATAGCGCCGAGTGACAGAATATTTAAGCGATTGGCCCGATTGAGGCCGTATCCCGACGTTTGCCTGGAGACACTGACGAAAACCACCGAACACTCAGAAAGAAACGGTGTCCAATTAGCGATTAACTCCGAGACCTGCCGAACAGGAAACAGGAGTGCAGACTTCTCGATTGTGAGTTCGGTGATACCGTGTAGTCTTGTAAGTAATTACCAACGCTTTTCGCCCCTGAAGGTGGAGGCATTAGGATCCTCCGAAACGTCGGTGACCGCCTAACAGAGTGCGTTGTGTCGTAACCGAGAAGACAGACATATAAACTTGACTCAGATTTTGGTCACATTGTATTCCATTTTATTTTATGCACTTTTCTTGCATCATGAGTTCCATAACCACACGAGTTCATCTTCGTGAAGAATATTTAGAATTATTTGAGGGAGACATTAGAGGCTCGGGACGATGACCGTGAATCTCTATGCATGCTGGACGGCCAGGGTACGATTCTCGTCAGGGGCAAAGCATATTTCTGAACTCTACAGCGTCCAGACCGGCTCTGAGTACGATCCGGACTCCTCTCCATTTGGTATTGGGGACTCTTTCCTTGGAGGTAAAGCGGCCGGGGCTTGAAACTGTCAACTCACCACAACCTAATGCCGAGGTTAGTAATGGTGGAGGTATATTTCCGTTCTCCCAAACGTCTTCATGGCGTGATGCTTAATTATTTGTGCACGGGGACAAGTTTACTTTGCTCCACTTGGTAGCATGTTGTGTGCCTCCTACAGACGGCAGCATTCGCCTGTAGGAAGAGCGGTCAGTGTCCCGGCAAAGATTCGAGCCGGACCCGTGACCGCCTGTGTCACATTTCGCTCTCGCCTTAATATATAATATTCTTCTGCTGATAGGTTGCTCAAATAAAGATTAGATCAGTTGAGCAGTGCATGTGGCATCGACGAAGAAGCTAGAAAACCATACAGATTATGCGGCGGTGAAGTTCAGGGAAAGGGATCTTATTGAAGACCTGATATAATATTAGGTCTCAGAGAAACGGCGTGTGAACGTGGGTAGTGGGTTCAGATGGCTCAGGATAAGTTCACCTTGGTGAACACGGTAATGCAGAAGAACCGAAATTGAGTTATTGCATTCTTGAAGAAGGGTTTTCAACGGGAGGTGGGGAAACTGCATTTTGGAGTTCACACTTCGCTCTCCCACCGCTCGCAGGTGAATTTTCGCCGTGAAATTATCGGACTCTACATCAGATGATTCGTGGGCCTTGAATGTATGTTGATCCTGTGTTTGAAAATCATTCCATGAGGGATGGGAACTGCTTTCGGCAGCGAGGTGGCAGCGTCACGTGACATTTTGTCTAAAGCTACTCACAGCGCATCGTATTACTCAACATCCGCTCAACAAAATCCGCGAACCTGGCGGCTGATGCGTTTTGTTACGTAATGGACAGACATATCGGCGCACTCACAGATGGTATTCGATATGTGTCTGGTTACCATACTCCGTAAAATGTGTATTTCCTCGGTTAGACAGAAGTTAAATTTTAGCTGCGTTTATAAAATTCGTGGTGTTTTAGGGGCGTTGAGAGTTGGAATTAAAATCCATCGAGTCCTGGGGCGTAATCAGTCTTTCACGGACAGTATGTCAGGTACGAGAGGAATCGCATTTGGTTACCCGTATATTACAGTTTTTCGGGTGCACTTCTGTCGTCTCCATGCTCCTCCTGATCGTCCTCCCCTCCCCCTCTTCCCATCTCCCACCTTCGAAAATCAGAAATGTTTGGTTGTGGGAAGTACAAGGACCCCTCGCGGTTTGATCTAAGTTCCGCTGGCGGTCATTATTGTTTTGTCAAGGGAACGTGGTAATCCTTCCCAGTCGATGATGGAACGTGGATTCCTCTCTTTACTCTGAGCCAGGGGAAGAGGCTAGCCACCTAGCCAGGATGTTCATAGACCATATCTTGAGATAAAAAGTAAAGTTGTCCCTTGCTTAATTAGTTAATCACTATGCTACGAAGACATACGGAGGAGTGGAGATACAGCTCCACCTTCCTTGACCTAGGCACTAGATGGAGGCGAGTGGTCAGCCTCACACCCCGGCGAAAGAGCCCGTGGTACCCATTGGATAAGAGGCTGGGTGGGCCTCAGAGTAGGTCTGGACGCCATGGAAAAGAGAAAATGTTGTACTGCCCGGTCGTCCAGCCCGTACCTTATCGCTGTAACGACTGAGCTGACAAATGAGCCTCAAAGTTACCAAAATGTGGATTGTCTCTGTTGTTATTAGGCTGTGTTCACATTAAGACCGTCGTGCGTGAGATTTCAGTTATTCAGCTAAGGGGATTTTTTCTTTGATCACGAAAGTTCATCGCAGGCCGTGCTTTGTAGGGGCCCGCCGTTGAACCCACTTCTCGGCCACACAGTTCAGCCATGTAATTTAGGTTCTGTTCTAGCACCCTCCTGCCATCTATGCCTAGATATTCATAGCAGTCTCCTCGTGTGACGCGTTGCAACGGAAATATTATAGACATGTCGTGGATTCCTTATGCGTCAGGCTTCTTGCTCTATGCCACATCGATTTAGGATGTTGCTTTCAGGTCTGCCAGCTACTCTTACCATCTCCACGGAGGTGAATCCTTATTGAAAAATTGATAGCCCATCAGGTGGTCCAGACACTTCCATATTCTGCGGAATCCGAAGATTGCCATGTTCAGAAGAGGCAACCTCTAGTCCCTGTACTTTTTCAGATGTTTCCAGTTCACACCCATACACTATTTCTTTAACGCAATTTTTAATATTATCCTCCCATTTGTTTATATAAAATGACTTGATGTAGTCTGCGACGGATATTTTTGAGACGTGTGAGGATTTCTTTGGAGTAAATTTTATGTAGGGTGTATCGTCGTTTTTTGTTGCCGAATGGGCACAGCGTCACTAATATTTTGCTTTCTTATGCAGCCGAAGCAAAGAAAGCCTGTCTATATGTGTGTGCATGTATATTTCAGGTTGGAGGGTTCAGAAAGTTTTCTTTAAATACCAATTACATTTTCATAATTGAGTCTTTTCCCTACGGACTGCGAGTTTTATATTATACGAAGAACGTTTGGGGACATGGGTTAGAATTTTTCTTATTAAATAAACCGAGAGTTTTTCCTCCAGGGAACGAGCGAATGGTTGGTTAGGTAAAAATCTTCATAACGAGATGAAGGTCCTTACATATAAAAGCGCACGTCGTCTGGACGTAAAGGACCAAGCATCTGCTCTGTTAGTTCAGAAGCAGGAGCCGATTGGTAGCTATAGCACAAATACTAATATAAAATATAAACATGAACTCATACTTCGACAGTGAAGCAATTACTAGGCCTGTTTACATTTTTTGTGTTGACAGTCCAACCTCACCTTCCCACTGCTGAAAGACCACCTTTGTGGACTTTAGTTCAACTCAGATACGGACGTGAGAAATACCGTCTTTGTGGCCGTGCCATAGCTCAGGCGGTTAGTCGCCGGGTTCCCACCGCGGTGGCCTGGGTTCGAGCCCAGGTTATGTCATGTGGGAATTGTGGTGGACAAAGTGGTGCTGGCGCAGGTTTTCTCCGAGTACTTCGGCTTCCCCTGCCAATTTCCATGCCATCGACTGCTTCTCACCATCATCTATCATTCTGGGCTGGTGCAACAGGTGAAACAGTGACCGACGTACCAAGTAGACTCAGTCTCACCCCACCCCAAGAAAATCAAGAATTCGTCTTTGTGATTGACGTCTAGGAACTGAAGTTAATGAGCAGGGCTTGAACAGTCTCAGTATACGTGGCTGTTTTGTGACTATCTTTCAGTGGCTCTACAACCTTTTTTGGCCCTTGGCCTTTCTTTTTCATTTTCTGAATCTGTACACGGTAGGTCTACTTGGACGGGGAATCAACCCGTCGCAAGGCCTCTACCTACACGGAGAACAACACACATATAATAAATGCACACAGACATCCATGTCTCTAGTGGGATTCGAACCCACGATCCCAGTGTTCGAGCGGGCGAAAATTGTTCATGCCTTAGACCGCACGCCCACTGTTTGTTGATTATACTGAAGGATACCATATCGACGGATTCATGCTGCATGTTTGGTTACTCTCGGTAAATATATGTGCGTAAAACAAAGCATTTAAATCATGTTTCCTGCTTCACTTGCCTCTGTTTTTAATAATTTACAGTTCCTGATAATAGCCAGTGCAGATGAAGGCATTTAGCAACTGATGGAAAGTTAAGTATCATGAGTAAGAGACCTCTTCGACCCAGACGCAGACAAAAATTTGTATAGCGAGGAGCTTCATAGTGTTATCCAAATATTATTAAGACGATAAATTGATGGGAATTGGTAGGGCGTGTAGAACACGTGGGAAATATGGCAAATACAGTACGTACTTAATTTTGAAAGACCTGTGCATAGATGGGAGGATAATATTGAATTGTAATTAAATGGCTGTGAGTTAGAATAATTTGCCTCAGGATGAGGACCAGTGGGGGGCGGGGGCATTTAGGAATACGGTAAGGAACTTTAAGGTTCCATAAAAGGCGAGAAATTCTGAGTATTTGATCCTGCTTGGGTTTCTCAAGAAGGATTCTGCTTCGTGGAGTCAGGCATCAGGAGTTCTTTGTAGAATGTGCCCCATTTTAGTTGCAGACTTTGTTCGATACGTGACAGTAGCGGCTTCGATTGTGCTCCAGTGTGCTACACTGTAAGATACGCAAGGAGTTGCTGGAGTCACTTCATAGGGACTGGAAGCCCGTGAGAGCGGGCGGGACAGTGTGAGATCGTTTTCAAAAAAAGTGTCGGGACGAGATATGGTGGTCGAAAGAGCAAATGCTCGAGTATGAACAGTTATTTAGAACCAGGTGGGCTCTTGGGTGAGCAGATCAGAAAATAAAAACAGCCAGGTCTCACTTCGTTTCGATGATAAATGATGAAAGTATTTTCAAGATTTGTGAATATGATACAGTTTCAGAGCCGATGATCTTATCTAATTTTAGGATAGAATTAATATACAAGTTTTGCAAATTTTGTGTTTTTTCAGTCTCGGGATTTTTTCAAGATATGTACGAGTAAAGTTGATGTAATTTGACTGTACAGGGACGACTGAGACTGGCAGTTGTATCTTTGGAATGTACACAAGCTCTTAAGCTCTTCAAATTATCGCTTCAGTCTGCAAGATCTTTTAAGGTCAGCAAGTCTGATACAGTTTTGAGTCTACAGGATCTCTCAGGATCTATTATTCTGGTAAATATAGACGAAAGCCCGCGCCATAGCTCAAGCGGTTAGTCGCTGGCTTTACACCGCGGCGGCCCGGGTTCGATCCCTGGTCTGGTCAAGTGAGATTTGTGGTGGACAAAGTGGCGCTGGGGCAGGTTTTCTCCGAGTACTTCGGTTTCCCCTGTCAATCTTCATTCCACCAATTGCTCCACAATCACCCTCACCTATCATCTGGGTTGGTACAATAGGGCAGACGTGGCCGCAGTACAAGGGACTTAGTCTCACCCCACTGGCAATAAAAAATATAGAGGAAAGGCAGAAATTCGAAAGTTTTTGCCTGCGTAGCATATTTTTGTTTATATTGTAAGAAGCAGAACCCCGCTTAATTTTATTGACGTCCTTCATATTGTCTTAGCTTCACTACTACTTGCTTTTTAGGTCCTGAACTGGAATACTGGTATTGGGGCTGGTTTTTCTGTCAAAAGTTCTCATGATTTACTCAGTTGTTGGACTGTTCTTTATATTATTTCACGTCTCTTTAAATCTTTATTCCCCCGGTCATTTTTCGTTACGCAGTTAACAGAGGTCTCATTAAGTAAACCAGGGGCTATTCAGGATTATTCGCTTTGTGGGGGATGGAGTCCAACTGTGTCCACTCGGCACGGCGGCCACTGATGGGCCTATTATAGCCTACCTCGGGTGATTATGATGATTGAGAATTTGGTGGAATGAAGATTGGCAGGGGAAACCGAAGTACTCGGAGAAAACCCGCCCCAGCGCCACTTTGTCCACCACAAATCTCACTTGACCAGACCCGGGATCCAACCCGGGCCGCCGCGGTGTAAAGCCAGCGACTAACAGCTTGAACTATGGCGCGGCCTATTCAGGATTATCTCCCCACTTACCATTCTTCCAAATGTTCTTTTTTCACGAGAGATCTCTCAGCAGAATTGCATGTCTGTTTCCTGTTCGAGCTTGAAGTCCAGCTTGCCGTAACCGCGTTAATATGACGGACTACCTCAGCACAGAGCTCTTGGTATTGCTTCGTATTCATGAGATACTGGCTCCCAATATAGAATCGGAGGGCTGGTTCCTCGTACGGTTTTGTGTTTGCTTCTTTGCCCCTCTATGAATATGTTGCGACGATACCTTAAAATAGGCCAGTAGCGTTGTCTTTTTAAAGCTTATCTCGAATCATGCTCTGAGGTAAGTCGCCTGTTCCCTCAGCGTCAATTGAAAATTTACTATAGTTTTTTTCTTGCCACTACAGCCCCAGTGGGCCTAGGCCTACCTCCATGAACTTCTCCGTTCATGGTTTTTCTTGATCTTACACATTCGGTAAGACTCCTTGGGCGGGTGATCAGCTCGTCGCAAGGCCTCTACCTGTACACAAACACAGAAAAACGCATACACAAACTAAACATCCATGGCCTGAGTGGGATTCGAACCCACGATCCCGGTTTCCAAGCGAGCGAAGACAGTACATGCCTTAGACCGCTCGGCTACTGTGACCGGCTTTACTATAGTTTAGTTTCTTGGTGCGTGGTGAGACTGAGTCCACTTGGTAAGTCGGCTACCGGTTGGCCTATTGTACCAGCCGCGGATGATAGATGGCGATGAATGTATAGTCTGTGGAATGAGAATTTGCATGGGAAACCGAAGTGCGCGGAGAAAACCTGCCGCAATGCCATTTTGTTCACAAATCCCACCTGACCTGATCTGGGCTGGAACCGAGCCGTCGCAGTGAGAAGCTGGCGACTAACCGCCTGAGCTATTGCAAGGCCCGCGAGGCCTACATTTTGCTTATAGTGTCAGGGTTGTGAGCTGTATTCAAACACTGTGAAGGCATAGAGCGAGGGATGTGAAACCTGCCTCACAGTGAACCGGAAATTGGGTTTAAAAGGTTCGAAAACGTTGAACGTCAGTTATAATAGCTTACCATTTTTCGAAGTTCTAATGACAACGCTTAAACTGCATTACTGTTCGCCGTGCTTGCGTTAATTTACTGACTGCTGCTGTTTCACTATGAAGAAAAGATGGAGGCTTACGGGAAACATGTGGGCTTAGGAGTATTGGCCCTTTGCTTACATTGAGACAGCGATTTATGTAAAACCACGAACTTCGTTTCTCCTGGGTCTCCAATGTCCACTGCTTTCAGACACTTGCAGTTTGTTTTCCTTAAATGTGAAAAAAAGAAAGTAATATTCAAGTGCATATCATAGTTGAGTGGCGTTTCAGTACAGTATTACAGCCGAGCACGTCTGTCTTCCCAAATGACAGATAGGGGCTCTAATTATTACTGTTGAGGGTGATTTACGGCCATTCTGTTAAACACGCCACCAGATATGTGGGCAGAGAGTTGCATAGTTAGTACTCATCCGGGGCTTACGTTAGGGATGGGTAGTGAGGTCACTTATTGCGTGGGGTAACATCATGTAAAACCGAGGGACACGTATGATTCTGCTTAACTTCAGACTGCATTCATGCAACAAGAAACACAAGTTTATACGGGTCACACCAGGTGTTTAAATTCGCACCAAAAGAGGTCAAGAATTATGGATCCTCGTGGAAATTATTGTTCCACTTCGCTTCAGCCGTCATGTGGCTGGGCTAATAATTATAATGGCAATGGCAGTAATTGTAACGTTACTACTGGATATGTAATGGCAGTACAGGGCTGTAAGATTAAAAGCCATTATCCCGATCAGGCGACACGCTTGCGGGACAGCAGCAAATGGAATCCATCCAACAGTCTATAATGAGCGTGCTCTACATTCAGATAACTGGATTATACTAAGAGGATAATGTAGCGAAATAGCGTACGTGAAGAAATAGCAGAATGATGATCAGTTGCTAATTAAAACAAACTTGTAAATATGAGTTACATGTTGGGAGTTCTATAATTCTAACTCGTAGCGAGATGGTGAGTGCAGACTAGTCAGTGTAATACGAGTATAGTAAGAGAAGAGAGGATGGACATTGCCGTCCCATCAAGCAATAGTATTTAGAAATCTGCGCAACACATTGCGCATGCTTCTTTCGCGCACGGTTACCCCTTATCTTCAAACGAAAACGATTGTTGCACCAATGCTGGTTGCTGAATAGGGAATAACAATGAGATTCACCAGACCACGGTTATATTCCTGAGGATTCCACTTGTGTATTTTTATTTGGGGATATTGCCCTTGTAAACAACTGAAATTTAATGTAAATATTTATATCCTTTCCCGAAATAGTAGTCATGTATTTTGGGTCCAATTTGAAGGGGCCCCATGTTTGGAGCGGTAATGGCCATGTTCACCGAGAACTCGCTTAGGATTGTTATAAACACTTGAATACCGAATTTGATAAAATCTTTAAGCCGTTCCGGCGCGAACGAGGCGCACACCTATCCGTCCAGCCAGACAGGCAGACGAAGTCACACGGCATTCCAGAATCCACTTCTTCGTAGGATGAAACGTATTTACTTCAAAATCGCGAGATCGATTTCTTTTATAGTCACGGCACTTTGTCATGTATTCTCCACATAGGAGAAAGTAAAAATGAACATGCGAGTAAATATGATACATGAATTCAGCAACACGTCACGCGTATCTTAGCCCTTTATTTTCAGGAATGAATATATTTGCTGCCACGATAGTTTATTCTTCTGGATGCACGTGTATCACACACGAGACGGGCTTGTCTTGTGAATAGGCCTGCAATCATATTCGAAAAGATCTGAATCTAGCTAGTGTAAGTAAGTAAGTAAAGGTTCCCGGTAACAGGCCATGGAGGCCCATAGGGTTGTGAGATGTTAAGGCTCCCACATTTTCTAGACAATCGGCTCATATATGGCGGCAAGGTTGTCAGCCATATGCGCCGGTCGCCCTTTACCCCCAAGAATATTCCAAGTCCTCATTTCTGTTAGGGGCTGACTCGATCCCAGGGCCATAGTGCAGCTGGAAGGATTAAGTCAATTGGAAAAATTCCAGTGTCCTGATCGGGACTTAAACACGCGACCTCCCGGCTTGTAGCTTGTAGCCTCAACCAACTACGCTACCGCATACCTCTGATATGCTAGTGTATAGATGAGAAAATTGCGAAGATACTAACGCCAGGAATAATCTTAAAGATAAAATAAAATGATGTTAACACCGATGGGGAGATTATCCATGAAACAGAAACAAAATAAAGTCGAGGGAACGTCGGACGTCCAGTTACCCCTCAAATAAGGGTATTGGTCTGCGAGGCCATTGCGATATTTCTGTAACATTATTGTCACGTGTTGGGTATGTGACGCGACAAATAACTTCACGCGGGTCTCGTATTTAGCGAATCTTTATTGGACACACACACTTACACACCTTACAATTATTGCTTGCAGTATCACTTGACTTCTGGCCCAATACTGTAATACTCCATGCGACGTCTTAACTATCCTTGGCCGTGGCTGGATCTCAGCTGTCTCTGGCGGCGGCTATCCCAAGATTGTCGTCTCCGTGCCTCACTGTGAAGAGAAGAAGAGAGAGAGCGAAGAAGTGGGGTGTGGTAGTGAGAGACACTACATTGGGGGGGGGAAGAAACTATATCTCCGATCTTGAAAGTTCCCAGGCAGTGCCCGCTTGTCCTTCTGGTAAAGATAGAGCATATGATCGGATTTTTTGTTTGTTTGTTTTTGCTAACGTTGGGAGGGCTATATTAGGGCGAAATTTTGATGTTAACAATGGGAGGGCTGCATGTATCGTCTCTGTGTCCTCTCTGGCTCTGCTTATATAGGGGTTATGCGGACCGGATACCGGACACCATTCCTCGCGGTTCCGTTACCGCTGCTCAGACAGTCCGTTGTTACGGGAACGCTCCTTATAGAATACACCGGTAACGCGTTTCGTCTCATCCGTTGTTACTCAACGACAATTCGTTGGTACGATTTGTCGCTGCGGGAACTCCCCAATTTCCACGTATTCGTTGCCGTGGAAGTGTCCGTTCCGATTGTAGCGGTTGTCGCGGTGATGGACATAAGGTAACGCGTCACANGACTTTCACGGCGGCGACTATGAAGAAAGCAGTCTTCTGGGATTTGGCACCGTGTATATGTGGCCCTTCCCCCCTACCCTCTCTGCTCTCACATAGCTGTGTATATTTTAACACAGTCTGCTTTTACCGGTTCTCACGGTCTCTTCGCTTGCAGATTTCTTATATTTTTTTCTTCTACCCTGAAGATGGAGGCGATACGTTCCTCCGAAACGTCGGTTAACACCACATATACACGGTGCCAAATCCCAGAAGACTGCTTTCTTCATATCTAATTCTTTTTTACTGGATAGCTGTCTGGAGACATTTGTTTTTGCCGACGCTTCAAAATTGGGTGAAAATGCGACCAGCATTATCATTAAATAAATTTGTAGCGTGCATAGCCACCGCGTTATTAGAGTGATGTTTCTCAATGTACGATGCAACAGTTTCCCTTGCTTTCAGCATTTCTCTTATTGCGCCGGAAGATTGTTGCTTTGCTGTTACCTCCTCCACCTCTGACAAACTCTCCTCCGCTGTGAAACACAATGCAACTCCAAATCGTGCAAATCGTTGATGTAGACCGATTGTATGTGCGTGCTAGATCAGCCACGCTCACGCCTCGTTCTCGCTTTTCAATGATTTTACGTTTCATTTCTGCGTTTATTTTTATTCTCTTATGGCTGTCTTTTTGCGGCTGTTTCTTCGGGGACATTTTTGCAAGGGTTATTAAACTTTGCACAAAAAGGAATCACAAATAATATGTCTGAACCCACGTTTGGAAACATGTGTGATCACAAGCGACACTAAGATGGTAGCGGAACGAGTGCTAAACACAGACTGATATAGCAAGCGCACAATCCGGGACTTCCCCTCTCGTCACTCGTTATGCGAAACGTCGCTCGTTAAGCGAGTCATTTGCTTACATTTTGTTTTGTGCGTTATGCGAATTACTCGTTATGAGAGGTGCTCATTAAGCGAGGTTCCACTGTATGTCGAAATATTTTCCAGCAGCGATTCAAGCACTGCCAGTTAGGATGAAAGCGCTGATTCGCAGGTTGACATTAGCGTTCAGGGCCAAGTGTCAGTGCAGAAGCACCGCGAGGAACCAGAGACTTATGGTGGAAAGAATGGAATTCTGTAGTATTCCACAGAGCCCAGCATATGGACTTGAAAGAGCCAAAGCAATTTGGACTTGTTGTTTGACAGAGAAATGTAAAATGGCCCACTGTGAAGGTTTAACCTGTGCGTGAGAATGCAGGTGATCACCACAAGTCAAGCTGTAGGCCAGCTGAAGAAAATGAAACAAACGAATTGATTAGTCTGTTTGTGCTCACTCCAGTTTTTAAGTCTGATAATGAAAATATGCTTTCCCTGTTTTGAACATATTCTTTGGGCAGTTCTGTATTTTCAAATTTGTCATTCCTTACTTCTGATGTTTTCTTGTGTTCATAAGGGACATTCATTACATCTTGTCTCACTGATATTTAACTCTCTTTGTTTGCTATTGCTTGATATATTTGGGTTTTTATGACTTATTGTGTTTGGTGATTTATTAATGTTGTCTCATTTCAAATGCTGTTTCCAAAAAGACTCATAAATTTTTGGTAAAGGAACTGAAATCACAACATGACCTTTCGTACCAAAGTGATGTATGTATACCAGAATAAACAGATTTTCTTTTTCAAAACCCTGTTATTTGACTTTATCTGTGAAACGGTCTGTTGGACTGGCACTTCAAATTAAAGATAACATAGTGATGCTTCGGTTGAAGGTTTGTGGGATTATGCACTGACGATGCAGATGTGCTAAAGGCTTTTAGGAACCACTTGGCCTGCTAGCGGCAATTTATTAAGTTTTATATATTGGAGGAGGTTGAGCAAAGAAGTTATGTTTGTTGCTAGTAGCAGCATACGAATGGGAAATTTGCCGAGTTTCTGTTACCTAGCGTTTTGAAAATGCCGGTACGATCTTGTACCATCGGGAGGCAGGTTAGCTCAGTCATAATGACTGTGGTTGTTGTTTGACTGAGGTTCGATTTGCGGCAGAAATAAAGGCGTTTCTCTTAGTCATCGGTTCCAGCTGTGCTCTAAAGCCCATCTAACCTATCCCATGCGTACCGGACTTTTCCCCCGTGGTTAAGGCGGCCGGAGTGTAAAACTGACCTTTCACTTGCATTTAGTTCCAAAATTAAAGCGCGGAGCTATGCCACTACTCCCCCATACGTATTTATGGCGTGGTGCTTAATCAGTGACGGGGACAAATTAGCCACCATCTTGTTTAATTACTGTGGCACTACTTTTGTCCCTGGCCATGTTGCTTGGATTGTGACGTTACATCACGCGTTCCTACGCGTTCTTTGCCTAAAAGGTGGCTCCGCGATGGCACGTAGAGAAGGCGCGGCGTGCTCTTAGCATGGTTTATAGGTATGCTTATGTGTATATATCTTCGCGGATCGGAAAACACAAGAAGCTGACAGTTGTTCATCTTGTGAAAAATTCACAGCTCTTATGGAACCTGAAATATTAAGATTATTAACGTCGTCCAGTGTGATTAAAGAATAATAATATTCTTTTATACTATTACTAATGTGACAGACTAGGACGAAGCAAGTGAAATGTTACAAGTTCACAGCGGCTTGCCACTGACTCTTCCGTGTTTCAAACGAATCTTGCCTCATTCCTTTAATATAGAAGCCAATTTTAAAGTTATCCTTCGTTGACGTATAGTTTTTTTTTTCAAATTGCATTTTGACGTGAGGTTTTCATCGGAACTGCCATATCTCGAATGTATTGAGTTTACCTGGATGAAACTTATTACTGGGGAGAAATACAAGGAGAAGTAATTTACGTATAACCACGCAATCCGATATTCTGCCTACAGTACGGACACCTCTGAGCACACAGGCCGGTGTTGTGTACAAATTCTGCCTACAGTACGGACACCTCTGAGCACACAGGCCGGTGTTGTGTACAAATTCTGCCTACAGTACGGACACCTCTGAGCACACAGGCCGGTGTTGTGTACAAATTCTGCCTACAGTACGGACACCTCTGAGCACACAGGCCGGTGTTGTGTACAAATTCTGCCTACAGTACGGACACCTCTGAGCACACAGGCCAGTGTTGTGTACAAATAACGCATTTAGAGATATGCATTGTTGGAGTATGTTTACAAGATTCCGCGTCTTGCTGGCCTGCAGGATGGATGATGAATGAATAAATGAATGAATGTATAAATAAATGTATAAGGGGTGGGCCTTCTTGGCCCTTGCACCGCGACATACANCAGTCAAGGATCCCCAGTATTTCTTGTGATTCATATTTGTCCAGTCCCTGATTGCCTTTCTGGCAACTCCTACAGAGATGCCACAGGCTGGTTCAGGTCCTATGAACGGATGTTCAGCTCCAATCTTGGCTAATTGGTCCGCTGTTTCGTTTCCAGCAATACCCTCATGCCCCGGCACCCATATCAGTTGTACCCTGTTATGTTTGGCCAGTTCCATGAGAGTTTGGTGGCAATCCCAGACCAATTTTGAGTTGATCTGGTGTTTGTCAAGCGCTTTAAGTGCAGCTTGGCTGTCAGATAGAATGTAGATGTTCCCATTTCTGTAGTTCCTATCTAGATTCTCCATTATACATGCCTTACTGGCATATACTTCTGTCTGGAATACTGTCGTGTACTGCCCGAGGCTGAAACTAAGTTTCAGTGCACACCAGCTCCAGTGCCCTTATTTATCTTGGAACCATCTGTATACCAGATCAGTCCCCTTTTCTATCGGGCCGAAACCCGTTGTCCCATTCGCTCCTGTCAGGAAATCTGACCGTGAAGGGGTTTTCCTATACATGTGTCAGTATCATTTTGTCAGACCCAATTTGTAATACGGGCTCTTGTTTCATGTCTTGAGTTATGTATGCATGAAGGCCCGAAAGTATCGGGTAGGATGGGTGATGGTTAGGATTTCTGTGGGTGGGAAGTCAGAAGCTCAGAAGTCAGAAGAAAACCTCTGTCCGAATAGACACAGGGCTATTTCCTCGAGAGTTACACAAAGAATAGGTTGCAACGGCGAGTTATAGAGGGATTAATGCAGGAGTAGGAGGGCGCAGTGTGACACGAGAGCTGTGGTTTCTGAACATCGATCTGCCTGCCAAGATCTTAACTACGGCCGTGCAGTGCTCTGCACGGGTGATTATGATGATGGAGAATTTGGTGGAATGAAGATTGGCAGGGGAAACCGAAGTACTCGGAGAAAACCTGCCCCAGCGCCACTTTGTCCACCACAAATCCCACATGATCAGACCCGGAATCGAACCACTTTACCATAGTTTCCTGAATTCTGACATGCAAGAACAACAACAACAACATGCCTGAAGTCGTAAGATTTTAGGCTTTCAAGGCGGTGACTATGAAGGAAGCAGTCTTCTGGGATTTGGCACCGTGTATATGTGGTGTTAACCGACGTTTCGGGGGAACGTATCGCCTCCATCTTCAGGGTAGAAAGAAAAATATAAGAAATTCGCAAGCGAAGAGACCGTGAGAACCGGTAAAAGCAGACTGCTTCCACGTTGTCAGTAGTGCCACCGTTCGGTGCAATGGACAGGCCGTGTAGCAAGAATATGATTCTTTGCCTCATCTGCTCACCGTGACGCTTGTCCTCCCCTAGCCAAACTCCCACATTGTCCTTTCATTTTCAACCCTACCCCGACCTCCTGTAATTCGATTTGAGCACTTTACTTTCTGGTGCTTTTTAGGCGAGCCATACTTGTACCCAGTCGGGGCTGTATAGGTATTAATACAGCATACATAGAAGTATCCGGTAGACATTCCCCGCTCCCCACGGGTCCATCTTTTGTTAATCATATAGCTTTCCCTCCCTCCACTCCCCCACTCACGCCAATGTGCATATCAAATCCTCCCGCTGCTTACTGTCACTTTGCCAACTTCATTAATGCATCCGAAAGCAGCGTTCCCTCAGCTTCTGCGCCGTTCAATCTGAACAGATTCATTGCACCCTGTGAATAGCACAATCCGCTCCAAATAACATATGTTCGACCCATGAACGTTTCAGAATATACAAAGTTTATTTAACAGTTCGCATGTGGTGAATCGGTGTTGTGTTAGTTAAAGTTGAACGTGGGCAGATACAGGAAATTAATGATCGGAATTAATTTAATTACAAAAGTGAATCTGGTAGTAGAACCCGAATATCAATTATCGCGTTACACACGAGTTACTCCTTTCAATCTTTCATCCTCAGCATACCTCCATAAGGTCCATTATGATATCTTGTCGGTTGTGGTTATAGCAATAAAGCCAACTGCTAAAACAGCAGATACCGACAGGCATCGTCATTAAATGGAATGTTCCCACAGGTCACTGAATGAACGTAAGGTACGTGACAGGCCGCGCCATAGCTCAAGCGCTGGCTTTCAATCGTGGCGGCCTGGGTTCGATCCCGGTTCTGGTCAAGTGGGAAGGATTAGGTCAATTGAAAAAATCCAATGACCTCACCAGGACTTGAACCCGCGACCTCCCGGCTTGTAGCATAGTGACCAGTAACAGTGCTGTATCTTAATTAACAGGAAGGTTTTCGTGAATGTGGGAAATTTTGATGATGAATACAGTATACTGCAATCTGATTACATATATTTTATGTTGTACAGATTTATGTGAAATGTTTTAGTTAGAGTATAAGTCTGTCTGTATTGCAGCATTCCTTGCTCTAAGTTTCACGTACAGTGAGTGAAATCCTTAGGCGGCTGTGAATAAGCTGTAGGTTTCTGGTTTCTCTAATCTTGGGATTGTTTTGTTAATAGCAAACTTTATTGAGCACCACTTACAGGTGCTTAATCACAGCTCGAACTGTACCTTAAACGTAATTATTTTGCATAATTACTGTATACATGGTAGAGATTCCCAAACAAGGTAGATGTCAGTTTCGCTTGTAACGCGGCACCCAAGCTGTCCCCTGACAACCGCTGTGTAACAAACGGATACGTTGTCATTTGTTCGCAACCGGGACTTCAGATTGCGTGTCTTTAGTTTATCCCGTTGTTTTTACTTCCCAGAACAATGATTAGTGTAGCTGGAATTGTTTTATGATGGCGAGAGGCAGCTATGTAGTTGACATCTTCAAAGCTCTGATCGAATTCGATTCCAATTACATGTTCCAACATTTGCCGTTAAAAGGGCGTCGTTGAATAACATGAAATGAATTGGCCATTAAGCTTTCTGTGTTACCTGATTGCCTCCTCTCTCGTAGAGTACTTCAAACGCTTGAGGTTGAAGCATGTAGATCTTTTAGGTTCAATGCGCCGTTCTTAATGTTTTCTAAATGCTGCTGACTACCCTTCATTTCATCCCTGTGTACTCTGTGCAGTTTACTGGATTTGACTGGAGTAATTCAAGGATAGGGATTGAGTCAATAACATCGTCCCTTAGGCCAGCTGTGGGTATGGAGCTGGCATGCGGCATTGTACGAGTATTATCCCTGGCTCCCTCGCCAGTTACGTTTGGGAGGCATGTGAGACCTCGAAGATATATATCAGAAGAGAGGCAAAGCGCTTACAATTTAATAGGGGTTTATTTTGCCGATATATATATATATTTTTTTTATGGTGTAATGGGTGATCTTTGATCTCCTGCTAAAGGAGACCGA
>NW_019741981.1:934074-1033657 GCF_002891405.2 Cryptotermes secundus | reverse complement strand
ATTACATATTTTGTCCCTTAGCATCTGTTGGTAGTTCCTGTATTTATTATTTTTAAGATTCATGTCGTGTTGCGGGCATTGTGAAATGTCATGTTTTTTTAAAGTGTGGGCCGTGCGCGTGTAGTCAGTCACATTTAGCACGTATTTACGTCGATCCTGTTTATTAAGTGCAGTCGAGGTTCGAGTGACAGGCTCACATTACACTTCACAGGACATAATGGTCGAGTGGGTAACATTCGTGCTATGTGTTAGAGAGGTCCCGGGTTCAGATCTCGCTCTCGGAAGATTTTCGTGTCCTACCCAGTTCTCGTCATGCAAATTCATGATTGTACTTTAAATTAGGCCGTGACAGCTTCCTTGCAGATCCTGTCCAGATTATTAAGCATGTTACCATTCGATGCTATATATTTTAAGCTATAAACAGCATCGTAAAAGCACAAAAACGTAATTAAGAGGCTTATGCGCCTCCATTGCTGGGAACGTTTCTCTGGTGTATAGTGTAGACTACCTGTTATCTGTTTATTCAGGGATGTAGTTTATTGAAAGCGATTGACATCGAAGCCTTCGTTCAGAAAGTGAACACAATCCTATGAACCTTTTGATGAGTTGTATGTAGGAGAGTTCAGGTCTGCCCCCCCCCCGCCGGGAAGAACAACTAAAAAAAATATTAGCGTGAATCTCCTTACAAATGGACCTTCGGAAAGCGCAAGTAAATTAATGTATAACATTTAAATTTGAAAAACTAAGGTCTTGAAGTGGAATGTAGGGATATAGACCTTTATTTCAATTCCTTGCGTCTTAATGGGTTTATCCATTACTTGACCTACTAACTTAATGGAATCCCACCTACTTATACCTGTAGTATATTTACTTCCTAAATAGATTAATGAATATATACTTTGTACATCGCATGCGTCACTGGGAACTTTGGAGGCTTGATACACCAAAGCAGTGTTTCTCAACCGCCAGGCCGCTGCCCGGTACCATTCACTGACATCAATTATACCGGGCCCTTGTCCTATAAAAAAAGACATTACCGGGCCGCGGTCTCACAAAGGTCGAGAACCATTGCACTAAACGGCAGCTTCTTTTCATAGTAAGAGATGGATGCCGCCGAGCGTGTAAACAAATATGCTGTTGTTCAGCGAAGTTACCTGTGTTGTTACTTACAGTACCATTTGTGAGGTCTTGTGTGCTGTTCTGTGGCGAAACCGTAAATATGCATTTCTTGTGTATGTGGCCGAGAAACCGCTGCAGTTCGTAGACCACGTAACAATTCTGGTCAGTTTCCTTGGGTTGAAGTTGTGACGTGCTTGTGAGTGGAACAAACAGTGGGCAGAGAAACCGTTGACAAACGGTACTGAATGGGTTCAGTAGATATATGATTGTACATTATCAGTAAATTGCAATATAGGAATTTATAATGAAATTGGATTTGCTTATGAAAGAGAGTTGCGGTACTGAGGTTCGTAAACGAAGTTAAGCTTAAGTGAAGAATACATTTACAAATCTTCTCACTGTAACATCCTTGTCAGTGTGTTTTAGGAAGAGGAGCAGAAGCCAATAAAGTGTACTCCAATTTTTAATTATGTTGTCACTTGTAAAGGGAGGGGGTTGTGCGTGACTTATAAGACGGGCTTTGGATTATATGATTCGTTTTATTGACACCTTGTACACAGTACTTGGGAACTACAGGCAGTACAACGCTATTGCTTATCTACACACTTTACAGTTCAACGTTACACGCACTAGGGTTCTAGTCTTCAATAGTCATATCCTGGCAACGGATTTATAACAGTCTCACTGACACTTCAGATCACATATGAAGTTCCATTCTTGCCATTATTCTGCACCTGCGAATTCCGAAGACTCACTAAATCCAATTCCTCTGCTCCCAAGCTCGAAACTGCACGCTCTTCTTTATAACCACTTTGCACGGACCGCGCAGAAAACAGCCTCCCTCTTGTCGGGAAGGCGTATTTACAGCGCCGTTGCATAGCAACTGAAGTTATTCGATTGTTACTTGCGTATTCGTTGCACTCGGGAATGTGTTTACCGAGTCGTTGTCTAGCAATGAACGTCTATTCTGACTTCTCTATTATTACTTTCAGGCGTCATGTCACAATGCATTTTCGAAAAGAGTTCTTTGCGATTTTACATATCTTGTTGACTGTGGCCGTTTATTGATGAAGAAAGTTTTGTCGGAACATTTCTTCCCTGAAATTTACCACAGTTGAATGTGAAGCTCACCGAATTATTGTATAAGGTATCTTTGAAAATCCGGAAGTCGTTGAGTGTCTCGAACTCAACAGGATCTCTGCCCAAATCTCGACCTGAAGGATATCTTGAGGCGTGGGGCGGCTGACACTACGAAGACTGACATAGGCCACGACCACCGCTCCACGTCTTTTGCAGTTCGTGGTTCACAGATGCTCTCTCCGTTCCGCAGTAAAGTAACCCGGAACATTCCATTGGTATACAGTGAATGAGCCGGTAGTCTTCGAACTCCTTGCTTGAGAAGTATTTTTATATACGTATAGTTTGCCGTATTCCCGCATCATTACGCTTCATGATTTTGAATTGAATGTTATATGCAGTGAATCACTTTTGTTTTCAGTATTTTCCAGCAGAGCTTTCTCATATTATCAAAACGAATTACTGCTTTACATGGCAACATTTAGTAAATCCTTATCTACGTACTCTGTTAATAAGCTTTGTCGTGTCAGATTGGTTTCGTGTTCTCAAAGCCGTTGCCATATATGTATGTGTTCTTGAAGGTTTTGCGTATTTTGATCTTAAATGTCTTACTTGTTTGAAGTTGTATGGGCTATAAANTAATCCTTCTAGCTGCACTATGGCCCCTGGGGTCGACTCAGCCTCTAACAGAAATGAATACCAGGAATATTCTTGGAATGTTCTTGGGGGTAAAGGGCGGCCGGCGCGTAGGGCTGACAGCCTTGCCGCCATCTATAAGCCGATTGTCTAGAACAGGCATTTCCAACGCGTCGATCGCGGGGCGATTTTCGGTCGATCTCATAGGCTTGTAAGGAAATTATACGTGAAAAGCATGTAAATTCACTTGTAATACGTATAATATGATTATATTCAGATTTTGAAGGGGAAATACATATTAGTCATTCCTATTTTTCTGTTCTTATGTAGCTTACGTGAAAATTACTTTACGCTTGTGTTAAGTGAACTGTGGGGAAGTCCCTACTCTATCCTTATCACGTGAACTCTTATTTCATCGCTCGTCGTTTGCCGCGTGTGTTCTGATGCAAGAGTGATCGACAGAACGCGCGATTCACTAGAAATGATGTGTGGAAACATAACTGAACAGTTGTAGAAAGATGTTTCCAATTGTGTTGCTTTCTCCCTCCAACTGGATGAAGCTACAGACAGAGACACAGCCCAGTTACTAGTTGCTTTTACAGCAAACATCATGAGTCGTGTTATTTTTACCAGTATTTTTGCTTAAAGCGAGGTACGACGATAGGAGGGGGTGGCAGTTCATTGGCAGTTTTGGCACTAAAAAGTCGATCACAACCTATTTGAAGTTGGACATGCCTGGTCTAGAAAATGTGTGAACCTCAACATCTCACAACCCTATGGGCCTCCACGGCCTGTTGACAGGGATACCTTTACTACTTTTTACTTATATATAGTGTAAAGTCCGCTTTGGCTGTGGACATTAATTATTCTGGGAATCGAGACTGGTTGATACAGAGATTGTGTAATCTTCCCTGTAGTCGTGCCAGGTTCAGGAAGCAAGGAATTGAAATGGTTTTGTGTCTGACAGATTTTTCATCTTCTTCATTAACTGTTTGCCTCGAGTAGTAACAAAAAGTCGTGAGTGAATGACGGAAGACATTAAAACTGGCTGTCTGCATACACTGCGGTACTTAGCGGATTCCTTGACTATCCATTATTTTCTGTAAAACAGTTATCACGGCTCCGTCTTCGGCGTTCTCAGTTTAGCCGCACATCGTGCCGAAACTCTTATTAACGTTTCGACTTAAATTACAGTCGCCATCTTTAGGGTGTACGCTGCAACATTTGAACAGCTTAAAGACACGAGGCGCTGTCTGAATTCCATTGCCTAAGTTACACTTGCTAGAATAATATCGAACATGGTTCATTATCGCTTGCTGCGTAGTATGATTCGGGAGTTGCTTTATTTCCGTGTGGAAACGGTGTCTAGCAGAATGCTGGCTAATTAATCAACCAATGTCAGCAACGTTTAGGCGTGTCTCTGAGGTTGTGTGCGAGGGATGGGAAGCCGATGTTTCCACTTTTCATCTCAGCAGCTGGCATCTCTTGCACATTTTCCCCGCACGGCTAGAATGTGTGACCACCTCTCTGTTCTGACGCATTGCACAATGTTTGGAGGTAGCAAATTTGTTAACATGCTACACATATGGCTTGTTCTGTGTCCATTGAAATTTAATTCGATTTGCTTTCTCGGTCATGAAATTCTGTAAGAGCAGTCGTAACTAATTCCTTGGTATTAAAACCCGAAGAGTGGACACGATCCTTAGTCTGTTCATCCACTTTCCTATTCTCATATCCTGTTTCCAAAATGTCTGTCGTAAAGGTATCCTCAATTCTGGAATTCTGCATTCGCCTAGTGATCGCTGGCCAAGCAGTTTCCCCACGAAAATTCTATATGTCAGTTTGTTTGTTTGTTTGTTGTCTCGATGCCCATTGTTACTCCCATTTCGTCTTCCTCTCCTTTATTTCACTAACATAACAATACGTACGTAACCAAATCGCGCATTTTAACGTTATTAGCCTGCTTTCCTTGGTTGGAAAAAATGAAGGTAGGCGTGTGAGTTCGCCATGCTGTGTGTTTGTGTATACCCCTGTCAACTTTTGAATTGCCAGAACCTTTAGCGTATGTGTATCATGGCACATGAGGCACGCTGACCCCATCTCAGCGGCCTACCTCACAAATCCCTCCCACCAATCTCGTTGTCTGTGTATCCCCCCCATCGTTGCTAGGCAGCGACTCTAAAAGCGTTACCGCTGCAGCAAATAGACAAGCAGCAATAGAAGAATAGTTGGACGAATCGTTTTCTATGCGGTCCGTGTAATATTGAGGAAAGGTATGCGAGAATTTCTTCCCAGATCCTATTTTGTTAAGCATTTTCCAAACAGCGGTGATTATGTTCTCGCTTCAAAAGAGGAAGAAGTTATGTTTCACGCCGTCACTGGCAGGGCCGTTTCTTAATAAGAGCCGTTGACGAAGTGTATAAAATGCGAGAACTTTGGCGTGGGTGAAGGGATTGACAACGCTGCAGAGAAGCGACGGCGTCCGAGAATGAACACCGCCTGCGGTTTTTGCGTCCCAGAGCGGGACCAACAAATAAGTGAACGAGGAATTGCACTCCCTTACGCTCGGATAACCAGACTCCATGTTAAATTGGATTTCCATTCCGTGTTCCCTATAGTTTCCTGTGTTTTGTGACACGGAAAAATAAACGTTTTCGATTTAAACGGGAGATGTGTGGAAACCGTTGTGACACCTGCGCCTCTTCTGCCGACTCTCAAGTCAGGAAAGTGATTGTCAGTACAATGGGCCGAGGTTTGCTGACGCCACAGATACTGTGAAATCAGTCGCAGCCGTGTTGGGTTACTTTGGCAATATTAGATCCTCCAGTCATACGCTGTGTGACATGAACAGGTACGTCGGTGCATGTTTCATCCGCAGAACTACTGCAGGTCTTCAGAGTTGGACGAATTTCCAGTAGAATCTGGCCTTTGTAACCCCGGCTCTACACGATGCTCGGTGTGAACTTACCGATTTGATACGGGTCATCTTTTGAAAACTGTGTACATAACGTAAAATGGAGCACATACTGAGATGACATATTCTTCACTGTGGCGAATGCCCCAGGAAGTACAGCTGATTGTGCAATGCGTTGTCTAAGATTATCCTGGAACATTACACGCATATGTACAGCAAATGAGTTTAAGGCCTGTAAGACATGAAAAATCGCAGATCGCGTTTGTGAAATGTTAGACCTATTTATGATTGGACTGCAGATTTGCACTGCTGTTTGCTTTTGCGTTTAAACACGACTGTAGTCACACATTTGCTGAACCAGATGTAAAAGAGGATGTTTTCCATCGGAAATTATGTACCATTATAACCAGCCAATCAAATAACCGACCGACTCACCAGTTCATTGTTTCGAAGTTCATGTGTGTGTGTGTGTGTGTGTGTGTGTGTGGGTAAGGACATTCTTAAACTGGTCAAGAAATTCCTCTGTTTTGGGACCCGAAGACTCATCGTCAGGATTGCTAAAGATGACAATTATACTTTGAATTTCACTCACATCTTCATAACGTATCTAAGGCCAATTTTAATATTGTCCGTTCATACACGTCTAGAATTTTCCAGCAGCCTCTTTCTTCAGGTTTGGAATTACAGCACATTCTTTGTTTCCGTGTTCATTGTACAGTCTTCTGACTTAGGAGTCCTCGTTATATTGCTGTAAATTCTTAGATGATAGCAACGAATTCGAAATTTCCTTGAATCTAATTGAATAGCAGGGCATTTTTACGTTACGTTTTAAATTTGATTGAATATTTGCATGAAAATATCTGCGGAATAAATTACGACATTGAATACTGTTTGCGTCTTAGCAATATGAATATTATGGATATTGCATATTATTCAAGCAGTCTGTAAATATTGATATTTTTAGCGTCTCGTCACAATATTGGCCCACAGGCCACAGTGAGAATTCGTACGAGACACTTGCGGTCCGCGGGCCGCGGGTTGTTTGCCTCTGACATGGCAGAACCTCGTACCGGAAAGTTTCATCGCTCGGATTGTTGGATTACTGATCTGACCATTCTACGTTTTCCCCGTACTTTTGTTATAGCGCGCTGTTGCTACTCGCAGTATCATTGAAGCGAGTCTTCATGTCGTGCGCTCTCTGTATGTAATCTTAGCAGGATACAATAGCGAACCGAGGAACCCAGACCCTGTAATTTATAGAAGAAATTGTAGGCCTTCTAATTGCTGGCTGTCTGATAATTCGTATGATTCTGATTTCGTGAAGGAATGTGGACATGCGTTTTAAATTCCTAAGCTCCAGTAACGCGAAACTCCGGTAAGCATTTACGAGATAGTTCTTTGCACGGAATTTATAACGTTTTTATAGTTCTTTTAAGAAAATCAGAGGACTACTTGATGCTAATAGGACATTTAGTGCCACTGTTGAGCCACCTATCTGTCTGTAACTTCGAGAACTATTAACAGACTAACTCAACTATATGTATAATATACCGTATTTACGCATGTATAGGCCGCAGCACAGTTTTCAGACAGAAATTATAGGAAAAANTGTTCATTGCTCTGTCGTCACTCGGCACCCTATATTCCGGAACTCCCCTTGTCGACTCTGTCCATTGTGTTTTATGAATATTCACATGTAGATTAGTTTGAAATTTTTAAATTCTCATTTACCTTTAATATTTAAAATTTAAATTTAGATTTAAAAACCCAAATCAGAGATATCTGCTCTATGCTTATATGTGCTGCAGTAGCACGCACACAGAGAACCTGCACAAGATAACACGTGAGCTGTGCTGAAAGTAAGAGGTAGCCGCTGCAGCACATATAAGCATAGAGCAGGTATCTCTGTGATTTTGGTTTTAAAATCTAAATTTAAATTTTAAATATTAAAGGTAAATGAGAATTTAAAAATTTCAAACTAATCTACATGTGAATATTCATAAAACACAATGGACAGAGTCGACAAGGGNATTAGTTTAGTTTGAAATTTTTAAATTCTCATTTACCTTTAATATTTAAAATTTAAATTTAGATTTAAAAACCCAAATCAGAGATATCTGCTCTATGCTTATATGTGCTGCAGTAGCACGCACACAGAGAACCTGCACAAAATAACATGTGAGCTGTGCTGAAAGTAAGAGGTAGCCGCTGCAGCACATATAAGCATAGAGCAGGTATCTCTGTGATTTTGGTTTTAAAATCTAAATTTAAATTTTAAATATTAAAGGTAAATGAGAATTTAAAAATTTCAAACTAATCTACATGTGAATATTCATAAAACACAATGGACAGAGTCGACAAGGGGAGTTCCGGAATATAGGGTGCCGAGTGACGACAGAGCAATGAACAATTAGAAATCTGGAATTTAAATGTTATTGAGTGCAGTATGACAGCTACGTGAAGTGAAATACACCTGATGATGGCCGATTACGGCCGAAACATGTAGTGTAAAAGAAGGGGGACAAGAACTACAATAAAGTGTTGCATTTAAGACGGAGTTTATATTATAAATATAGAAGCGTGGAATGTAACAGGATGCTTAAATATAATAGACTAACTGAACTCAGGGACATGAGTGGGTATCTAGAGCAGGGAATATCAATGCATGTTAGTAGAACGGACACTACACGAAGAATTCACGGAGAGTAAATATTCTGACGTATTTTACCTACAGCTTGCTGTTCGGAAATTGATAAGGAATGATCAGCCTCAAGGCAGCATCTACACCAGCGCACAAAACGCGTCCGTTGTAACGAACGTCGTTGTAGAAATAAACGAGAGGCGAATGCTACGCTTTCTTCTGGCTCCATTGCAGACAAAAAACTACGCACCGCATTCTGCAACTTTGTGGTGTCCTCAACACCGTCCGTTATAAAGTACGTTCGTTACAACGGACGCATTTTTTGCGCTCGTGTAGACGCCTAAGAGTCTTGAACATTATTGTCGTTATCATCGCCGCCATTGCTATCACCATCACCATGGTTACCACCACGTTCTCCTCCCCCTCCATGCTTGCTTCATATATCGCATAAATACCGTGATCCGTGAAAGTGTAGTTTAGAATTATGTTGTGAACTCCGAAACAAGCGACTTCTGGAACTCCTCCTTATGGCTGTCGGTATGCAGATGTGCGATCCATTGGCCGAAAGGTTCAGCGGATTTTAGCAGAAGACATTTATAGGTTTATATCATTTGTAATGTCGCTTTGACCGCTAGATGGATGTAATAAGGTAGCTATATTTTACGCGTGTATGTTTAGAGACGCATCAGCTTTAGAGAATGTTTGCCTCTCTCCCTGGGGCATATCGCGTCGATGTGAATTGAACAGTTTCAAAAGGGAACGCGAAATTTGGTTCACCCGGAGACGGTTTTAATGATTGTGACGAAATTTCACTCGTAGAGCGCGATTCTAAAAATAGCTTGTTATGTGGAGACTAAGAAACCCACTCATAGATAAGAGAAACATCGAAACTGGTGTTATTCCAGAGAACCCTTTAGAATCTCCTGGTCTTGTTAGTTTATGAAGGCGAAGACTGAATTAAGCCAGTTTTCGGAACATTGGTAATGGATATTCACATTCTCCGAATGCATTGAATTTCCTTACCAGCTGAATCACTGTAAGATGCTCAAGGAAGATCCTGTACCATTAAGCCATTTCTTGTTATTAATTGTGTTATATAGGTTTTCCGTAAATTAAATTCCTGCGACCAAGGCACGCAAACCGTACTCGGCGTTTCCAGAGCTGAAGCCAGACTGGCGTTTGTAGACATCGGTGAAGTATATGGCAGTATACAGCTGGTAAAATTTGTTGAGCAAAATGATCGGTTTTTTCCCCCCGTTAATTCTGCACTCTGCTTTGATAATGAGCTAGCTTTCTATAGTACGTTTCATGTCAGCAAACCCATGAGGGGTAGAACGTTTCTCCACAAGAGAGAATCATATTTAGGCTTTTTGCGTACTACAGTTGAGGGAGAACGGGAGGTTTGGGGCGATCACTGTGTTAAATCTTCTTCAGAGAGACCGTGGTACTGGGTTTTGTCATCAGCCTTGTTCAAACTATTATGTATGCAGAACAAGGCGCCTTTTGTAATAAAACTGGAGCAGAAAAGTTGTTAGAGGTAAGAAGCCCTGGTTTGGAAATTGCTTGCATCGGATCCCACTAGAGTTCTCTGCTGCTTGTAAGCGGATACGGGAGTGCTCTGATGTTGACCACCATCCTTGTTCAAGTTGTAGTGCTCGAAGCGCTCATAACTGAGGGAAAACCGTCTGTATTATTTCAAGGTTTGATATAGGAACGGGTGTTAACAAGAAGTTGTGCACAATGGAGCGAGCAGAACTTAACGTGGTCCAATGATTCGTCACCAAAATTTTGATATTTTTTTTATAGTACAGTATGAAATGCCATAACCTGGTAAAGTTTTCCCCTGTACTTAACTAATAATGTGTGTATGGGGGAGTGGATGAATAGATCCACAATTTCTTGACCTTGGCACTAGGTGGAGGTGAGTGATCATTTTCGCTGCCCAGCCGCTTTACTCCCCGTACCCATTGGACAGAAGGCTGGGTGGGCCGACGTTGAGAAGAGAAAATTCTTGACCGTACCGGGATTCGAACTCTGACCCCTCGGTCGTCCAGCCCGTTGCTAGTCGCTATACCTACTACGCTACTCCGGCTCCTAACCTAGTAGATATTGGAGAAGACGTCAGATCATTTAATTTTCGTGAAGTTTTTTGAGTTCAAAATTTATGTTAATATCGACAGACCGAACATTAATAGATTTTACTGTAATCTGGCAGGTTTCATAAATAGATTTTTTTTTGTGAGAGAAATCAGGAACAAAAGTATGCCAGAGCATATCGCCAAAATAACTAAGGATGTGCACGCACATTTGTAGGTAGGCTTGCTGAATCTGTTCAGGTTAGGCAGTTTAAGAAATGACAACAGAAACAACTGGAACGAAATGTTTTAACGTCATAAATCTGATTTTGTTATATTATGTTTAAAACAAAAGTAATTTTGATTGTTTGGGCATATGCCGTGGGATCTCTCGTTTTACCAGCAGATCTGCAGTTATGATACCATTTCACGAGTGAAATGTTGTAATGATGCCGCAATCCCGTCGACAAGAAACCTGTTAAAAGCGGACGTGATCACATTGCAGATATTGGTAAATAAAAATATTATTCTCAGCTTTCCGCGAAACCTCTTTTCACAAAGAGTCGGGGATAGAAGTTCGTGGCACGTTTTCTGTTAATGCTTACCTTTTAATTGAGTACTTGAAACTTGTTGCTCATGTTACTTTGCCGGTTCGTCAGGAAGAGGTGTAATACCTTCCATAAAATGTCTCTATCTGAAATGACCGTCTTCTGCTTTTATGAAACTGCCGCGCGTGTTTTGAAAAGTATTGCACTTGCAGAAAGATCTTGGAGGCGGACGTACGGAAGCATTCCTTCAGCAAGAGTTCATGATTCAGGGCTTCTAATGGATAATCTTTTATAATAAATCACAAAATTTTAATTTACGTAATTCTGAATAATCCCTGAATTGCGTTACAGTCCCTAAGAACGATCTTTAGTTAATTTTAGCTCTTTTCTGCATCTGAATTAGCGGGAATCGTGTATGTCCTTTGTAACCGACGTTATGTTTTCTGAATAATTGTTGTTTGTGCGTAGGCAGTGTAAGCCGACTTTGCTGAAGGAAATGCAGTTTGTATTGGTTCATCAGCTTAAGTTTTGAGCAGGAGAATATATGTATATATATATAATGGCATGTGGACACGTTGCTAGGTAACGACCGCGAAATAAGCAACTGTACAACAGCAGTTGCTATGTAACGGCCCCGCGGCAACAATTAAACAGAAACAGCATTCTCTATGCGATCCGTGCCGAGATTTTATAAGCAGGGTCAGTTGGCTATTGCGGTTCTAGAGCAAATGCTGCTAGGTTGATACCCAAATTCCACGTTGCACTGCATGCGGCACATGCAGCCCTCCCCTTGGTAATGTCAAAATTTCGCCCTAATATAGCCCTCCCAACTTTACCTAAAATTATAATGCACCTCTTCCAGCGTCATACAGAGTGATTCATATAGAACCGGCCCGATGAGATGAGGTGTAATATAAAATATACCATACAGATATTAAAGTAATTTACACATATATTATCTTGGATTGGGCGCCGTGATCAGAGCAGGTGTTATATGTGTCCGCCGTTTTCAGGTAGGCATTAGAAACACTCGCTGTTCAACAGTGAACTCCATGACTGTCGCCTGCCCACTGCAGACACGTTTCGGGATTGTCCTTGACCTTGCAGCATAAGGGCTGCCACTTGCCGGATCATGAGAACACCATTCGACTCAGCACGGTCCACGGATTATTATGTCGTAATAGTGAGCGGTTATATGCATCACCTGCGGAATTATTAGCAAATTCATCGGGCTGGTTCTATACGATTCACCCTGTTTAAGAAATAAATAAAAAAAGTCGATCATATGATCTATCTATACTAGAAGGACAAGCGGGCACTGCCTGGGAACCTTGAAAACCAGAGATAAAATTTAACCCCCCCCCACCAAAAAATGTAGCGGCTCTCACTACCTCCCACTTCTTCACAAATTCCGTGTCGCGGTTAGTGACTGGAGTGAGTGAGTGAGTGAGTGAGTGAGTACGTTAGAGGACTGCTCCATCTCTCCAAACTAAATAACGTATTCCATTTAAAAAAAAAAGTGTTTTTCTTTTTACTTTCTCCTTGGTAAAATAAGGTAAGGGGTCGCGTTATATCCCATCTTACATGGTATCTGCAGGTACTTACTTACTTATGGATCTAAGCCCTTCTTGAGAAGCCACANCTCCGTGGAGCTGAACCCTTCGTGAGAAGCCGCCAGTCGCTCAGCTACTCAAAAATTTCCCAACATTTTATGGACACCGAAGGTTCATTTCCATGTTCACAAGAGCCCTCCACTGGTCCCTGCTCTGAGCCAGATCAATCCAATCCATCCCATCCCATCCCATCTCTCTAAGATCCGTTTTAATACTGTCCACCCACCTACACCTTGGTCTTCCTAGTGGTCTCTTTATAGCTCAAGCGGTTAGTCGCTGGCTTCCCATCGCGGCGGCCCGAGTTTGATCCCGGGTCTGGTCAAGTGGGATTTGTGGTGGACAAAGTGGCGCTGGGGCAGGTTTTCTAAGAGTACTTGGTTTCCCCTGCCAATCTTCATTCCACCAGTTGCTCCACAATCACCCTCACCTATCAACTGGGGCTGGTACAATAGGCCAGAAGTGGCCGCAGTACAAGGGACTTAGTCCACCCCTCTAGCAATAAAAAAATAGCAGTGGTATCTTTCCTTCTGGCTTTCCCACCAATATCGTATATGCATTCATCTTCTCCCCCATTCGTGCTACACGCAGAGCCCACCTCATCCTCCTTGACTTGATCATTTTAATTATACTTGGAGAAGAGTAAAAGTTTTGAAGCTCCACATTATGCCATTTTCTCCAAGGTATCTGCAGGTACGGAGTATAATATTCGCTGAAGTAGTGCACTGAATTTTGTTGTTAAGTTGGCACTTTACATTTATTTCAGCAGTAAATGAGCACCATGTCCAGTTATTTCCATTCTTGGAGCACCGAACTAATGCAATCCAGTTCACAGAGCGTTAACCGGACAGCAGGGCATTCTTGGATGAAGGTAATCGTTTTCAGTCTTCAGTGCCGAAGCCCAACCACATGATTGATGATGCGCGGTAACAATTCGGGTTTCGGGACACACGAGGTGAAGTTATTCACTGAGTGATGGATATATACTTTATGAAGTGTCTGTTGAAGCAGTGTCAGTACTGGCTCTTTTGTTTTAGACAAATTACTCACGCATTCTGTATTTACCTATATTGTTATTAAAATAAACATTTGAAAGTTCTCCTGTGTCTCTTGAGCTGTGATCGCCAGAGATCATATCATCAGCACAATTTAGTTGTCAGTTACACGGAGTCTGGATATTCTCTTTTATGCATTATTTGCCCACGGCGTACTGGATGGTTTATATTCGCCCGCATGTTCAGCTCCGTTAACTACTTGAAGAATTTCGTTCGAATTCGGTGTTTGGCATTTTAATTTCGGTTTACACAGAATTATTTTATAACCCACACTTCATTTTAAGCCCGGATCGACTTAGCCGTATTCATGTAATAAAGTAGAACGCTACTCGTTGATATAGTGCAGGGTTATGCGACTTCCTACATGTGATATTCCGTCATTGTCCTCCATATGCACGGGGCAGATGGACGTTGGTCCATATGTAAACCTTTTCTTTAGGAAGTGTTTCTGATTTTTCATCCACGATGTAGCGTTACCACTGCACAGATCACAAGCCACTTTGTCTGCTGGAGGAAATACGAGGTCTTCTGCTGGCAGCCAATGTGAGGCCAGCATGTCATTTCTGCATATTTTAGCTTTGTTGTTACTTTCATTCCGTAGTCATCCTGAACACGTAATGTAAGAGTTATGTCGAATTGTTTGTAGATTTTGTATGCTCTTACAGAACGAAGAACTATTCCATGTCCATTGTTGTTTATATCCCGTTATAAAAGTAGTTTGTTGCTTTAGATAGCTTATTGAAATGACGTTTTTCTGTCTTGTGGATGTTTTTCTAGAAACCTGCACCTCTGTTACTTTTCCCAGTTGTGAGGAGCACAAATTGGGAATGCAGTGCAGTAATAAGTGTGTGTGTGTGTGTGTGTGTGTGCATTAGTAGATATCGCAGTGGGGATAGCGACCAGGCTGCTGGCTTGATGACCTAGAAGTAATAGTTCGATTCCCCATAGAGGTAAGAGATTTCTTTTTTTCTTCTGCACGACTGCCAGACTGGCTCTCGGGCCCGCCCATCCTCTTATCCTGTAGGAACCAGTGGCTCTTTCTAGGGAATAGATGGTACGCCGTAGCGTAGTTGGTTGAGGCACTATGCTACAAGCCGGAAGGTCGAGGAATCGAATCCCAATGAGGTTTTTTTTTCAGTTGACCTAATCCTTCCAGCCGCACTATGGTCCTGGGGTCGACTCAGCCTCTAACAGAAATGAGTACCAGGAATATTCCTGGGGGTAAAGGGCGGCCGGCGCGTAAGGCTGACAACCTTACCGCCGATTGTGTAGATAATGTGGGACCCTCAACATCTCACTACCCTATGGGCCTCACGGCCTGTTACAGGGATACCCTTACTGTACTTATTTTATCTACGCCTAGATGGCCCAAATCGTTTTCTGCGTTCAGGTTCAGGTCCAGGTCGAGCATTCTGATGATGAATAATGAACAAACGCTTACTAATCAAACCGAGAGGCTTGCGCAGTAATACAGGTTTCTCCTCCTGAATTGGAGTTAGTTTGCTTTCTTTGAGGACACTTACGTGTTACATTCAGCACAGGATATATTTAATTGAAACGTAGACCTATGAAGTTCTCCTTTGCCTTTCTGCAAAATTACGCGGTCTCCTGCAAATAACATTTAATTGAAGAGAGCAGTCTTCTGGGATGTGGCACCGTGTACATGTGGTGTTAACCGACGTTTCGGAGGAACGTATCGCCTCCATCTTCAGGGTAGAAGGAAAAGTAAGAAATCCGCAAGCGAAGAGACCGTGAGAACCGGGACTAGCAGACAAGCAGTTTCTTCCTTGTTCCATTAAGTCGTTTCTTCATTACGTGAGGAGTGTTTCTATAAGTGCATATTGTGTAGTCAGGGGTAAGACATTTGCGATTTTAATAAAAAATGATTTGTTATTTGTCATTTTGGAAGAGCTAAATTTGAGCCTGTATTGACCAAGATTTTGTATAACAAATTGGCAGGCCTGTACATGTTGCCAGGTTACGCAGACTAATTTCTCCACCTAATAATGGGCACACCGACTGGAACTGTAAAGCAGAATACGATGTATAATTTGAATCAGAATGGAACAACCCCGGTCGGCATGTGTGTATAAACGACCGTACTATTTGGTACGTTGTTGGTTATATACATTTCAATGCGACTCCTTAAATTAATTTCGGTATTCGTCATTCTGGATTTGTTGACTTCGAAGTACGAGGCGTTTTACTTGAAGTTCATGCTGTCAGGCAGCGGTATCTTCAGACATAGAATGCTTTCCGTATTATCTTCTGGTCTTGTATAAAGAAGAGGGCTTATTCTGTCATTTGCTGTAACAGATTACCTGTTGATTGCGTTCTCGGTTCCTCTGAGAGAAGCTCTTGGTTATTTTATTTTCCAAATACTGTCAAATGCATCGTCATTGGTTGATACACAGGGGGTCCTTCTAATGATTTGCCGCCCGCTGTGCGGCCGCCTCTTGTATATAGCGGACTGGCACCACAATAAATGATATCACTTATCATTTATCCGCTCTCTCTGCCATCCCATCGTTTGGAACAAGCAAGGATGAAGTTCAGTTCCACCCCTTATGTAGACGGCTCACGTCGTACAATGTATATGGCGTCATTAGATTATTCCGAGACGTAATCACTAACCTTAATGAAGGAGACCGAAGACGAAATCTGTTATCGTTGACCCCTTTACCTCCTCTGAGTTTGCGATGTGCTGATAATGGCATCAAATTGCTGGTTACCGGTGTACGATAATTTACCGTATTTACGGAATATATGCGATATATATATAGCTGTATCCCATAGCCCACGCAGAAATATTCAGTTAGCCTAAACAAGTAATGCACATTTTTTTTAACTTTTCAAACTTCGAGTGCAAGTGAAATTGGGGGGGGGAGGGTACATTATACTTACATAGGAGTTAATAATAATTTATTTAAATTCCTTTATCTGAGTGTTTCCTAACAGCAAATAGTAACCTATTAACAGGCGAGCACTGTAAATATACACAACTAAAAACCAGACCCAGAGTTAAACCCCCCCCCAGGCCCAAAACTAAATGAAGGCAAATAAATTAACCGTGACCACGATCCAAGTAGGACTGAAAGAAGGAAAGTAACCCCAAGGGAAACAGCGTGTTCATTACAACCGGCAAGAAGTTTGCAGATTTTTTTTGCAGCTGTTGCTCACCTTGGATTATGATGACGGGGCAGTGGTAACAGTAGTAGACGTAGAAGAGGAAGAAGAAGAATCGTCATTAAGAATGTCTAGAAATTTGCGGATATTTACATGTGTGTGAGATATCTTGTATGGCTGTGGGAGCAAGGGAGGCGGCTGCGGCCTAGCGTGCTTTGGAGGCGGTTACATGCGCAGGAAATGCCTGGCTGCCCTACAGCCTTTCGAGTTGTTACTTTCTGCTGCCCGCGGTAAACATGGAGAGGGAAGCTTCTTGAGGTTTTCGCGATGATGGAAGTTTACATTAAGATGTTCCCTGATGGAGACAGCATGCTCTTTCTAGACGTTGATATCCACCTATCAGGCTACACGGTGTCACACAGAAGACAATGTAAAACGAAAGGAAATTGTCTTCTATAGTTTGTCGGGTCTGCTCGATCCCCTTGTGGAGTTAGTATCCTTCCTCGAGGAGTACAGATGTAGTGCTTTGAACAGTATTAAACTGCTTATGTTCCCAGGATAATTGCAAATACTATTCATCACTAAGCAGTTAAAATAAGTATTGAGCATGTTCATTGGAACATGCTCACCACGACAAGTTCTCTTTCCTTTTCTATATGTAAACCACAAAATGTACTTATTATCCACACTTAATGGATAGATTGTATAATTATTGGAGTTAAAAAACAATACTATTCATGTGATCAAATCTTGAAACCGAAGTTGGTCATGCATGCGGTACGCATGTAAGATAAGAGCTTACCTACAAAATGTTGCTTCTAAAACTTGAGATATTCTAGGAGACTCAAGTGTAGATGGAAGTATAATATTAAATAAGGCCTGAGTATGTGGACTGGATTAAAATGATTGGTAATAAGATCCACTGGCAGGCTGTTGAGAACAGTTTGTGTAATGGGAGGGTTGCAGGGTACGCAAGCGATCTCGATATCAACAGAGCTACTGTTGGCGCCTTAAGAACTAGAAGGATTCTGTTCCACCTTACATGATAATTTGATGGGCGCTCCGCACGTACATACAGGAAGTGTTGGCAGTGTCACACTCCTGAAACTTTCCTCATAGCGGGCTCCAGTTTAAATACACTTCTCTAATTGTTTGTGACAACTAAAGAGCCCAGGGAGAGGACAGTAGAAGGATGTGCTTCGCGTATCAGCATGACATCTCTTTGCTGCTTAAATGTAACTGCAACTGACGTGTGGAGGTAAGGCAACGGGCCGGGTGGGCGGTGTTGCGATGTTTTCTCCTTAACTGAACGCACTGTATATCACACTATGATAAAAGAAAATGTAAAATATAAGTTAAAAGATCTTAAAGAATAAGTTATACAATTAAAATATAATTAAAAACTATGCGTGTGATATGTCTTATTTTGTATGTTGTTGCAATCGTATTGTTATGTTATATTTCTTGTTTTTGCGGACATATGGCGATAGTTTTCCGGCCATATACACGTATGAAAGTTCGTTAACTACTTGGAGGCCTGTTGGTATGCGTGCAGCATTAGTTGTTTTTTATATTATTTGACGAGTACCTAATTTTACGTGTATTATGTTCGGTCTGGTAGGAAGACAGATTGAAACTGAAATGAAAAATTTCTTGCCTTTGGCGGGGATAGAACCCAGGCCCAATACAGACTGAGCTGTCCGGTACTTTTACGTCCCCAGCAATAGCAGATACTTGTATTAGACTGAGTTTAAGTCTTAGAGTGCAGTCGCTACTGCGCATTCTGCCTGCCGAAGATACATGTTTAATATTGGGATTATTTTGGCCGTTTAAAGAAAAGCTGATTACTCTGCCTCACACCATCAACCGACTGATGTTTGTAATATTGCGCTGTGTGTTTTCTTGGAGAAAGAAACTCAGTCTTTATATAAACGTATTACCGGGATTTAAGGATTAAAGATAAATTTGTGTCTTGAGCGAATCATAATAAGTACTGGCGGCTTTTTCCTGGTGTAAGGGTCCCGAAGCTAGCCTGTAATGTTTGTTTAATACCGGTGTTACGAATACATGGAGCATTATTTCCAACCCCCCTATACACCTTCATGATGTATTGAGCGTGGAGACATCTATGCTTTTTTATTCAGAGCTCTGTTTTCGTGCTATATGAATATGTATATTGGCTTTACTGAAGCATATGTAATTCAGAATAGCTATTCCGATGATATTACATCGTTTTTTTTAGACAATAAATCGAATTGGTATAGAAAGTAGGCGTTTGTTTGGTAATTATGTATACAGTATGTAGACGTAAGGCAGTCTGTCGGGACAGTGTTGGCATTATTCCTGTAGCGTGATGAGTCCCGTCGCAGGAAGTTGATGGTAGGTGCGGTGCATATGTTTGTTAGAACACGTATTCGTACGGTGTTTGCTTTTAAAGCTCATTTCCGATCGCAATGATGTCTTTGTCTCATTTGTAGTGTGGCCTTATCGGTATGGAATGCTTATGTATATGACGTATTGCACTCGTGTGACGTTGACACGAATGGTACCGGCCGGTCCCAGCTTTCGCCGCTGATGTCAGAATAGAAGAATAGAGGATCTATCGGTAATAATGGCTATCACTTCAACAGTGAACTATAGCTAACTCGTGAAGCGTCGTGTGGCGCTGCAGACGGTATACAGCGTCAGACATACCAGCTACCGTCACAGACCTTCAGAGAATGATGCTGCGATCAAGTGTCGTGCCGTGGCATTATGTGTGGATTGGGCCCATTTGGCCCAGATTAGGGTTGACGGTAATAAACTTACGAGTTGCATTACAGGTGGGTAATTTCTTAGCTAGCTAAGCGACTGATAGCTTCTGAAGAGGTTGTATGGAGGTACAAGAGTGAGGGCCGAGTTTAGAGGAGGGATTACTGACCGCCCCCGTAATGTTTTGGCAGCATTAGAGGCAGTAGGGAATATGGTGCTGTGTTCCAGACGAAAGCACCGTTTTATGCCAGGCTTGTTCGTGGGAGTACAGCTGCAGGCATATTTAACCTGTACAGCAGATCGAACTGGCTGTTGAGTGGTAGAATGCCTGTAGTTGTGAGTAAAGTGATTAATTGTGGATGCCCATGGTTCTGCTCTCTTTAATGGTAGTTGTTTTTCTGTTAACACCCGGCTCCGCATCCAGTGGATGGAGTTAAAGGGGCCGGGGCGTGAAGCTTACGATTTTGGATCCCACCCACTTTCCTTCTCCGTTGGGTACCGTAATAAACGAGTAGGGCGTGTACGTGAGAGCTCGTCTCCTGGTGCCCCGGTTAAGAACAAGTTGCACTTTTCCTTCATTTTCTCGTTATGCCCTAATGGAATAGAGCGTAGGCACACTAACAACTGCTTGGAAGTGAGTGGTCACCTCTGTGATCTGGAACCAGCCTTCTCTTGAAACTGGAATCTCGAGCCTCCTAGCCACAGCCACGCATTTGACTGACCGTGACTGATAGACCCACGTCTGTACTTCCATCACGATGGCAATAGAGCGAGCGTAAAGCGATGTGAAACAGGAAGCGGTGAATTGCATGTCTTGGGAATCGGTAGGCGAAGTTCGCATAAGAGCAGTTCATGCGATGGTTCCGTTTCTTAGAGCTCAACAGCATGGAGTCGAGTTTCAGCCACGCAAAGAACTGGCTGTATTTTGAAAATCTGTTAACGTTATTAACACGTTGATTGATGATAGTGGCGTTCAGAATTTCGAAACAATTCTGTTACAACTGTCGGCTCCTTGTACCATCCGAGACATCCGTTTTTAGTATATCTAATTTAGTCATCTCGGCAACTGCGAACCGCCACGACCGGCTGCTGCATGTATGGACTGAGTGATAGATACTCCCCTTTGCGAACCTTCTGCCCTTCCTTTGATAACCATTATTTACGTTTACGGTGTTGTGAATGGTTGGAGAACATGGCGCTCCCAACATTCCCCACCGACTTAGGACGCTAATAATGGCCTTCAGGAACGTGGAACATACTGGAGTTTTGAAGAAAGTCTTTACTTCAATGTACTTTGTTTCGTTATTAAATTATAGGAAAATAATGTTCTTGAAATTCCTCTAAGAAGTAACCTGATCTAAGGGAGCAATTAATTCAGCCCACAACCATATTTCAAGTGAGCTTGTGCGTTGGGTATCGTTTTCTTATTTTCAGTAATTTGTATTGGTATTTGTAACTTAGAACGTTAGTCGATTAGTAGTACAATACGTTTCTGTGTAGCCGTCGGGCGGGATGGAGCTGTTAGTGTCGAGTAAATTGAAAACCGATGCGGCAGGAATCATGTCATACATTTGTTTCCGTTCCACCTGCAGCAGCAGCAGCAAACAAAACCGTTCTATTCGTATATAGGTTATACCATTAAGATTTCCCTCGAAACTACATCTTCCCATTGGTATGTTCCAGAATCCTTTAGTCGATATGATCTCATATGAAGAATTAATGTCAACTTTAGTTATGTGTAGTGGTGTATTGAAGTACGCCAGCTATTCCCTAGTAACTCTGAAAAGCGCACTGACTTATATAACAACCTGAACACGGCTTGTCTTCGAACCTTAGATGGAAAACCGGATTTTCTGAAGGTCACGAGCTCAGCTAACCTGAGTAATAACATAGTTGATTGCATTATGCCGCAACCGTTTTCTTCACCAACATTTGAAGTTGATAATTTGTGCAAATTTCCGCACGAAATTGAACACTAGAAAGTGTTTTTAAACGGTCTACGAACCGAACAATCGCTTGTACCTTTTGAATTGCTGGAGCTCATGTTCGGCAGTAGTGGAAGTGTAAGAGCATAGGTGAATTGAGCTGCTCTGAGATTGTCTTATTTTTTTTCTAGGCGAATGCTGGGATAGTTAATTAAAACAGACCACATCTTTTGGTCTGTTTTTTCTCTCCATCCATATAACCATGCAGTTGATAAGTCATCATTAAACTACGATGGCAACAGCGGTTTTCCTTTAGTACACAATAGTTCGGCGGTTCCAGTATGCCCCCTGTATCACGGTTCGGCGTGAAACTAATATTCCATTGTGTATTCTGAAGACTTTTTTTTGCTTACCGCATTAGTACTGTCGTGTGATAGCGTATGTGCACCACTTGCATTAGAATTTGAACTAGAACGTATCGTCTCCATGGTTAAGCGATCTAAATGAGAATTCGTTTCATCGATCCAGTCCTGGATTTTAATGTAAATCGTATTTATTTTTTCCTTCGTGGGCCCGTGGTCAGACGATATCTCACGAACGTCTTTTGTTTAAAATTGTGCCAGTGTCTTTGAAAGAAGTGCCATAAACTGGATGGCGAATTCTGGGGTCAAAACCGAGTGGAAGGAAAATTTTCATTTTCCTGTTAAGCGTATGTAAAGGGCTGTAAAGGTTTTTGTATTTATGCCCTCGCTCTGTCCCCAACTTATCCATAATCATTGGATGACACCACGAAATTTTTATACAGAAGCAGGATCAAAATATGAGCACTTCTGGTTAAAAAACTATAGCATTTTCCAGATCTACACGTACGTAGAGGGTTAATAAAATAGTTTCTTTATTGCGTTATTCGTGGTTATCACATTTGTATCATAACGAGAGAACAATAAAACTCGATTAACCCTTCGAAGACCGAATTTCCTCCAAATAATACATAAGAATTTAGTTCGTACCTCGCAGGAAAAATATTACATCTCCGCCACGAAGTGCAGCCGGTTAATACTGTTTAGGGAAACAATCGCTATTTATTGTGAGAATAATAGGAGCACAGCCACCCCACGCTGGTTCCTCGCTCGAGGATTTTTCTACCCTGAAGATGGAGGCGAAACGTCGGCTCACACAAGATTACACGGCGCCACATCCCAGAAGGCGGCATTCTTCGTATAAATAGACTGTTTGGGCGGAACGTGAAGTTTTGCTATGTTAAAGCATGTGGTGCATGTAGTTATCGCTGGGCTTTAGAGGGTTAATTGTGTTCCACAACGGCCAGTCACGATTTTTTCTTGCGCGTCTCGAATCCTGTATCGAAGGGATCATTGTGTCGTCGCGTCTCGACGCAACCAGTACAAGTAAATGTTACTGTTACGTAGGCCTGCAATAGTCTGTCAGACCTCTCTTTTGGCTGCACGTTGGAACGTATTCGAATTTCCGCCCTACTGTATATCCCTGCACTATACAGAACTACAATCATCACAGTTATTATAGGTACAGATAACTTTTTTTTTTGTTAAGAGTGCATGGTTTCTGAAGTTAACATTTATTTTTAAACTAAACCGACTTATTTTGATTAGAAGTTGCTGCAGGCCAATTTTAAGAGTTCTGATTGGAAAAAGAGGTCATTTTATGGTTCACGTTTACACGAGGGCTTGTCTTGGCTTGTAGAATACATACTTATTCACATGCGTGACACATTTCAGGGGCACTCTATAGGTCTGTGTCCCAAGCGAACTGAAAAGCTACATCCATTTTTATAAAATGAACCATGAAGCGTGTTCTCCCTGCGCGAACGAATTGTGCAGTTGTTGGCTTGGGGTCGTAGAGACGGTAGAGACTGCCTATTGAAGGGGGACTAGAAGTGGTTTCAATAGAACTTTGTTCCTACTCCTTGAACATCAGCTGTTGGTTTTTATATCGATTTTCTGTTGCCCCCTTACCATTTTTATCTGTAACGGATCAGATTCTAGTCAGCGGTAGTGTACTGTTACATTCATACCGTAGAGTGCTGCTAGACAGCGACTTATTTTATGGCAGCATGGTTAAGACTTCTCAGTTCGCGGTGTACAGGCAGGCACTCGTTACAACTCAGTAGCCATTTTAACGGGGTTTGTCGTCCTGTAAGCAAGTTCGGCGTAGGCTTGTTTGCGTGATTTCATAGGTGTACATCTGCCTCATCGTGTGGACTTCTTATTCGGGAAGGCTTGTTTCATCAGTTATGTTGGATAATATGGTATTGAACCATGGAATGAAGGTAAGTTGCCTCTGCCTTTGGTGACAGAGGTTCGTGGTTTGTATTTGAATGGTTACAAAACGAAGCACGAAAATCTGAAAATTTATGCGGCCACATTTAAGCATACAGTAGCGTTTTGTTCAGTCCGAAAACGAAAACTGTCTCCAGAATATTTCTTTATAATATAGCCTGTTGAGCTCCGAAGTTCTCTCATATTTAAGTGTAGACTTAGGAGTTGGTACTGGAGTGAAGCGCCCTGCAAAATATAGCCATATATAAACGCATGTGTACGACGGTCGGTACAGTACTGAAATGATCTCCGAAGCACGACCATGTTTGAATTATAACAGTGCAGTATTCAGATGGTATTCAAAGTGTGAGGAAGTTCATAACTTGTACTCTTCTCCAAGTATAATTAGAATGATCAAGTCGAGGAGGATGAGATGGGCAGGCTATGTAGTACGAATGGGGGAGAAGAGGAATGCATGTGATATACTGGTGGGAAAGCCAGAATGAAAAAGACCACTAGGAAGACCAAGACGGAAGGAGGTGGATAATATTAAAATGGATCTTAGAGAGATAGGATGGTATGAATTAGATTGATCTGGCTCAGAAAGGGGACCATTGGAGGGCTATAGTGAACACGACAATGAACCTTAGGATTCCATAAAATGCTGGGAAGTTCTTGTGGCTGCACATTTGGCGGCATCCAAAGAAGGGCTCAGCTCCCTGAGTGTGCCCATGTTTGAGTGTTTGTGCAAGACCGAAGTGATTTTCGAAGTTGGAGAATGTAAGTGTAATATTTGGTGTCGAATCACATTTTTATGGTTTATTTAAAAATAGAAACTAAGCTCTCCACTTTCTCTTAAATAGTGCTTTAACCTTTTCCTATAGTTCTGTGGAGTTCAGATTCAGATGGAGAAAGCACTGTCCGTTTTCATGAAATTGCTATGTGGAACACAGAGTTCTGTCCTGACTTAATGACGAAGTATAGTACAGTGAAATTTAGAGATCAAATTAATTCCAGGATCCCAAAATAAATATTACGCCATNGATTCATGACAGTCATTTCTGTTAGAGGCTGAGTCGACCTCAGGTCCATAGTGCGGCTGGAAGGATTGGGTAAATTGAAAATATCCACCTCATCTGGACTCGAACCCGCAACCTTCCTGCTTGTAGGATAGTGCCTCAACCAACTACAAACCGCGTACCCCATATTTAACGTAGTACACCTAAATATTTTGTTGTTAGCTCTGCAGCAGTGGATTTCAATCTGTAATGAATGGCTCTCAAGAGCAAGGACCTTATATTCTGTAAGTTAGATTACCCCTACTCTTGTTATAGTGATGGTTCCTGAGGCCTAGGGTAGAAATTGATGGATTAATAATTATTTCGAATAACCTGCATTGCAAATATTGACCTGTGTGCGAAACACACACAAGAACATTTCGCTTAGTGGGGGGTTGAGTCCAACTGGGCCCACTCAGCACGGCGGCCACTGATTGGCGTATTGTACCTGCCCCGGTTGATTATGATGATGGAGAATTTGGTGGAATGGAGATTGACAGGGGAAACCGAAGTACCTGGAGAAAACCCGCCCGACCGCCACTTTATCCACCACAAATCTCACTTGACCAGACCCGGGATCGAACCCGGGACGCCGCGATGGGAATCCAGCGACTAACCGTTTGAGCAATGGCGCGGTCTGGTCACAAGAACATGGTGAGGGCAAGAAACGCCGGCAAATGTTTTATGAAAAAATGCGGTTGCCTTTTCTGGTCTATGGCAGCGATATAGTGGTCATGAAAGGACAGAGTGAAATAAAACAGGGCAGCGGAATTGTAGGCTGTTTGCACTTAGCAGAACGTTGCTGTTTATGGGACCACAAACACAAGCGCCGTTAAGAAGTGAGAGAATTGAAATATAAATTCAGAGGGACGAATTCGTCGGACATAATACGAAATGGCACACGTAAACTTGTTTCACATCCGTGATGAGTAAGAAGCCAGGGACAGCGAGTGAGTTGTCGAGATGTTTGGCGGAACGATTTGTGAACCACAGTCCCCGAGATTTGTTGTCAGTGTCATTGATGATTATAATTGTTATTTATTAATCCACTTCACTTATTAGAGAGCTTTACAACACGAGTAGCCTATCACAGTTGCAAACGTACACAACCGATACAAAAAATACAGAAGCGAATAAAAACAAATCAAATAAACGTTAAAACAACAGTTTCACTAGAAACACACAAGGGAAATGTGTCCTTCGTAGTAACCACATCCCTGTTTAAAACGTAAATAGCTGACATATTAGCAGCGTTTGCACGTCTCTCTTAAAGACTGGACCATGTGCTGTTGCTTACATTGCAAATGGGAATGTAAAAGTAAATGGCGCGGTCTGGTTCCCTGTAACAGGCCGTGGAGGCCCATAGGGTCGTGAGATGTTGAGGTTCCCACATTTTCTAGACAATCTGATCTTAGATGGCGGTAAGGTTGTCAGCCCTACGCGCCGGCGCCCTTTACCCCCAAGAATATTCCTGGTACTCATTTCTGTTAAGAGGCTGAGTCGACCTCAGGGCCATAGTGCGGCTGGAAAGATTAGGTAAATTGAAAACATTAGTGGCCTCATCGGGATTCGATCCCGCGATCTTCCGGCTTGTAGCATAGAGCCTCGACCAACTACGCTGCCGCGTGCCCCCCAGAGTGGGGATGTTCTGAATTGCTTTAGTGGCCAACACGAAAACTGGAAGTGTCCATGTTAGAGCGACAGAGCGTCCTCCCTTGAAACCGTTAAGAGATACAAGCCATCAGGGCGCCGACGTCTGGAATAGTGTTCCAAGGCTTAAACATTCTAAAATCAAAATCTAATTTCGAGAAAAGTCAAATTGACCAAATGGAAAACGACAGCAGTTTGAAAATTTCTTATGCATATTTTCAAATTAATTGGAATGTGTTTTTTTTTCTTTGGCACTACAGCCTCAGTGGGCCTAGGCCTACCTCCATGAACTTCTCCGTTCACTTCGGTTTTTCTAGATCTTACACATTCGGTAGGACTCCTTGGGCGGGTGATCAGCTCGTCGCAAGGCCTCTACCTGTAGACAAACACAAAAAAACGCACACAAACATCCATGCCCTGAGTGGGATTCGAACCCACGATCCCGGCTTGCGAGCGAGCGAAGACAGTGCATGCCTTAGACCGCTCGGCTACCGTGACCGGCTAATTGGAATGTGTTAGTATACGCTTATTCCAGGCAATCGACGCTCTTACCTAATTAATGCAACTTATGAAACCCCAAAAGAAAGAAAAATTAATATGTAACGAATGACTCCTAGAAGCTGTAGTGTCTGAGAAGATATGCAGTTAACTTATTGATGATAATACAGTTTACTGTTATACGGTATGACACCGAAATCGTTTACACAGCCGGTACTGAATACTGAAACAAATGGATACTATTAGTCTTATGACTAAATAAATCACACTAGTTTTCTGAATATAGCAATGGTGTGTTGGCTTTATAACTCGATGAGTGTTCAGACCATTAGCAAATAACCACCGAGTGGTACACCAGAAAACAAGACTCTCCTGATATGAAAATGTAAGTGATATGTAACTCTGGCACCATACAGTGCTTCGTGAATGGGGTCTAGAATCCAAACTGATATCGAAGTGAATGGACTAAACCTGTGTGTTAAATAAGTAATTCGCTTGTAGTTAGTTCTGATGTAACAGATTCATGCTTGGATGGCTGCAGTTAAGCACACACGTAGAGCCGATCATGAGTACTATTTACAGAAACTGGAGAGGAGTTGTTTAAAATTGAAATATGTCGGCAGTTCCTCTTAAATACACGGGAACAACAGGTTCAGGTTCCTTGTAATAGACTGAGACCAAATATACGTTTCAGAGCAGGACAGAAATCTTAGCGGGGATTTCGTCCGAACGGACGGACTTCGACATTTGAAGACGTCGATTTGCCCTCTTCACAGTGCCGTCAGAAATAAACGTAACGCGTGTGGGGCTGGAGTTAATGGCCGTCGGGAGGCTAGCCGTGTGGACAAAAGAGAAAGAATTAGAAACAGATTAAAGTGGCCAGGAAAGGATTCCGCAATAAGGTGAGTCTCTCGAGTCTTATTGCGGCTAATAGTATGATCGGTCTTTTGAAATTTAGTAATGTTTCTAAAAATGCATTGTTTGGCTCCTAAGGTTGGAATGTACAGATTTAAATCAGCGAAGCCATTCTGTCATGATAGTAGATTTATCCACTTTACGATAGTAAGAAGAGGTGTTTAGTGGGTATGCGTCTTTTTTCTGTCTTAAAATATCTCGTTTTATTTTTAATATACAATTTAGCCAGGAGGGAAACAAGTGCGGGAAGGAGGAATTTTTATTGTTTCACAAACGGAATGGCTAAATTCACGTTCGGCCAGTGGTGGGTGTCAGATCAGATTGTGGCCGGCTTACTCGTCCTAATTTTCGGCGAATACCTGAGTGGTAAGATGCAGGCAGTGCTGTAAAAGCAAAATGTGGTGTCCTCGATCGTAATTAGGAAGAAGTATCGGGGATATGTGGGGACGGTCTGAAGTTAGTTTGCAGTCATCCAAAACTGGCGGATGACAACTGCCAGGACTGACCATAGGACATTTGGGAATAGAAAAATTTAGGCCCTTAAAACCTGAAAAGACAGTTCTAGTCGTGAGCTGTTAGGATCGTTGTGCTAGGACCAAGGAAACAGACTGTTGCATGATTTTGGTTCCGTTTAATTTTATTGTAATGATGCAGACTGGGAAGTGAAGTGCGCAATAGACCAACCATAGTTAGGCACGTTGATATCTCCAATTAAACTCGCACGATTCAACTGTGGCAATTCACAGAAGCCAGTAGACGTCTTGCAAAACTATTCTTTCCAGCCCAGGACTACATACTTAATTCCGTTCCAAGACTTGTAAATAATTTTCAGTAATTTGAACGTTATACTCCAGGGCAACACAATGATTACCTAAAACTAAATTAGAATTGTCACAGGACGAATCCATACACACCGTGTAATAAATCACAGGCCTGCGTTCCGTTTGACTGCCATTAGCGCCCCACTTCTAAGAGTTGTATATGCATTTGAGTAATCTCTCAGCATGAAACACCGTCTAAGAATCGGAAGAGATGTTATGGCTAAAGTTGATGTTTGATGGCGACCAATATAAACATTGTGCAAGATATTGTAGCTGTTCGCGTCATGACGTCAGACCTTCTGATAAAATAGATTTAAATTACAGGGATTTGGGTCTGTAATCAGTTGGAATCAGATCCACTCCATCTGCCTCGTTGCAGTTCATGGGGTGAGATAAATCTTGATCCTTCATAAGTATCGCGGAGAACGGGCGGGGTCTCAGATGTGGCGATCTGATAAGAACTGAGGCAGCCATTTAGCAGTAGTACCATGTTGCTTAATGGGAAGTTTTTTCATTGATCGGAAAATAAAACACAATATAGTTGATAAATTTCACCTTTAATGCGGTAAAAGTCAAGGCAGATAATTGTAATTGTTATTCCAAGGAATTTGATGACCAAATCAAACACTCGATGTCTTAAAGCAGCCGTCTGGGATGTGGCACCGTGTAGCCGTGGTGTTAACCGATGTTTCGGAGGAACATATCGCCCCCATCTTCAGGGTAGAAGGAGAAATAAGAAAATCCGCAAGCGAAGAGACAGTGAGAACCGGTACAGTCAGACTGGTGTCAGACCAGTTCCTCCGAAACGTCGGTTAACACCACATCTACACGGTGCCACATCCCAGAAGACTGCTTTCTTCATAGTCACCGCCGTGAAAACCTCAGATCTTACAGACTCGATGTATTTTTCGCACCCACTTGGTCATCACGGCTGAGTGGGTGGCGCACCTTTGTATTTGAGAGGATCCGAGTTCAGATACAGTTCCGAAGACCGGCCGTTCCGAGGGAACTTTTTCTTTGCGTTCCACCGTTACTCCAGACAAATGTGACGCAGCCACGAAAGCTTCCTTCCACATCCTTTTCAATTCATTAATCACTAATCATCCTACCATTTTGCATTATGTAGCCTGACATACATTGTCGTTAAATAAATATGTACATAAATATATTCACACCGTATCAGCCTATTTCGGAATGGCAGTGACCAGTCAAACTTGTACTCATGACGAAATCGAGACCTGATTAAATTCGGGAAACGATTAAGCGTACTGTCATTCAGTTATGAAGTTCGTATCATTCTGTGTCAAAACCATAGACCGAAAGGGCAAGTATCGAATATATAATTTTGTCTGTTTTATACGGGAGTAAAAGTTGGTTTCACTCTGTTTTGTATGGGTTTGAATAGTTGATCTACCCTCTGAGGCAAACACACGTATTGCTGGTTTTTAAGACGAATGTGCCGAGGAGAATATTTGAAATTATGAAAGGAAACGTAAGAAGACGATGGAGGAAAATGGACGCTAAAACCTTGTATTTTTTTTTCTTGGCACTACAGTCCCAGTGGGCGTAGGCCTATCTCCATGAACTGCTCCGTTCACTTCGGTTTTTCTTGATGTTACACATTCGGTAGGACTCCTTGGGCGGGTGATCAGCTCGTCGCAAGGCCTCTACCTGTACACAAACACAGAAAAACGCAAACAAACATCCATGCCATAGTTAGTTAGTTAGTTAGTTAGTTAGTTATCGGAGAGGGTGGGTTTCCCCATGCACTGAGACCTGTATTGGTCCATTGTGCTTCCCTCTATGATTTCTACCAGTCTTTGTATCCTACCGGTACTGGTGCTTACCATCAGTCCCGCCCAGCCAGTGAGACCGGCTCTACTAGCTGAGAGGTATCTATAATGCTTCCCCCATCTACCAGAGGAATTAGAGACTGCTGTTGGGCGGGAAACGTCCGTTAATTTGGCTCAGTGACCTCCTTTGGAGACATGAGGTTCTTTTACGTGCCGTAAAGCTACGACACGGGACCCACGGCTTAAAGTCCCTCCCGGAGGACTTGTTCCCTGAATTTTTCCGCCCTTAAAAATTCGACGACCTCCGCCGGGTATTTGAACGCGCGTTCTACGAGTCATGAGGTGGGAACGATGACTCTAGATTACGGAGGCCGCTTATCCATGCCCTAAGTGGGATTCGAACCCACAATCCCGGTTTCCAAGCGAGCGAAGACAGCACATGCCTTAGATCGCTCGGCTATCGTGACGGTCAAAACCTTGCCTACCGAAATAAAAATAAGGTGATTTGAGTGGACAGGTATGTAGAATGTAGACACATATTATCTTTCTGGACATTATCTGTTGATAATGTTCAGAAACATTTGTATTAATGTATCTAAATTGCGTAGTATAGAATTTTTCACAAAATCTCAAGGGATATGAGTAATTTTGAACCCTAGGCCTACATAGATGGAAGGCATTATCAAAAGTTCCGAGAAGAACTGATCTCATACTTTCCTTTAATACGGCTCGGACCGCATAGAAAGCGAAAACGTTGTGGGTATACTCAAACACAGAAAGCAAGATGATCTCTAACAAAAGTTAAGGGAGATACACAGAGAGACATCAAGGCTATCTTCTAGACTTCCTTTTATTTTTTCAAAATAAGGAATCTGAGTTAAAGAAATGGACGTGAGACAGGCATGCGGTATAATGTTGTGGGCTGGACTCAGCTGATGAACCTTCGGGTTGCTATAAATGCCGGGACTTTCTGAAACTTGCCGCATCTTCTCGAGAAAGGCCCCGCACCGTGGAGAGCATACAGAGCTCGTTACTTCCAGTTTGTGGTTTTGGAAGATGTGATCTTGTGTTGTGTACCGGTGCTTTGAACTGTTTACTGTCGACTAATCGCCTTATTTCGGAGCTGAAGTAGAGAAGTTAAGTATCCCGCATTGCGTATATGCGTATACGTGTGTTTGGTGTATCTTGGCCCCAGATAGACTCAGTCTCCTGCCTAACAGCTGCTTCACTTCGTTTCCTACGCATTGTAGGAAGGGGCTCTTGTACGAGTCGAGTTTGGGTCCCGCAACTTTAAATTTGGGGGCATGGGGCGTGTAATGTATGTAGTCTCCTGAAATAAGCCCTTACGTATTTGCATACTAATGGGAACTATAATTTATAGTCGATAAGTGACGTCAGGATTGTGATATATACATAATTGATTTCAGTAGATGCAAATGATCTCTGCTTTGTTTGTAAGAAACTTGGGGAAACCTGTGTGCTATATTTCACTCATGCTTGATGTTAAATATTTTACGTATCGCTAACCTGAGACGGAGGCCAAGAGCTGGTCCCATGAGAAGTCATTTAAATGTAAAAGGGAAGGAATGCAGGGAGGAATATTCGACTGTGTGTGTGTGTGTGCGTGCGTGCGCGGAGACCGTTCAAAGGCTGAAGCGTGGAAGGTGGATGGAAGGAGACAGGCAATGACATTGCAGTGAAGGAGGACATGTCAAAATTGTCATTCCCAGGATTTCAGCTTTTAGCATTTGGCTTGGTCTCTGTATATAATACATGTTTGTAAATTTAGAAATCATCTGTGGTTCTTAAACCCTGAAAATGTGACACTGACAGGCTTTGACAGTTTGTCTTTCTTCTGACCATGTAATTTTTTCGCATAGTGGGGGGTGGAGTTCATTTGGGTCCACTCGGCGCGGCGGCCACTGATTAGCCTAATGTACCTGCCCCGGGTGATTATGATGATGGAAAATTTGGTGGTGAAGATTGGCAGGGGAAATCGAAGTAGTTGGAGAAAACGCGCCCGAGTGCCAATTTGTCCACCACAAATCCCTCTTGACCAGACTCGGGATCGAACCCGGGCCGCCGCGGTGGGAAACCATCGACTAACCGCTTGAGCTGTGGCGCAGCCTTCTGACCATGTAGCTTTGAGGAAGAAAATTTCAACGTTAAACTTCATTTATTGTATTTTTCTTTCCTGTATTTGGTTCCAGCTTGGCCTTTTCCATGTGGCTGCACTTCAGAATAGTTAAAATCTAACGGCAGAAAACAGCGAGTTCTTGTAAAGTTATAATATAATGAGCCACCAATAAGAGCATTATAGGCCGATGTGATGACAAGCACGGCTGATAAGGATTCCACTGCTATCACAAGCCTTGCAGTGTTGTGAAATATGTGGAAGTTCATTTGAATTCAGTAGGAATCAGCGCTTCAGCCTTGGTTATGTCAGATCCGTTGATACACACTGAACCGGGAGAAAGGCAGTTCTTGCTTGAAACTAATGTAGTCGTGCTGGTAATGTTGCAGGTTGGAATGTGGCTTAGGCTTTATTTGGGATAGTTTGAGAAACATGACCGCCGCTGTGGTCTATTGGCCAGAGTTCCTCGCTACAGATCCTGAGGTCCCGGGCTCGATTCCCGGCGCTACCAGATTTTCTGAGAATAACAGTGTCCACTGAGCCTCGTGAGGATAATTGAGGAGCTACTTGAACGGAAAAAGTAGCAGCTCCGGTCTAGAAAACCGAAATTAAAGGCCATGGGGGTTCGTTGCGCTGACTACGCGATACCCTCTATCCGCAAAAGTTGGCACTAATTTCACAGACAAGCGGCGGTCACTCAGTCGGTATAATTCGCTTGCGGACTCAAGCTACCGATTTTTTGTTCTTTTGTGAAACACGGGGTTGCGTGCACGTAGGTAGATACATTGGACTTTTTTTTTGTTTGTCTGTAGAATTGTATTTTTAGGGCGTATTTGGGATGATGCGTTGATATGGAGTAGTATTTTCTTGTTGAATGTAACATTTTTACCGTTCAGAAAGGTTCCAATTTACAACACACTTGTCGCATAAACTTTTGAGTTCATAAATTCATGACCAAATGGCCAGCCCGATGTTTCAAAGCTGAATAATTGAAGAGGATCTATTTCAGCTGCTTCCCCTATGTGACCATCGTTTCGCTTCCTAGCGCAGAAAGGCGAGTTTGAATGTGTGATCTTCTGTTCTCTCCATGTCGTCAATGGCGCCTCTGCAGCTCATCCTTCTGCTGGGTGACATCCAAGGGAGTGATAGTGCTTGACCGAAAATCGTGGCCGAGTTGTTAGCATCCTTATTCCGAAGGTTGACACATCTGTAGTTCTGTGCGGAATATGAATGCCAGAGTCATCTGTTACCAATATGCAGAGTCTTGTTGTACTAGCTGCAACTATTGGGTGCTGTTTGGAGCTGCAGTCAGCATTTGCTTTCCATTTTTCTGTGACCGGAATTGAATAGAGGGCTATCCATCTAATGTTAGCTGTGTTTATCGGACACCAAGCAGTGTGGTGTTCACAGGTGAAGGTTATATTGTTGTGAACAAGGTTGCAAATGCAGTTAGAGCTAAAAAGAAAAAGGCTAAACAGTGAAGAAATAAACGGAAACCAGCACGAAACAGTGTAAAATATCACCTTTCAGGAAGCTGGAATGTTTCTGGCGGTAAGTTTGAAAATGTGGAACTGTCTTCAGACTACCTACTGCAAAGATAGTACACTTTCATAGGAGAAAGGGGAACTGTACTTTATGATTTTTGTAAGTTATGATTGAAAATCGACCGCCTCTGTGGTCTAGTGGTCGGAGTTCCTGGCTACAGTTCCAGAGGTTCCAGGTTCAATTCCCGGCGCTACCAGATTTTCTGAGAAGTAGTGGGTCTGGAACGGGGTTCACTCAGCCTCGTGAGGATAATTGAGGAGCTACTTAAATGGAAAAGTAGCAGCTTCAGTCTAGAAAACCAAAGTTAACGGCCGTGGGGATTCGTTGCACTGACCACGCAACACCCTCTATCCGCTAAAGTTGGCAGTAATTTCGCTCGGTGGGTATAGTTCGCTTGCGGACTAAAGTCGTGGAGTTTTTTGTTTGATGATTTAAAACCTGGTCTGTCACATTAAGGAAGAATATAGACTTGAGGCGGTTCCAGAACAGGATGCTCTGGAGTATCACAATGGCGGCCTTTTTTTGAGACATAGTTGCCCATCGAACAATCTGCCATATTTGCCAACCGGTTTTCACTTCTTTGGATTTCGCAACTTTATTTTCGAGAGTAAGGTCATCGGCCTTACGTCCAACTCCAAAACTGGAGGTCCAGGTGACAGGGAGGCCTAGTCATAACCCAGGCACCGGGTTCCCTTTTCGTCACCTTCTGCCACTCGTAGGCCTACGGTGGAGGTATTCTAACCCGCCTCCACACGGCGTGCTCAGTACAATATTTGGATGTCAGTGGGATGAAGTAACAAGTTTCTAGAAGATGGCCTGATGAGGAGCTTCATAATTTGTACTCGCCATTTCTTTATATTGATCACACGAACACAAACGGACAAGAAGGTTTTGGCAGAAGAGCCTAAGGGATTGAGGTCACTTGGAAGATCTAAGGGTAGACGGGAGGATAATATTGAAATTGATTTTAAAGACACAGTTTAAGGGAGTGATATGGGTTTATCTGGCTCAGGTTAATGACCGTTCCACATATTTTTCCGGTAATGTCATTATCCTTTCATCGGCCCCGATAGTTTTTATTGTCACTTTTTGAATGTGCATTCCACATGTTAAGACTACGACTGAAGGTCCTTAGATTTCCATACGCCTTCTTCGCTACAACGTTCCTGATTGGCAATATGGCAGCCCAGTACACATGTAAGGTATTGCTGACCATTGGCGTAGAGAATCATAACTTTCTTTACGGCGAAGCCATTCGTGATAGTTCGTGCCATGGCGGTTTCATTCAGAGGGCTGATGCATGTTTGCTTATCTCTCTTCTGTTATATCCAAGGAGCCGTTCCATATGTGATTAGGAGTCCTTCATTGTATAACTGAGGATCTGGCAATTATGTTAAGTATTGCAAGCAGACCCGAGGACGGTCGAATGAACTCCATGGACGTAGTAAGTAGCCCATACGTAAATGTGTGAAGTTGGGATGATCTTGGATGACAGGTGGAAGTTTATGCATATGTAGTTTTAAAATGTCCGCTGACATATAGGACAACTCCAAGACAGTAATGTTAAAGAGCGTTCTGCACCTAGGAGGATGTGAAAAGACCATGCGGTTCGAATTTGTGACTGTAGGTGGCCAAGGAGCATGGAATTATGGACCCAGTGGAAGAGGAAGCTCAATGATACCCTGGAAAGAGGATTTTGGAGTCAGTACAAGCAGTAGGTTGCCTAAGCTGTAAGGGAGCGGGCGGATAAAATAAATAACGGAAAGAGAACTGAAATGGAAGAAATGGAGCAGAAACGAAACAGAATGGGAAGATGAAAGGAAGGAAGATAGGCAGAGTCTAAACAGTCTGCAGCTGCGTTCGTTGGAAACTTCGCCGGTTCATAATTTAGAATCTCTCTGGCTTCAGAGACTGTCCCTATAAACATGGCCACGAGAGGCTGGGACTTTATAAGAAATTAATGCCGTGTTGGCGCGTCCAGTCGATTGCCAACAAAGTTAAATGTTGGTTTAAGAATATTAGTTACGCATTTGCGTAGTGATTGCAAGGGTAATTTATTGGGGCTACCTTCATTCGTATTACATCCTGTTGGCTATGTCATTGCTATGTAAATATGTCCCTCGATCACAACAACTTTCAACAAATAAGTGACAGAAAATTGAGGCTTTCACGGCGGTGACTATGAAGAAAGCAGTCTGGCACCGTGTATATGTGGTGTTAACCGACGTTCCTCCGAAACGTCGGTTAACACCACATATACACGGTGCCAAATCCCAGAAGACTGCTTTCTTCAACTGACAGAAAATTGTCGATTAAAAATGGTTGGTTTTATTAAGATGTTATTTTGCTGCAGGTTCCGGCCATTTACGACCATCGTCGGGCGTTTATAAGCAACGGAATGCGCATTCCTTCAGCACTATGTAGCCTGCATGTCGCAGGGGATCCAATGCTAATAATCTTGTCATATAAACGTTTGTACGCAATGTTTGAATGTAATGAAATACTTGTCTAAACATTTTATATCCTCGTCTTATGATCGAGAGGTATTACCATCACCTGTTGTCGCCATTGAAAGGAAGAACAATTTATATATATTTATTTGGGGTAATTTCACTTATTTTCTGTATTTCCTTCTTCCCGTCCTTGTGTTTTGCAGAATAATGTGGATGCTGTAGCTTGAACTTAGCAAGTTTCGGTATGGTTCATTGGATGTGGGACCAGGCGATCGAAAGGTGTTTACTCCAACAGGAAATGGCGGTGCAATGTTGACATATTCGGCCCCGAGTGGGATTTCTTTATGTATCTGTAATTGTAATGTGGCAAGAAAAACAAAAAAGTTGTTAATTACAGAGGCAGTTAATTTTGTGTCGTGTCTTTGGAAATTGCCATGTGTTGTCCATCTCCCCCCCACCTCATTCTGAGGCTTTGTGTGGCAGAGACTTCTGTTTCCATGTGTATGGACGTCTAGATGCGTTTGTATTCAGTGTATGGTTTTCTCCCATTCATGGACGGCATTTCAGGGCGCAAACCCCAAGCTCTTTCGGTACAAATGTATGGTGTAACAGCGAGAGGGATTTCAGGTAAGGGTAAAATTATACAACCCGTTTGAAGGCCAGCTAGGGCATAGTATTCTGTGTACCTTCTTCTCGAGTAATATGCTTGTAGGCCTACAGTTAAATTTGTTTACGAGTAGACAGAGGCCCGCGTGATTTGTCAAAGGAAATGTAGGGGGTAGTGCAGATAAGCATAATTCTAACGCGCTGACTTTGTGATACGTATTATTGTTCTGACAAGACACTTTTTTGTTGCTAGTGTGGTGGGACTAAGTCCCTTGTACTGCGGCCACTTCGGGGCTATTGTACCAGCCCCAGATGATAGGTGTGGTGATTGTGGGGCAATTGGTGGAATGAAGATGGGTAGGGGAGACCGAAGTACTCGGAGAAAACCTGCCCCAGCGCCACTTTGTCCACCACAAATCCCACTTGACCAGACCCGGGATCGAATCCGGGCTGCAGCGGAGGGAAGCCAGTGACTGACCGCTTGAGCTACGGCTCTGCAGACAAGAGACTTACTACAGTTCATCCGCGATGTAATGACCCGTGTATCATTGCTCTGGTCTCTCCGATTCGAAAGAAGCATTCGCCGACAGTTGCGAGCAAATCTCCGGTAGGCGTGCTAGTGTGTGCTCTGAAGTGCTTGAGTTTAAATAAAAGTCCGACAGCCCGACGTCATACACATGTGAGGCCAGGGATTAGTGAGTTACCGGTACACTATAGTGTTCACACTGCTGGGTAAATGAAAATAAAGCCACTGTGAACCTAATGTTATGAGTAGAAAGAAGGTTGCGAGTTTCAGTTGCGTAGCAGGAAAGTTATTTTGTTTTTCTTAACAGAACATACTTCAGACCTCGTGTACTTTCCAGTCCATAATGCCATGTTTGTTACCGTTGTGTCACGACTGCAACCTGGACTGTAGACACCTGTGACAATACGTGTGTTTGAGAGAATGACCAGGAAGTATTGAAATAAAAAGGGCCAAAAAAGTTCGTTATTTTTTGTTTCGAAAGCGGCGTGAGCTTCATTTTCTGCTAACATCAACTCCCATACAAGTATTATGTTTTTGGGCATTATCCGCCGTCCTGTCTTTTTTTCTAAAAACGTTCCTTTATTTTTTCTCCAGAGATAGGGACTACCCAGCTGAGTAGGTTTTACCTGAGGACGGGGACAGAATCCAGTCTCCGAAACGTTGTTTCTAAAAATTAAACAAGACTTTTTTTTATAGAAAATAGACAGGACGATGGATAATGTCCAAAAACATAATACTTGTAGCAGTGTACCGTCATCATCAAACTTTTAGGTTTTATCAACTCCCATCTTTATGTGATGCACCCAGTTCTCACCACAGATGTGGCGCTGGAGCAGTCATGACGGCATAGCTATGAAATTTGTGACAGTTAATATCATTGTATAATTCTAAAGTGATCTAGTCATGACGGTTAAACATGTGGACGAAATGTACTGCCAGGATTTAAATTACATTGAAGTATGGTTTCACGTTGTGATTTAGTTAATTTGTTGATACTCATGAATATGTATTTAATGAAGACAAGGAAACATTAGTTATGCATTTTGGTACATTTACTGCGATTAACATTGTAACATTTGATTTGTATGTGTAGATAGAGTTCCACCATTCCTTAAGACTCAATAGAATAGCCTACCTGTCAGCCACGAAGACCGAAAATTAAGATAAGAGTGCTAGATTAACTCGCAGTTTCGGTTACATGAAATGACCTTCTTTCCCAAGAGCACACATTGGAGATTTATACCTCAGTGAGAACATGTGTCATTACCACGGCCCGGATTTTGATGACATGTCATGTCTTTTCCTTGTATCCTATGCGATGCTCTTAAATATATATAAATCTCGGATGTGAGCTGCTGGTTAGAGAAATGTAATTTTTATAGGTAATTTTCTGTCATTTTTAGGTTTAAGTTCATTTTTTTCATTTTTGGGGTAATTTTTTGGTAAATTTTTGGACTTTTAAGGGTGTTTCTTGTCATTTTTGGCCATTTTAAGGAATTTTTCTTCATGTGTTTTCTGAAATGTGAATAATATGGGAGCGAAGTGTTCTTTCTTTTTTCCTTTAGGTCATTTTTCTGGATTTTATCGGTCATTTTAAAAATATTTTCCGGTCATCAAAATCCGGGCCCTGGTAATTACAATTAGCAATTGCGGAGAGTGCTTCCCAATGTAGTTGTTGCATACTCGTGCTTTGATAATCCTGTTTCTTGCTTTCAGGTTAGTGGTGACATCTGTGTTACTGTACTTGGTTGGATCTGCGTCATTCGAAGAACGGCAGCGACTAATCCACAGGACGCCTCTCTGCACAGTATTTAACATGGTTTGGATGATGACGAAATTGTTTGCCAGAAATTCTTTAGAATGCTTTAATATTATGCCTTAGCTTCGCCTTAAATCCATTATTTTTTGTCGAGTTTAATATAAATTGCACAAATGTACTTATTAAAGCTGGCGGGTTGGGGGGAATTTTGTGTCATGCATAACCGCTCTAAACAGATAGTTAGACGCACACCTTTCGGTGCGACTTTAAGCCGGTCTGTGTTTAACTTTCGTTGCCCAATCTGTTCCCATGTTCGGTATCAAGCAAGACGGTTTTGATAGCTTTAATCTTGTTCTGTATTTGAAGAATTCAGTCTTCTGGGATGTGGTGCCGTGTAGATCTTTTATGAACCGACGTTTCGGAGGAACGTATCGCCTCCATCTTCAGGGCAGACAAATTTGTGAGCGAGGAACCAGCGTTCAGAATGGAGAGATTTTGTGTAATGCGGGCCTTTACATTTTGGAAGCATCGGCCGAAGATGGGGCTTCATGTCCCGATATTTATTAATGTTCCTACCTGTGCTCTCATATACGTGTAAGTCAACTTGTGAACAATCCAGTGGTCGTTGATAACTTGGATTTTGTTCTTCTGTGCTGTTTTAAATGTTTCGAATGGACGAGCAGAATATAGTATAGGCAGAAGGTTCCTCCAGCCGGTCACGGTAGCCGAGCGGTCCAAGGGATGTACTGTCTTCGCTCGCTTGGAAACCGGGATCGTGGGTTCGAATCCCACTCTGGGCATGGATGTTTAGTTTGTGTGTGTGCGTTTTTCTGTGTTTGTGTACAGGTAGAGGCCTTGCGACGAGCTGATCACCCGCCCAAGGAGTCGTACCGAATGTGTAAGATCTAGAAAAACCGAAGTGAACGGAGAAGTTCATGGAGGTAGGCCTAGGCCCACTGGTGCTGTAGTACCAAGGGGGGGGGGGAAGAAAGTTCCTCCGAGTCGTTCATCAGTACATACCAGACTACATGGCGTCACACTTAACCAGTAAATCAGGGATCTTTACCGCCGTGAAAATCTGAGGCCTTAAGAAGCAGCTGAATCCATCCCCAAGTGAAAGTAATGCCCACCGTGGTCCAGTCTTGATAAACCATCACAAATTTGGGCATCAAACCTATGTATGCTATCTTACGCGTGAAGAAACCTCCTTCTCTTAGCCCGTGGCCGTTGTAACGACTAATACTACAAGTAATACTAAATGTTGAAGGCAGGCAGTGCAATCTTTTTTTGTCTGATCTGGAACATGCGGGAATTACACACCAGCAGAGCCGCTGTGTGTAAGCGAAATAGCTCTCTGTATAGGGTGAAAGCGGTCAATAAAAGGGAGTATTATATCGTCTTTCACTCCACTAAAGTTTTATAGTTACAGTGCGAGGTTAGGGCGCTGCCGTAAGATAGAGTTCACTCTCGATTCTTCATGCGCACAATTTATATTTACACATAAATCCGCCAAGTCATTCAGCTTGTTAGCAAAATGGCGTAATATTGGACTGTATAATGGCGGGAATTGCTGGCCATGTAATATTGTAGGTTAGCACTTGGCGTCGGTTGAATGCACACTGCGGGCAATACCTGTTTGAATTGGTTTAGAGAGTAATTAAATTCATCTAAGCGTTTATTTAGGGAGAGGTGCGCTTTTGTTTTGGGTGGTTAATAAACGTTGAGATGAGCCGGAATATTTCAGTAAAATGGCAGGCTGCGGACTGGACTACTGAGGTTCGTCTCTCGGTAAGAACAAGGTTTTCTTTACTCGAAAATATTAGCCAGTTTTCTCTGCAGAGAATGTAGCAGGCTTTCCATTGAATACCAGACTGGAATGCGAAAATCTTTTAACTCTTGAACTCGTATAGTTTTCCGAACTTTATTAAAAACACAAAAATGTCTTTTAGTGTATTAGAAACTGGATCGCCTCTGTGGTGTAGTGGGCAGAATGCCTGGCTACAGAACCAGAGGTCCCGGATCGATTCCCGGCGCTACAAGATTTTCTGAGAAGTAGTTGGTCTGGAACGGGTTCCACTCAGCCACGTGAGGATAATTGAGCTGTTTCAAGGAAATAGCGGCTCCGGTCTAGAAAACCGAAATTAACGGCCTTGAGGATTCGTTGCGATGACCACGCGACGCACGCTATTCGGTAAAGTTGGCGCTAACTTCGTCGACAGGCGGCGGTCGCTCGGTCGGCATAGTTCGCTTTGCGGACTAACAGCACGGAATTTGTATTAGAAAATGTAGCATATAAAAGAACTCCGCTATTAAGTTCGATTCGATATAAAATAGTTGTTTCTTTGAGAATACGAGATACAGCGAAGCTGCATGCTGTGTATATGGGATTGGCACGTAAAGCGCGTCCAGAAATTTGTTGGGAAGAGTGCAGAATTTGTTTCTCTGTTGCTCCGACAGTGTTTGGTCTGGGCTTGGTCTGCGTGAAAGGATTTGCAGCTGCTGGGGGAGAATGGTGGCGAGCGGTTGGTCGTAAGACGGATGCCATCTCTCGGCCATAAATGCATGGATTGAAAGCCGCAAGTTGAGACTCCTTCCTCCAAGAATGAAAAGGAAGGGCGGATGTCTGGATCGAATGGAGATGAACACAGGGACGATGATGAGGTCAAAAGAAATAGGATGCTAAAGGAAGCATGCTTCCATCCAAATTGGAATTCATCTCGGGCACGAGTGACCCGAATTAAAGTAGGCCCATCTTCTGCTTTGGTTTAGATTCTTATAGGCCTATTCCTGCTTTTGAGACCACTTTCCTCATTTTATCGGGTAACGTTGCTGTGATGTCGATGTGGCTGCGTCCCACCGAATAATTTCAAAAGCACGAAGATGTGATGGACAGGACAGGTAAAATGCACAAAGGATTTGTACTGGAAACATCGAACATTGGGGGACCCGGGCGTATGTGGTACATTTGTGTTTGTTTGCGAAAGTGGGGTGGTATTGATTGCCTCTGGATGGTGCCAGAGGTAAGATTTTATGAACATAGTAATGATTCGTCGTGTTTTCATAAAGGCAGGAGATTTTTTTGCCAGGTAAATGAATTTAAACGTTCCGAGTAATTTTTTTTATTTTAAATTCGCTTAGTGGGGGGTGGAGTCCAACTGGGTCTACTCGGCACGGCGGCCACTGATTCGCCTATTGTAGCCTGCCCCGGGTTATTATGATGATGGAGAATTTGGTGAAATGAAGATAGACAGGGGAAACCGAAGTACTCGGAGAAAACCCGCCCCAGCGCCACTTTGTCCACCACAAATCCCACTTGACGAGACCCGGGATCGAACCCGGGCCGCCGCGATGGGAAGCCAGCGACTAACAACTTGAACTATGGTTCGGCCTTAACGTTCCGAGTAAGATCCAGAGCTATATTTTCGTGGTCCCTTACGGACTTAACGTGTTTCAATTATCTGTCGACTAAAGAAAAGGTGTTCAGTGATCTAATATAACAGTTTATATGATGAAAATTGTAAAATAGACGACATTTCAAAGCGACGAGTCGAACTGCGATGTTTTCGTGTTTCTCTTTTGAAGACTGACTTGGTTTTCATGTAGCAGAATGATAGTGTGTACAATTTGAATCTTTTATTTCAAGCTGTGATATCAGTTCTGTTTGATAAGCGGCAGAGTGGGTGTATTTGTACCACGTAGTTGCTATCTCATTTTACAGTTTACAGTCTGTATCCTCTGGCCAATTATATGCTTGTTCTTGCTTCATGGACATGAATTCTTTCCGCCCATGTTTTCATTTTATTTATATATAGCCGAACTGTTCAATGTACACATTCATTGTTTTGTTTCATCCGCATTTGTTTTATAAAAAAAATGTACTGCTTAACAGAATTCTGTATATTAGAGGATAGTGATTGCATTTACTGTTATCAGCGTAATTAATTACTGATTTGTGATTAATGACTCTTGTTATGAGTTTAGTCGGCAGCTTGGATGGTAGGAGCCGTGTAGTATCATTTGGTGATAATTGAGTGGACATCAAAATAAAACGGAAATTTCATTCCATATAGTTTTTAAATATGCGTGGTGTTCCTGTTACAGTTAGGTTACTGCACATTTAATTTATTCATTATTAGGTCTGCGCATACTCGGATTGATTTGACTTAGGACTTTTTGTGCCGTCTTAAGTGCAACATCGTTCACTGTTCTTCTATTGGACACTATTTCACTGCACGTTTCGGCCTAACTGGCCATCTTCAGGTGTACAGGTATTGTGGACAAGGATTCTGTTGCTCACACTGATGCAAATTTTCTTTCTTCCTATTGTGGTTGTCTCTGGTTAATTTTTGGTTATGTTGGGGCAGCGAGGACACTCATGGAGGCCACAACCAGCAAATCAAACAATACCATAAGGAACCACGTGCTACTCACATAACCCAAAAAATAACTAGAGGGAAAAACAATAGGAGGAAAGAAAACTACACTACAGTGAGCAGCAGAATCCTTGTCCACAACACCTGTATACCTGAAGTTGGCCAGTTAGTCCGAAACATGTAGTGATATAGTGTCCAATAAAGGAAGAGCGAACGACGTTGTACTTAGACGTGGAAACACTCAGATCTGTACAGCGCAGCGGGATGCTGAAATATAACATTATGCACATATTGAGTTAAAATAATACTGATTCAGTGTTCATATTACGAAGCATCCACCCGTCAGTGTGCTATGTGCTCCCATTTATGGAATGCGACTGCCGAAGCATTTGTTAGATGACTTCTAAAGGACTGCGTGGACGTCACAGTCTCCAGCGTATCCTTTGCAGAAGGAAGAACCGTTTGGTCCTGTGATGTCTGTAGATTCGCATCAGTTACTAGCAGCGCTGTAATTTCCCTCACGGGCCGTGCGCTGTAGGTACAATTATAGCGGCCCGTAGGTCTATATCAGATTCCTTCATGCAGACCGTACTGTGTCCAATCGGATGCGGTTTCCTGGAATAGATATATGTTTACACTTATTAAAATAATGGTTAGACATTTTCCCGGTATAAAAGGAACCTGCGGAACTTGAGCTTCTGCGGAGTGGAACAGACATTTTAATTGTTGGTGCGAGGTCTAATTATAAGCGTGTAATTTCAGTGCTTAATTAATCTGGTAGCAGTAAGTAGCTGGTAGCTGGTAGTTATGTTTTCTCCTCACAGAGCCTGATGACTGCAGTGTTTCGGCTGCTGGAATGTATAGTATTTGGAATACGCTGGCAGGGATAGTCGAGGGAAGGGAATAGTTCTCGATTTCCTACAAGTATAGATGTTAACGTCACACCCAGATCAGTTGTGTTTCCAACACATCCGTAGCCCAGTATGTACCCGCGACTTTCCCTCTGTTGATGTAGTGACCGGAGCAAGAGCTAAACTTGAGTACTCTAGGCGTATCGTCTGACGTACTTCGAATCCTCCGTTATGCTTTTATGTCGAGGTGCATGGGTAAAAGAGGTATTTTGCTTCCCGGACAGAGCTTGAATACCCACGAAAAGATAAGTGTTTAGGTTGCTAGGAAGCGATTTTATTATTGGCTGAGTCCGGTGGTCTTAGCTCAGACGCTGCGAGCGTGTGTTCGACTCTTGATTGAGGAATGTGCATTTTTGTTGTCTGTGTTGACTTTTAAGAGTACGACTGGACAGAGGGTGGACAAGAAGTGTGCAGATTGGAAGAGGAGTTCGACAAGGGTGCTGTTTATCACCAATTCTGTTCAACTTGTACAGCGAATGCCTTACCCAGGAAGCTCTGGAAGGGCTCGGAGACTTAAAATCAGGAGGGCAAATTATTCAAACTGTGAAATATGCAGATGACCTTGTGTTAATGGCTAAGGAAGAAACTGTGCTACAGGGCCTGATTGATAGACTAATTGAAATTGGAAGGTGCTATGGCATGGAAATGAATGTGGAGAAAACAGAAGTAATGAAAATTTCGAGACAACCAACCCAAGTAACAATAAAGAAAGACAAAAAACAACTGGAGAATGTGAAATNATGTTTTACGCAGAAACTGCCTTTTAAAAGAAGTTATTGAAGGAACGATAGAGGGACGGATAGAAGTGACAAGAAGACGAGGAAGAAGACGTAAGAAGATGCTGGATGACCTTGGGGACAGAAGAGGATACTGTCATTTGAAGGAGAAAGCTCTAGATCGCATTAAGTGGAGGAACTGTTTTGGAAGAGACTGTGGACCTGTCGTATGACGGATTGCTAATGATGATGATGTTGACTGTCCGAGGCTTTGCGAATGTACAGGAATCGTGCGACCTAGCGTTACAAGTATTTAGAATCTACGCTTGTAGTGGAGACAGTCATATAGGGGACAGATTACGGGCGCCATATTACGTGAGTAGAGTCGATCATCTCAGGAAAATAAGAGCCAGAAAAATAAGAACAGATGTCGGGAAGTTTTCCTTTGTGAACAGGACCATCGCTGACTGGAACCAGTTACCCGAAGGGGTGATTGGGACTCCCTCCCTTAAAGCGCACATTTAGAAAGAAGGTTAGGGAATCAAAATGAGCAGGGCAAGTGTGATGAAGCAAAGTGAAGTGTAATGAAGTGTACTTGTAGTAGGTCATTGTGCTCGTATTGTACCGTGAAATTTCTTGGGACGTATGTGCTCTATCTTTGTTGAATGTATGTCCGTTTTTGTAAACACTGCCACCGGGCATAAGCTCAATTGCAGTAAATAATAAATATATAATATTTTTTCTTCGTATGCGCTGCTCCTTCCACCCTCCCTCCTTCATTAAGGGTAGTCTTTCTCCGGACGAAAATCAGTAACCGGTACGGGAAGCAGAATGCTTTACTAACTTCTGTGTCAGAAAATAACGCTTGACGACCACTTTGCTCGTAATGTTGACGTCAATGGGAAAGGCGTGTGGCACAACGTTATATGTAGGACAGGTGTATTTGTATTGTTCCGTACATTCCATTGCGTTATACCCCACGGCACCCATTTTCGCAAACACTGGCATGTGTTCACATATTTCGGGATTCGTCATTGACCTGGAAGGAACTGCAAATTCCGCCGAGCTCCCTCCAGAACATTCCTTGATTTTGCAGGTGTGTTTAAACCGTGACACGAGCTGAAGGTTGGCCATTTATTTACATGCTCGTGCCTGCATGATAAGCTAGAGCAGGGTAGGAAGTGGCGTCAGAGCGCTTTATACCGGAATGCCGAATTTTGTTCTTCATTCATACAGTGGTACCCCCTGTGATTTGTGTGTCCTTTACCCCCTGCCTTGAGGATTCGCAGGAATACCAAGTTATGCGCGTGCGTGTACAAATATTACTCAAGGGAATTGCATGGTCAGTTTCCTAGTGCTGTAATAAAGTAAAAGCGAGGTTCTTGTGCTTAATTAATTAAGCGCTATGCCATGAAGACATGGTGAGTGGAGGTATAGCTCCTCCATTCTCGACATCTGCACTAGATGACGTGAGTGGTCAGCTTCACGCCTCAGCCGCTTTACCCCATGGAAAGAGATCCCGCTTCCAATTGAATAACATGATGTCTGGGGTCCAGAGCTGATATGGACTCTGTGGAGCAGAGAAGGATCTCTTTTCCCTGCCGAGAATCGAACCACGGCCGTCCAGCCAGTAGCCCGTCGCCGTACCAACCGAGTTAACCCGCCTCATCGTGTTACTGTAATTGTTTATGGAAATTTGATAACATGCGTTCTTTGCATACAGTGTGTATGAAGAACGTATAATGGAGAGGTTTGCCCTTGGGCTGCGAGCACAGCGATCGAACCGGGTCGAGCCCTGGCTCACCGAGATCTTTCAAAGGCAGGTCCTCTGGTTCACTCAGCTCCTCGACAGTGAGACGCAACTCGACCCAGTTCTGTTAGTGTGCTTGCAACTTTACGTTCTCGTGGTTCATCTCGGAAACAGCTGGACGGAATTAGATGAAATTTGGTGTCGATATGTTCGAATTGAAAGTTCTAGAATTCAGTCTAGTACGTATCGGTAAATTATAACCCCCGCATTCTCAAAGGCTGTGCACGTACACGAGATAAAATGTAGGCCTCTTTTATGTCTGTAGAGTGTGTTGTGAATGTACTGCGTTTCTATTCTGTAGGGACTGACATGATTCTGCCAATGTTGGGGCGCGTGTAATGACTTGATACGGGTTTACGGAGACAAGGAGCAAGTAACTGGGATACTTATACATTAATCGGGAAACTGCAATATTGTGACTTTGTAGACGATATCTGAATGCTATACAGGGTGGATACCTGAAGGGGCGCCGTGAATAAAGTCAGCTGGTGCAGCCAGCTTTACACATAGGTTTAGCATCACCACCGACGGTTTTCATTGTCAATACCATCTTCGTAATATGAATATTTTTATTGCAATTTCTGAACTAGTTGCACACACTAGTGTGTGTATAATGATTTAAACCAATTTACAGTGTATGTATGTATGTATCTATGTGTGTGTATGTATGTGTGTGTATGTATGTATGTACGTAGGCGTGCGTGCCCGCCTGTTCACGTAGCCCTTCGGTCTTAGGTCTGACACACAGTTTTTCACATGGTGAAAATGCCTGTGTACATTACCTTTTCATGTTTTGTAATTAAATATTTGCAAAATGGTGGCAGGCGTATGAGTAAATACGCCCCTGTGTAATACCTGTTCGCTTTTGAGAATCATAGGCAGTAAACACACCGGGATACGTTTTACACGCTCGATTTAAAGCCGGTCTTCAAATAGCCTGGGCTCGAGTTGTAGCATGGGAATAGAGAGTTTGGAATCCAACTCCTACCGATATTCGAATTGCAGGTATAAGTAATAGGCAATTTCTGTTGTTTTCTCATCCGATTGTTCATCTGAAGAATCTAATGTAACGTTACCGAACAGGTTGGTCTTGAGGTAAGGCTGTAGGCGCTTTGTTCGAACCTCGGCCCGAATATCAGCCGTCATGTTTTCATGGGTTTCTTAATCTATCCAGGCAGATGAATTGACTACCGTTTGCTTTCGAATCCTGCCCAGTTCATCAGTGATACCATCCTGCGCTGTGTAGCTCAGATACTGGCAGCGCCGAGACTGACTGATGACGCGGTGAGTGCGCATGTGAAGATTCTGGCGGTGTAGTGACTGTTCGTCTAGTGATTCTCTTCGACGGCCATTGTTCTCCTGATGGTTATCACCTGCGTACATTGCTAAATGATCACGAATCACACCGGTGATGGAAGTTCGGGCCTCGAGGCCTAGAATCCACTCATGTTCTCTGAATGCTTTCATGCCCTTTACTTGAGCACATAGACATTTTGTTTTAGGGAACTGAGATAGCTTTATTTACTGGAAGCAAGCTCTACTGAGGAAGAACGCTTTGCTTTATATTGTCGGTTGTGTTTGAGGTAAAAATCGTAGCGTATAGACCCGTTGCTAAGAGGAGACTCTGTATACAGTGGCCGTTGCCAAGTAATGCCCGCAACAATAGAAGAGCGGTGTTTTCTATGTGGTTTGGAGATTCGTTGCTCGATAGTTCAATGCGGGAGTCTGTGAAGAGAGGTCTTGAGCCGGAGGCAGGGGAATAGCCATTGTTGGAGCCGTTACCAGGAAACTTCTAGTAACAGAGAACACTAAACTCTTATGCTGTAGTGAACTGTAAAGTGTGGAAATAGTGATAGTGTTATAGTTATTTGTAGTTACGATCTGTAAGTGCCCAGTAAATTATTCACCAATCCAAATCCCGTCTCTAGTCACACATACTACTTGACAATATATATGGTTGTAAAATTAACCAATTTACGTATAAATACCGTACGTGACGATATTAGAAAAGGAACCGAGGTATTTTGGACGAAGATCGAATCTGCATCAAACCAGAGATTCAGAGTACAGACGGAAGCGACCCGCAGCCATAGCGACTTCTGTGAATGATGACAGGAACGCTTCACCTTTGAGACAACGGCTCCCTCTGTTGGTAGTCGCTGTAGTCATTAGTGTCTTGGCAACTTAGCATGCAAAATAATTGCCGCGCTGTCCCGCAGTGTAATTTCAAGTGTCTCCATTCCTTGTTTGTATAGACTTCTCTTTGAGGGAGCAGTCTTGTGGTAGGAGAAATGCTTTACCAGATCTCATGCTCTGTGACACCAGCAGCGGAAGTTTTATAATTACTTTATTGTTGCAATTTTTCCTGTTCAGATGCACCGAACCGATGTTGGCAGTCAAGTGGGTAGAACTGCCACGAATCCCGAGATATCCCGACTGCAAATCTTCATTAAATAATTTTTTATACATTCCACGAGCCAAGTGGAGCAGTCATTGAGAAGCTCAAAGTTGCCAAGCCCTTTCTGAACCCGAAGGTTTGGTACCGTGTTCACAAGGAATAGCCATCCGAGTTCCAGGCCTTGTGTGACATTCCGTAACATCTCGTGTGTTATGGCGAGATGTTCTATGCTCGTCAACCCAACAACAAAGCAGGGAGACCACCCGTTGTCTGCTAGCAGCAACTGCCTGTTCAGTATGTTCGCAGATGCGTATTCATCGTGCTTGGAGGCCATCTCCTTCAGCCGCAGCCTGAAGCCAGACCATGCTGTTGGTGACACGCGACCCACTTAACATGGTCTTCTTTTATCTCTATTCTTTAATATATAATGAGTTTTATTCTTCATTAGACGAAGTAAGATAATGTACTTTGTCTCGTGATTACAGGATGGGGCTTGTTGAGGTTTCTTGTTGCTTTCCTGCAAGAGCTTTTGAATATCGTTGTCCTCTGTTCGCCATCTGTTCCCTGTGATTCGTTTCGTGCGAAAATGGCTTGTTTCTCCTGTTAATGTAATGCGAGATGTTACATTATTATAACGTTTTTTATTACATTATTGGAGCACGCGGTAGCGTAGGTGGTTGATGCACTGTGCTACAAGCCGGAAGGTGCTAGTTCAAGTCCCGATGAGGTCATTGAACTTTTTTAATCCTTCCAGCCGCACTATGGCATGGGTTCAACTCAGCCTCCCACTGAGGCTATTTTATTTTTCAAATTAGCTAATCCTTCCAGCGGCACTATGACCCTTGGGTCGACTCAGCCTCTAACAGAAATGAGTACCAGGAAGCTTCCTGGGTTTAGAGGGCAGCCGGCGCGTAAGGCTGACAACCTTACCGCCATCTGTGAGCCGATTGTTGAGGAAATGTGGGAACCGCAACATCTCACAACCCCGTGGGCCTCGATGGTCTGTTACAGGGATAGATTTACTTTTTTACGCTCTTGTGCGTGATTACCGATGTTTACGAGGAACTAGGTGCCTTCAGGTTCTCCGCAACGTCGGCAGCCCCACAACACTACACGACGTCATAGACGAAGGGTTGCGTGTACATAATGGTGACATTTTCTAAGGAACTTTTTGTTTTTCAGTTGGTATTCTTTATAAGCTATTGTTTATTTAAACTACTCGTACATCTTGGAAAATGTCTTGGTTTAAGAATACAAGACCTGAAGGTATTCATATAATTATTTCATTCCTTACCGTGCGTCGTGGCAAACTATAAGCGTCTTTTGGCTTTCCATTAATCAGAAAATAGCCGTCTTCTCATTTCCGGGGATTGAAGTGACCGAAACGTGAAGGTGCCTCAAGGTCTATCACTCATGTGCAACTGTACGAACCACCAGTGCGTCTTGCTCTGGTTGTAAGGGCTACGGATGCTGCAGTGAGTCCAGCACGAATACGTATTGAACATACTCGTACTTATATTTTCTGAAGCGTATTTAATATACACGACATCAGTGGGGACTGAAAGAAATGTTACTCGGTTCTGAAATGGGTCCGCCCCTATATTCAAGTGATTGGCTGTCATTGCTGGGAAAGATGGTTTTACTTCGGTGTTACCAGTGTTGAATTTTTCTTTACTTTCTATGTCATGGGCATTGAATTCGATATAAATCGAAGCCTAGGGGAGGCACCGTTGTGAAATGCCGAAGAACATCATTCTTTCATAAGGAAGTTATAGTAAATAAATTAGTTTTCTTTTTTCACATTTCTGTCCAACTTGGCGATTTATAAGAAAGAATTCTCTCAAGTATGTTTTTTTTGGGTACAATGAACATATTTGGGATACTTGTAAACAATTTTTACACGTTCAGAGGCTTCGTGTTTTATGGGGCAGGGCAGCAAGGAGGGAACTTTTTTTTTTAACTGATGATGTCGAGAGTAATATGGGGCGTTTGCTTTCTTGAGCACAGTTAATTTCTGACTCACCTTGTGAAAAGATTTAAATATTTCAATAAATGGGCGTACTTTTATGGTACAGGCAAACAAAAATACTCATGTCTGATTCGTCCACCCTCCCCCGATCTGCGGTTTAGACGATAAAATTTTATTGAATGCATTTCGAGACCCCCCTCCCCGTGTGGTGTCAAGGACTGAACAGTTTGCTAGCAGCATAACCTGTGAAAATACCCGTTTTTGTCCTTTCCCAGTTTTCTGTCCCTCTTGCCATGTGGAGGCGGTTAATGTCCAAAGACTGCCCCAGGAGCCGAAGTAATGCTGCTTCTCCAGGGGTTCCGATTGTTTGGGTATAAGTTATTGTCGCTTTGTATGTACCGAATTTCAGGTCTTAGATAAGAGTGACGGGCCTCTTGAATTGTTGCATGGGCCTGCATTTGTTGTGGTTCGCGATCGGAATTAATTTATTCTTATGATGGCGTATCTTTAATAGCCGACTGTGTGTTAGCATGTTACTTGTCATCGGTAGTGTTCAGGAATAGACTCAGAAGATGGTAGCAGTAGTTGTCAGTGAGAGGTAGCTTTGCTTTTGTCGGTATTGCAGACGCTACCACTGTCGAAAAAAATACTGAGTGAAATCGTGACTTAGACGTGTCTTTCAAGGGCTGTACTAAGTAATAGTAGACGAATGGACAAGTTATCTGTGGACACCTAAGCCAGAGATGAGAATCGTCTAATTTTGCCTTCAAATTTTCTACGGGCATTTCATTAATTTAATCCGTATTAAATGTTTGGGTTTCGTTCGTGTTTTTAGGAACGTCTGCAAATACACAGGTCCACATGTTCAGAACACTGATATTTGTATCGAACGGTTGACACGCTCGTTTTATATCTGGGAGGTCACGGGTGTGAAATTCAAATTTTTGTGAGTGAGGTTTTCGGCATTCCTTAGCCTCTCCAACTATGCTTTGGCAACACAATAGGCCAAAATCACGTTTAGTCCTGTCTGATTATTCGATCACAGATCTTCGTAAAATTTTATGTTACAAAAATTTGTGCAATTGAAATCACACATTCAGTAACGCAGGATTGAATCAGCAGTTTTCAACATAAACAGATATCATGCTGTAGACCGCACTAGTGCGAAAGCCGGTCATTGAACATGGTCCTCATTCAGAATTTTCTCAAAATTTCCAGAGTCTCCCTGGTTATCCGTTGCCTTTTGCAACTAGCATTCTATAGGCCATCGTATTTGTTACTCGTATTATCAGCGGCCCATACGCACAGTTAGAGCCGGTCACGGTAGCCGAGCGGTCTAAGGCATGCACTGTCTTCGCTCGCTCGGGAACCGGGATCGTGGGTTCGAATCCCTCTCAGGGCATGGATGTTTGTGTGCGTTTTTCTGTGTTTGTGTACAGGCAGAAGCCTTGCGACGAGATGATCACCCGCCCAAGGAGTCCTACCGAATGTGTAAGATCTAGAAAAACCGAAGTGAACGGAGAAGTTAATGGTGGTAGGCCTAGGCCCATTGGGGTTGTAGCGCCAAGGGGGGGGGGGGGAAGAAAAAACCCACAGTTAGGGATACATCTATATCTGTCCGGTGTTGATTGTATTGACTTTACTTAACACCAATTGTGACTACGCCTCCGTTCCTCCTGTGCTCCCGTGCACCGTAGTGATAATTTTGAAATTTCGAGTGAAACGAAAGATGTTATTGAAATTTGCCCCCTTCTTGTTCGTCGGTATATGCGATGATGTGTAATGAGTTTCGGCGTTTCTTAATTGATTTTTCGAAACGCTCTCCAGCCGCCAAATTAAATAATGCGAATGCTGTTGACCCCAAGGCCTTTGCTTTCACTAGAATTTTACGTGTGAAATTTATTGGCGATATCGGTTTATTCTCTGAAGCTATCATAGTGGAAGTTAGGTATGTGTGAGTGTGTGCAGAATTCTGAGAATTTTTATCGGATATGAGTGAATGAGTGAGGTATAACACGGGAGAGAAACAGAAACACGTATATAGGTTTCCTTATTCCCATTTTCCGGTTCCGTTCACAAACAAAAAGGGAAGTTATTTTTTTCTGTAAGGTTATGAATGCCGAGGAGTTAGGAATGTTATCGGTCGTTTTACTCTCGATGTCATAAAAGGACTACCTCAGTCCATCCCTCTGGGTCGCAGAACGTTTCGAATTCGTGTATAGGGTGACACTGAATTAAGTCTAAACGTCCCTAATTGAGTGTTCTTTGCACGAATTGCATAAACCAAACGCCTGTAGCATGGGCGTCTCTTCGTCCTCATGCTTCAAGTTCAGAATAGCAGGACATTTCTGGGATGAAATTTTATATTAGACGGTTTTACGAAGAGCGGTGGTGCCGTTTAGATTTTCGTTCTTTTCTGTGTTAATAACAACAAACGTGGCGGCGATGCGAAGCTTTGCGGTGACATTCGACAAAGCAGATCGTTTGTCATGCGTTCCATCAATCAGTGGGATGATTTGTAAGCGATGAATAGGGAAGGATGTGGAAGGAAGTGATCATAGCCCGGCAGTTGTCGGGGAAGTGTGAAGGAAACAAGTACTGATAGCCAGTCTCATAGTCGAGATTTCAAATAAAGTTTAAACCCCATAACTAGATATGCTTATACACAAGCAACTTGAGGTAGATAATTTCATTGAAGATGTTACAGCGTTTAGTGAGATATGACAGATCTCCTGCCCTGGTTCAGGTAGGTGGCCCAGGAGAGCGGTCAGTCGTAGGAGTAGGAAGATCAAGAGGACACCGATAAAGAAATATGAGACCGATGAATTAATTGAATTCCATATCGTTAAAGACGAAAGGCTTTGGACTCATTTCTGTTGGAGACTGAGTCAACCCTAGGGCCATAGTGCGCTCGGAGAGGGATTAATTCAGTTGAAAAATTCAGTGACATTTGGAATCGGACCCGCGACCTGCAGAATTATAGCATAATGCCTCAACCAACTACGCTACCTCGTGACCCTTACTGTCACATACAGGCGTAAACAGCACCATAGAGGGTTGCAGGTAAATGTTTTAATTCCCATTTCTTCACCATTGCTCTGAGATTATGTGGTTGAAAAAATTCCGTATTTTAGATTTTAGTTGTTTTGCATAGTTCGAATCTATGATTAGAGATGTTTCAGAGAGAGCGTGAAACGTTAAGACGTTGTATACTAGTAATTCGCTCGGGAGGTGCTCGGTTCGAACCTGCTATCTCGACAGAGGCTGTTCGCGGTTTACGCCATCCCTCACAATGTGGGGCATAGTACTTCGATTAGGTCACGGCCACTTCTCTCCAGATCTTCATTATTTACTAATCATCATGCCTTTCGATGGTGACAGCGCCATGAAATAACCCACAAAAGATGCAGAAGTCGCTGCGCTAGCAGTCGATCCAAAGTGAGGCCTCTACGCACCGCAGGAAAACAGCACTATATTGCATTAGTGCTACAGGCGGTGTTCGAAACCGGAACCCGAATATTCGGGTGGACCAAGCCGCTCGCTCATCCTACCACGCAGCTGTTGTGGCGGCGTTTTCTTTGCGATATCTTGGTGAAACGTTTGTAAATTTCATGACAGCCAAGTGCCTGAAGAAGACCGGAGTAGAGCAGTTCGCCGAAATGCCACATGGATTACACGCAGTATACTTCGCGCAGTGGTCGAAGCACATCATGGAAATATTGCATTGTCGGATGTGACGCCTTATAGCATTGTAGATACCGGCGTTTCGGGGAATATGTTGCTTCCGTCTTCAGGTTAGGTTAGTAGACCCTTCTACCTTGAACATGACACTATATTTTTTTTTCAGAAACGTAGATACCAGACAGTACGGAGTCACATCCCAGTTGGCAGTAATATTCGTAGACTCCCCGGTGAAAACCTCACGTAAAAATGCACATTATAGTTGCGGTGTAGTGAGGTCTGTCGATGTCTCAGAACTTTCGAGAAGCATTCCAATATCTGGTAACATACCAGTGCTTGCTATCAAGAATTCCGCAATGCGCTGATAAGCACGCAATTTCTTGTAGGATTTAATGCAGACACTCAGACACGACCTCCCCATTTCAGCTCTTCTCTTCTTTGATAGAGTCTAGAATTTAAATTTGGAAGCAACATTTACACGGCGAATTTTGAATTGGACTTCATGTATCGCAGTGGCTGTGCTTTGCCTTAGTACGAGCTTGCTTTTTGAAAGTCTGGGCCGCATTTGATGGGTTTACTATCGGACTAACTTTCAGTTTGTGTCCGGCGTAAGTGGAAGTGATGTCAGGACTGTTGGCCCACTGTCGAGAACTTTTCATTCACACTGTGATGATGTTTTGCAGAGTTAAGATCAATACCATTCCTTTGAGGTTGCTCGTAATGGAACTTGCGGCATTGCTATTTTGTAGGACTGAAATCAGTCGATGCTCTCAGTTCTTTAAAGAAACTGAACAACCGGCCAGCCATCTCTGTGGTGCAAATTGTTCTTCAGTTGATCAACAATTTAGCCATTTTGAACGATCCTAGAGGTTCATCGCCATGTTCACAAAATCCAGTATGTCGCAGTACATTAGAATCTAGTCCGTACTGTGTCTTATAGTTGGATTTTTTATTTTCAAATTGTAAGTTCCAAAGTTGGAGTAGTAACTTGCCCAACACGTGAGTGTTGCTGGTAGTATTGGGGTAATATCCAGGGGGAAAGTCGGAGGTTAGGTGGATCGGTTTTTATTCGGAATTCAAGTAGGCATCAGTCAGTATTTTTCTGTTGGTCAGGAGCATTCATATGTGACCTAACAGCTGTGCAACGTAGTGAAGTAATTTGGCAACACCGTAAAGATACAAGACATTCCATGTTGACCTCCACTGCCCCTGGTATCGTCGCTCCTCTTACATTGTGTTGTTCACATGAGACGCATAAGCAACTTAAGGTGCGACTGCAAGGCCGATGTTGCCACTTTGCCTAACATTGTCTTGTAAGTGTAGGCCAGTACGTAAGTTGATCACAGTTACTAAAATGAGTTTAATGGCCAGCCTCACGCCCCATCCGCCTTACCCGAGTGATTTTTGTATTTATTGTAAGATTAGGCTCAATGTTCGGTTACATAGGTCATACAAAATCGAACGAGATAAGACAGGTTTGAACGTTGAGTACGACAGTGATGTGGAGGGTGGCATTCAGAGTCCCAGTAACTGTATTACCCAGCTTCCTCCTGCAGAGACAAGCATACTGCCCTGACACAGCCGGGATGGGGATGAGTGCTCACATAGCCGCTGGGCCATCCAGGGAAAAGTTTCGAGTTCGCTGTGAAGACGATGTTGCTGGAGCCCATAGTCGGCACAGACATGGTTATCCTTCGCGATATTCGAGTCTAGGCCAGTAACAGAGAAATAGCCATTGCTAGGCAACACTTCCGTAAGTACACAACAATACCAGAGCCATCGGTAGGTAACATGGGCAGGCAACGGTGGAGGAACTGTTGGAAAGCGTGTTTTCCATACGTTCCGCGCCAAGGGCTTATATCTAATTACATTTTTTCCTTGTAATATTAGGATATATGTTAAGGGTCTCTGTGTAACTGTGTGTTTATGACAGACCTGTGTATGTCGGATTAAAATTCTGCAGTTACACATGTTTTTAAATATGTGGTAACACACGAAGCCCGGCAAGTAGACGAAAGCTACATGGTTTTAGTTGCGCAAATTCGCATTAGTCCCATGGCTCGATTGAAATGTTTGTTTCGGTGGTCAGGGTGTTGTGGTCTCTGGCTGAACTAACAGTTCGATGTAATGAACATTGCAGAAACTTCTCTGCCTGATTGTTTCCTGAAGGTCCGTCACCGCCATCACAAAAGCAAGGGAAGAGGATTATGGGAAACCAATAGAATCCAGTCTACATTTTTATACTTCCATGTGGAAGATTCGTTTAATATCCCACGTATGAGTGTGTGTGCGTGCGTGCTTAGCAATTGGGCTGAAGCGGTGTCGATCTGTTTTGTATTCTGTAGGTACCTGCTTCTAATTTCGGCCGGAACATCGTTTTCCCAGTCTGAGCTGTTTTGTGGATTTTCTCGGTCCCTGCAAATAGATTCTGGGACAGTACCTTAAAGTATGCCACGGCGCTTCTTACCATACCCTTTCCAGGTCATTTTGATTCTCATCCAAAAAGGGGACGCTGTATACGCATAGGCATTGTGTATATGTCTTCTATTGTTTCATATTTCCCCTACAAGCAGAATACAGGTCTCGTGTATTTACTTCCGCCATGCGTGCCTCTGTCAAATTGTTTACAAGGGAGCCATGTTCGGTGTTCAGTTATGAACAAAATTACCAGGCGCAGGTCTGCACGTCCACGTATCCGACCCGTAGCATACTACAGTTTAATGAACCTAGCTGTTGGGGACTTTCTTCAGTACTGTTATTGGACAAAGGCAAAAGGTAAAATTACCCCCGCGCTAAATTAATTAAGCACCATACCATGAAAATGTATGGGGGTGGGTGGGATTATAGCTGCACCACACGTAATCTCGGCCCTAGACGGAAGTGTAGGCTTGTACCAAGGTTAAGAATGCGCAGAGTTTTACATCTGTCCCACTTCTATGCCAGACCATGACGCTTAAGCACAGGAAAACTTTACGAGAATTAAACTGGTACCCGGAGTTCCTTCCCCCTGTGCCACCGAACAAATGACTGATTATGGCCTTCCGATATTGTTAGGTACAGTCGTTGGAGTGCCCCGATCATTGCGTTCGCCACCAGCAGCGTATCATATATAAGTATCAGGTGTGTGCAGGTTTCGTGAGGAGGTTTCGTCGCGGCGCTCCCCGGCTTTGGCGAGGGGCCAGGGGTGGAGGGGATTTTGCTAGCTGCAGCAAGGCTCCTTTTTGCAGAAGCACTGTTCGATGGGATTTGCGCAGGTGCCATTGTCGTGCCGGGAGGGCGGGGGCAACTGAGGGGAAAGGGTATGAACATACGTTTTCTATAGCATTTCGGGGTACGCCCCCCAGATGTAGGCCTATTTTGAGAACGAGCAGGTGAAATGGAGGGAACAGTATGAGCAAGAAAGTCGAAAGGCAAGAGATTTAAAAAGGAAAGAGGTTGGACATACCAGAAAAGGCGAGGCCAGAAAGGTGGAGAGAGGTGCATGATGATGTTTCTTGGGGACCGGGGAGGGAGAGAGATGAAAACTTTGGATTAAAAAGGAGCAAGCGTCTGTAAGGGAGGGTACGATAAGGCATAAGAAGGAATCAGGTTGTGTGTGTGATATTTAGGGCCTTAGATTGAAATTCTTGTGTATGAATGTTGAAGTTAATACATTCAAGATTCAGTTCAAAGCTTGTTTCCCACAGAACCGATGAAGTTGAATTTAGGAGACGCTGCTTCGACTGAAACTGGGTTTGGGAAGATACATGTGAAAGCGGCATTGATTTGCGTAGCCGAAATCGACTTCCAGTTTCATATTGCATGGGTTAAACAGTCATTTTGGCGTATTTTAGGGAAAGGAATTACGCATTTGAACTCCATTTTTTTGTTCGCCGTGTATTTTTGAGCTCAGTTTTCGTGGACCTGTTAATATAGCCGTTTATATAACAACAACAGCAACAACAGAGATTTGATTTTGAGAGGAAGTTGGTTTTCCTGTTATGCCAGGAGAATGTTTCTAAAGGGTTATGAACTTAAGCTGAAATTTTAGGAAGCATGCTATTGCAGCACGAAGAGGAATAATTAATTTGAGACAGAATATGGATTAGAGTGAAGTGAAAAAGTAGTCCCAACGAAAGGGATGGAAAAAATGCTGAAGTGTAGGTAAAAGCAACACAGATAATTCACCTGGGTGGTGCGCGTGCCCGCCATGTAGGCTGCGGATTGCAATAGTGAACTATGTTGTTCGATGTGCTCCTAGCTCAGTTACATTTCTGGCAGTAGACGTCGGTGTTATATTTGTACTTGCATTTCTGTCTCTTATGAAGCAAGGAGAATTAGTTAACGCAAGTAGTCTACGTGCACATTTTAATTATGATAAAGATAACGTCTTTGCCGCAAATTGTCCATAAAATAAGTACTGGAAAGTAAGTAGTTATGTCATTCACGCCGTACTATTGGGAATACGCGACTGCAACTGTGTTTCGGGCGTGATCGTAAATTTCCGGAAGTTTTCGGTAGGTCGTGCGCGCTACCAACGTTTGTATGTTGGATGTTGGTAGGTTGTGAAGCGGGGTGAGGGGAATTCAAACTGGTTGTGTGGCGTTCGAAGCCCAGCTAGCCTGCACTCAGTTGTGAGTTTGGCCTATTGCAGGTTAGGCGTTGTTGACGTCTTCTCTACTGCTATCCGTTGTGGCGGCGTGTTCGTTTTAATATTCACCTATCAGGGGGTGTCTTTTCTTCGTTTCTTGCTATTCTCATATCTTCTCCTATTCTCATTCATCTGCTTCCCCCCTAACTCTTCATATATCTGGTCTTAATTTGCTGCCTGTTCTCTAGCATCACTAAACACTATTTCTGAGCTTTGCGAGCCTGTTTACTGTCACACCCCCTAACCACCTCTCCTTTTTTTTTGTGAATGAAATCCGTGTTGAAATTTGTAAGTGTTCTAAGTCACATTTATCCCGGCGTTCTGTGATTTGTTTATAGTGTTAATCAGCTGACGTGGAGAATATTGTTTTATATCTGTGTGAGGGTTGGTTCGATTTTAAAAATTTATCCGTTTATCCGTTTATTGTTGTTTTTACAACAGTTGTTGCGTTTTGACGTTAATTTGTTAATGTTTTTATAAGCATATATGCTGAAGGTTTGTTGTCGTCATAGAAGAACAATAATTTCGTTCTAAATCATTTTGTTTTAATTTGCTGTTTTGTTATTTATTTGGAGGATAAATTTTATTGTTAATAATTTGGGTATTTACATAATTCTGTTGGAAATTTACATTGGATAGAACATTTGATTTGTTGTACATTTTTTTACAAATTTGTTTGGACTTGATACCTTTAAGTAAATCAGACATCCTGTATTTTCACTCCTATTCGTATTTTCCTCCTCCCTATTTTTCGTTTGCCACCTACCCTTATACCTCCTCCGCCTCAGCATCGAACGGCAGTTGTTTCTGTTGCTGTAACCAGTGCAGCACTTGCATACTTGTTGCACGAAATTCATCTGTTTCATCTACGGCAAGTAACCCAACGATTTCCCCTGCAAATCTGCCGGCATATCATCCTCCCTACCACTACCACCCTCGTCTTCCCTCTGGTGGGCCAACAACCACAGCTGTACCGACAGTCGGGCGTTATCACAATCGAAATTCTTCAAGCAACAACATATCGACAATCCCTGCAGCCACAGTAACTGCTGCTGCTGTGTCTTCTAACAATTACAGTCATAGCCAACATTATCAGCACTTCTTGCAGCAGAGTAGCCGGCACACCAGTAGTGGCAACAATAGTAGCCACGTTTATAGTAATTTAAATAGCCTTGTGGTAGTCGGTGACGAGACAAATATTACTTCCACATTATCACCCACGTCATCAACAGTTACAACGGCAACAACGACGCCCATTAAGCGGGTCCAGGACGAAGTGGAGGACGTCCAAATGGTGAGCATTGCATGTGCGTTGTCATTGCTTGTTCTTTATAGAGCCATTAATATAATTTTGCCGAAAGTGTAGTTTGGAAGTGCCTATTTAGTCTGTACACAGAGCGGGAATCCTAGCCCGCAGATACTGCAGTTTATGTTTCGTTTCCATTTTGTGTACCCTCAGCACACGCACGCACATTGATGCACCTGCTAATCTTACCAAGCTGTGCTACGTTCGGTGGATGTGCACAGATTACGCGAGCACTCGTACGTGTAAATCATGTTCATAGTGGCGGTTTGTACTCTGGTTATATTTCGTCTGTCTTTGCGGAAAAGAAATGGTTCTTGTCTGATTCGTTAAACCTAATTGATGTGATAGATGTTATTTTAATTGCTGTTTTGTAGGGCGATCTATTTCCAGAACGATTTACGATGAGCGTGTTGCATTCCCTGTCCCTGTACAAGGGTTAAATTATAAGAAATGTATAATTTGAATTGACGTCAATACGCGCCGTCACAAGAGTTTCGTTTTTTTTTTGTTCAGGTTTTATTGGTAGTGCAGTATGTCAGTTTCCGTTCCATCTTAGCGAGTGCAGTGTTCGTAACACCACGTGACAGGGCCTGTGTGCCGTTCAGTGAAGGTCAAGTTAATGACAGCCCGTTGTTCACACGTTTATGTTTCTGAGCATATTTTATTCTTGTCTGGACAAGAGTCAACATTGTACGGCTTAACTTTGAGTTCACGTATTTTTTCTGACTGGAATTGCGTGACCCAGCAAGGAGCGAAGTTTTGTAAATCTTATGCAGCAAGGTGAAACCACGAGGTATCTAGTTCGGATGACAAAAATCGTTTATACGGAACCTGTGTGTCCTTATAGACACGCATGTCCGTATTGTCAGACATTTTCTTGATGCATTTCATATTCATAATTGTCCAGAGATGCCTTATCGGCATTGTTTTTCAACTTTATTTTACAAGATATCATTGGGAAGGTCCAAGAAGAAAACCAGGCGGGTTTGGAGTTTAGTGGGATATGCCAGTCTGTGGTGTCAGTTTACCACATTGAAAATATATAGGCTGTATTTGCGGCTGTTAAGGAATCATCGGAAGAAACCGCAGAGCAGACTAAGTATGCATTCATGTCTCATCCTCAGATTGTAGGATAAAGTGACAATATAAGGGCATCTATTATGGACAGAAGTAAAGTGGTAGAGATTTCTTCACTTTGAAATTAAGAGCGAATTAATTTCAGGGAATATTTTCTACTGCTTATTTCAGAATAGTTTGTCTTCGGATTTGTTACCTAGAAATGCAAAGGTTAAAACTTATAAGAAAGAAGAATTCTTGTTTTGTATGGGCGTGAAACTTGGGCTTACGTATTAAAGGAAGAACACAGACCTGAGTATTTGAGAACGAGGTACTGAGAAGAACATTTGGGTATGAGACAGAGGATGTTAACAGGTAAGAGGGGAAAATGGCAAATGAGGAGTCACACAGTTCTTAATCATTCGCCAAATCAAGTTAGATTGGATGGGTAGGTATTGTAGCACGGAAGTCTGAAAGATTTCTGCAAAGTTACCGGAAAAAATCCTAAGGGGAAGTCGGTTTAGAAGACCTAGGCGCAGATGGAATATTAAAATGGATCTTAAACAGATGAGTCCGGACCATTGGCGGGCTCTTATGAACACAGTAATGAGTTTTCGGTTTCCATAAAAGACCGCGAAAGAAATGACCAGCTGAAGGGACAGATTAAAAAAGTAAAGCTATCCCAGTACCAGGCCGTGAAGGCCCATATGGTTGTGAGACGTTGAGGGCCCCACGTTATCTAGACAATCGGCTCAAAGATGGCGGTAAGGTCAGCCTTACGCGCCGGCCGCGCTTTACTTCCCAGGAAAAGTATTTAATTCCTGGTCTCATTTCTGTTAGAGGGTGAGTCGACCTCAGGGCCATAGTGCGGCTGGAAGGATTGGGTCAATTGAAAAAATTCAGTGACCTCATGGGGACTTGAACCCGCGACCTCTCTGCTACATGGAATTGATTAGATAGATCACCAAATGTCTTACTTGCGTGTTTCCGCCCCTTTCTCTTTGTGATGGCGATTTAGCAAAGAAAGCGGTACTAAAGTTAGTACATTGCTTAGATACTAAGTTTATTGTTGTCTGACGGACAGTAGATTTAGTACCATAGAAGAGACATGCACCATTTGCACCCATTTCGGTGAATATCTGCCGTATGAGTGATTATAACGTAAGTTGATGTCCATGAGAGTTATAATGATATGGGTTTGTTTTGTTGTATAATGTAGCAGTTCTGCTCAGATTAACTTTGTAGAATGTTTATTATAGAGGTAAAAGTAAAAAACTGAAGTCCATGAAGACATCGGGGGGAGTGGAGGTATAGCTGTACCATTCTTGACCTCGGCACTAGATCGAGGTGAGTGGTCAGCTTCATGCTGCCTACCGTTTTACCTCCAGGGAATGAGCCCCCGGTACCCATTGGATAGGAGGCTGGGTGTGCCGTAGAGCCGGTGGGGACGCTGAGGCTAAGAGAAAAATCCTGCACTGTCGGGAATCGAATCCGGGACGTCCAGCCCGTAGCCCAGCGCTATACTGACTGAGCTGTTCCGTAAGGTAGGGGTTGTAATTGACCGGCTGGGACTGAAATGGCATTTACTAAACCGTTCTTGACCCGGCCCCAATACGAAACGAGTGAGCATTGTGCATTTTGTATGTACCTCCAGCAATCGTGTGCTGAAATAACTCTCGCATAGGAACAAGAGGCGGCTCGCTTAGGCACTGATGTTTATAGGATTTTCTGGGATATAACGCCGTGTAGCCCGTTTAAAGTCAGTCGACGTTTCGGAGGAACGTATCGGCTCCGTCCTCCAAAATCCCGGTTGACTTTCAGTCTGCTCGGCTTGTCACATGCTTCACACTGGTATCTTGCTCGGCTTATTCGACCCTGGAGATGGGGACGATATGTTCCTCCGAAACGTCGGTTGACTTTCAACGGACTACACGCGATCTTTATTTTGTTGGCCTGCAGATCTGTTGGGGACGGGAATCGCGATTTTCGCAGGAAATATCTGGTCTGGTGGCGAGTTCCTGTGATGAACCATGGGATATCAGAAATGGTGAGTTGGCAGACGCGTGTAGTTAGCGCAGTGGACAGTCAGACCTCCTTTCCAGAGGTTGACTGACTGGTAACGCCATGCTCAAAGAGTCAGGGTCGCAAGGCATCCGGAGGTCAGTAGAAGCGTGCGGAAAGATGGCTTTGTAGGATCTCATGCTAGCCGCTTGTTCATCAGCCCGGAATATATGGAATTCTCTAATTCCGTTACAAGCTGTTTGAGTCATTACATCACCCAGAGATCGCCTGTTTGAACAAAAACATGTGACTAATCTCATGTCCGATTTTTTACTCCATACTTCATACTGTGTGTGGATCTATACATCCACACCCCCATATGCCTTCGTTGTGTAGCACTTAATTAGTTAAGCACAGGGACAACTTTGCCTTCATACTCGTACTGTGTTCTTGAATATTGGGAAAGTAAATTTTGAGTTTTTCACGGCGGTGACTATGAAAAATTCCTTCGTCTGGGTTGTGCCGTGTAGATCTTGTGTGAACCGACGTTTCGGTGGAACGTATCGCCTCCATCTTCAGGGCAGAAAAATCCGTGAGCGAGGAATCAGCATGAGCAGGTGGCTGCAGACTGCAGGCCAGGTTCTAAGAGAAACGTGTCAACTGAATTTAAGTAATATTTAGAATGGACATATCTGTAAACCGTAGTTCTTGTTCCTTGAAAAGATGTAGTGGATGAAAGCTACATAGACACATGCAGCCCTGTTAGCAGGCATGTAATGTTATTGAAAGAAGTACGTTAAGCTATTTCGTACGCGAAATTGACACGCTCGCCAACCTTAGGAAGTTGGCACGAAGATCCCCTTAGGGCGGGCTGGCGGGCGGGGAAGCTTGGGACTCTGTTTCCGTTAACTAAATTAACGCTAGGAATAACGTAACACCGGCAAGAACAACTGCAATAATGCGAATTTCATGCTGGCCATGGCGTCATAACGGAGCCCAGTAATGCGGGCACAGTACTCCCCGAGGAACGTAAATAAGACGTGCTTGACGTTTGTGATTGACGGTTATAAAGTATATCCATGAGTGTAGCATGAAAGTGCGTACGTATTTTATGTGACTGGGCCTGCATATTCATGAATTTTTTTAGTGGAAGTAGGCGTATCGGTTCTTTTTCGACATTATCAAGGAGCTCTTTTTTTCTGACTTTTTCACAGGACTGATTTATTCCAGCAGGTACGGAAACAACGGGTCTACTTATTCTATACATATTCAGAATGTTTAAAACGTATGCTGAGTGTTTTGCTCTATTCAGATCCCTATTGGTCACAGAGTACTTTATAATGTCCAGTACTGTAACCAGGCATGATCCCATTTATCGTATAAGCATTGAACTCCACGTCACCGTGAAATTTATCAAGAAATATGAAACGTGTTTTTTTTTTCGAAATTTGTTACAGACGATTTAGGGATGAAATCCGGTTATGCATGGGTACGTAAATAGCGAAGATTATCACGAGAAAACATTTTTGGATGTTGATTTTGTCGGTAAGAAACGAAATATACGCGCGAATATAAGGTTTAGGAGAAACCTGAGGAAGACAGGTGTGAGGGAACTGCAAATCTAATCATCATTCACATGCAAACCCCCCCCCCCCATTGGATGCTATTGCGAGCCAGTTCATACCTCCGTACCCATAATACGCGGATGACGTTGCTTGAGACTTGTATAATTCGGAAGATGTTGTGTTTGATTCTCGGTCGTAACACTGACTATCCCGCACTTGGGTTTGCAGCGCGTTAGATGAGCCCCTTCTCCCATTTTTGTCGAGATACGTCGCAATGAGTAGCGAGTCAATTCCTTCAAGTTCATGTGCGAGATCATCGTTGCGTATATAGGCACTTAGCGACATCTCGTTCTCATTTAACCCGCTTTCCTTCTCTAAGGGAAGGTGCATTTTTGCGTTTGCCTGTGGATATCAGATTTTTACAAATTCTCTGATTTTCATATTGTGTTCCGGTGTGGTAGGAATTAGTTCTGTGGTACTTGGGCCCAGTTGTACCAACTACTAATGTATACGAGAGCACGGAAGTATGTTGGAATTAAGATTGGCAGGGGAAACCGAAGTACTCGGAGAAATATATGCCCCGGTGACAATTTCACACCAACCCAGATGCCACATGGATAGTTCTGTGACTGAAAGCAGCTGTGAGAAGTCGGCGACTAACCGCCTGAGCTGTGGCACGCCGCTAACAATATGCCATTACAGACCACCCATTTCGTCTGTTTTATAATTTCCTGCAAATGGTAATGGCTGACGCACGAATTTGTGAGGTGGGAGCGAAACGCGATTTAATCTGGGGTCCTGAAATTTGGTATGTTTACAGGTCTTCCAATAATATTCAGTATTTTTTTTTTGTTAGGGCAATATTTTGGAAAATATGAAGCAGTATGATGGCGGCTGCATGATTTCTTGGCTTTGTTTAGCTTTCAGATTGATGTAGGTAACTATTGGGCGATTAGAGTTGATATCCGGACAGCTTATAAAAATGCCACAATTGGTTGTCCGAGGCGACGTAGACAGACTATACTTGTATAAAATTGTGTCCAAATTGTGACGACGGCGACGGTGGTGGTGATGATTCCATTCTTTATTACGAGCTTACTCAGCAGACCAAAGGCTAGTTGCAAAGTATGCACGAGCAAGGGAAGGAAACGAAAGAAACATGAAAGGCAAAGCAAAGCAAAGCAAAGCAAAGCAACTTATCATTTTAATTCGCTTAGTGGGGTGGAGTCAAACTGGGTCCACTCGGCACGGCGGCTACTGATTGGTGGTCTGTTGTAGCCTGCTCCGGGTGAATATGATGATGGAGAATTTGGTGGAATGAAGATTGGTAGGGGAAACCGAAGTACTCGGAGAAGACTTATCATTTAGACAGTAATATGAATTTACCGATGGAAATCACTCCAACCGTTATATGGCGAGAAAGAATGTACATATACATATATGTACATTTTGAATTAAATTAATATTTCAGTAATTAAAGAAATGAAACGTATTAAAAGAAATAGTTTCGGTTCAGAATACATCAGCGTTTCTGCAAACAACAAACTTAAGGGCGCCTGGCAGGAGAACAGTTGTAGACGCAGACGGATGAAAACTCTCATATATACTGAGCGGGAACTCAAATATCTGCAGTTTCCAAAAAAGGGCAGGGTTTATATCCAAGGTAAGGATCAGTGCATTAACGTAAATGACCCCCTTTACGCAGTGTCTGCAGTTTTAATTGCTGAGAGGGATACTCACAATTGTAATAAACGATTGAAACAAAGTGCTGCAAATTTATGCTGGATGGATTCTAGTTTGTTGGCATCAGTAGTCGAAATAGAATTGCAAACCACGTAGGCTTATTCAGGCTCTGATATAAATAACATGAAGTATAAGATACGCAGGTATTCGAGGGAGGAGGAGAAGATTATGTTGTGAAGTAGACTTAGTATACTTAGTTGACATGATTGAGAAAATTAAGTTTAGAATCCAGAAAGACTTCCAGATATTCAATAGAGTCGGTCCGGATTAGGGAGGACTAACAGGTTTCCTACTACTGCTATGTTTCTGCTGCTATAATGATAAGAGTGATCACGCATTTATGACCGTCTCTGTGGTCTAGCGGTCACAGTTCCTGGCTACAGAACCAGAGGTCTCGGGTTCGATTCGCGGCGCTACCAGATTTTCTGAGAAGTGGTGAGTCTGGAACGGGGTCCGCTAAGCCTCGTGAGGATAATTGAGGAGCTACTTGAACGGAAAAGTAGTCGCTCCAGTCTAGAAAACCGAAATTAACGGCCGTGGGGATTCGTTGCGTTGACCACGCTATACCCTCTATGTCTAAAGTTGGCACCAGCTTCGCCGTCAAGCCGCGGTCGCCCGGTCGGTATAGTTAGCTTGCGGACTCAGACCACGGAGTTTAGTTTAACCACGCATTTATAACTGCAAGGAGTTCATTTTTATAATATAGTTTTCATGCAAAAATACTAACAGTACAAGGTGTGGAAGACAAGTTGTCATGCTGTAGGAAGGTAGGCGTTACACATACTGTCCGATGCTTCTTACTCTGGTATTCAGTGGAAATTATTCTCATTATATTGAACTTAAAATTTGAGTGTCTTGTACCTTTTTCTGTCATTTATGATAGTTTTATGTTCGTTGTAAGCGAAAGCTGATTTAATGAAAATGCGTTTTCCGTTATTTTAAATTAATTATAGATGCAACGACCTTAGCTGATTCACACACAAAGTAATAAATAATATAATTACAGGAAGGTGAATACGTGTATATAGCAGTTCTCCACGTTTTAGAATTTGACTTTGACTTAATTTAAAGTAAACAAAACCAGTTAAAACAAGCAAAAGACAAAAGTCGCGAAATGGTGGAAGGGGGAGAGATTTGAAATATTCGGACGAACATGGGCAAAGAGTTGTTGGCTGAGGTCCTGTGACTCGGCTTGGCGCGCTTAGTTTACAGCGAAAAATTGGGACTCACTCCGAGAGAGGGACGCAGGTTTTCGGACGCCGTAGGGTAAAACCTCTGTAACTGAATATTCTTAGAAATCGGTAGTTAACGATTTATGAGTAAGTTAAATTACAGCCAGACTACTGCTGGGATATATATATATTATAATTTTAGGGGAATGTAATATGTGTCATTTGTAGTACGATCGCTTAAAATATTAGGTTATAATTAATTTTAACTTTAAATTAAAATAAACACTGGCCAATATAGGAGAGTAACAGCAGAGAAATTAGAGTGGTGAAGTAAAATTACTTACCTGATGATGATGGCCAGAATGGCCGAAACATGCTGTAAAATGAAAACAATATAAATTCATTCAATTTATACAGGAATTGTTTCGCGCTGAACGTATAATGAATTGTATGCTTCCAGTTTTGTGTCCTGAAGTTTTAACTGAATTCTGCTCGGAACTCGATATACCTAACGTTTCGTAAGGAAATAATTACGTTGCATAGCAGTAATCTGCCTTTCTTGTTAAATAGTTCTTTTAATGTGCGGATAAGACGGATAGCTGTTTCAAGAAGAATGCACTTTTATTCAAGAATGACTTATTTTTGATCGGAACTCTCTTTTCTGGTAGAATCAGTTTTCTGGAAATGGTTTCGTTGTATGTTAGAGCGTTGTGTGAATAAACTGCGATTTTATTTTTATGCGTCATGTTGGTGTAATAAACGTAAGAATAAAAGTCGATTATGATATCGGAATCACAAATTCCCTGTTTGTCCGCAGAAATTACCATCATTACGTGCGCAACCGTAATTTTTGTTCAGGTACAATTCTTGTCGAACTGTGCATTGCTTCGAGTCAGTCACCTCCGGAAAATACCTAGGCGTGTTCAGTACTAAACCAAACTACACGGATTTTAATATTTTCTATTGCACGGTTCCCTTTTTAATATTCAGACCATACTATTCTGCAGTCATGTAATCTCGGAATTATGAATGTTCGACTTAACCAGCATTCGCAAACGCGAACGTAGTATTAATGTTTTAATAATCCCGTTTGTATATCTTCAACCCATTCGCGAGTCTGGGAAACTGCGGTTCGGCGAATCTCCTGCAAGTGCCCACTGGTCTCCTTTATCGTCCCCAGGAAACTCCCCCTACAGCTGTTCATTCTGTCCTAAACAAATATATTCTCAGTACGAGTTTTGATGCCCTTCATTCGGTGAGCATTAGGGTTGCAGTTTTCTGGGATGGTAAAGTAAGGTTAAGTTGTCCTTGTGCTTAATTAAGTGACGCGCCATGAAGGAATGTCGGAATAGAGGTATAGCTCCACCTCCGCACTAGGCAGAGGTGAGTGGTCAGTTTCATACTAATACTGCTTTACTTCAGGGGAAAGAACCCTCATTACCCATTGGATAGGGGCTGGGTGGCTCCCATAGCCGGTCTGGACGCTGTGGAGAAGAGAAGAAGCTTTCCCCTACCGGAATCGAACCTCAACCGTCCAGCCCCGTAGCCCGTCACTATAACAGTTGAGCTATCGTCCTGACCGACTCTGGGGCTCACCCAGCCGCCTATCCACTGGGTGCCATAAAGCGGCAGGGACATATATATGACAACTCACCTCCATCTAGTGCCGGGGTCAAGAAAAGTGGAGCTATACGTCCACTCCACAGTATGTCTTCATGGCATAGAGCACAACTTTACTCTTTACATAGTGTGGAGACGGTTTATCGCTATATTTAGGAATGATACTGACAGATTGAACTTCTTGATACACGGTACGCCGTGCACTTTGGCAGGTACCAACGCTCGTGAGGAATTTTCTGCTTCCATCTTTACGGCAGAAGAAGCGTGATGTTCGAAGATACACATTGCCAAAATTGAAGTAAGACACGCACATGAAGTAACGTTTAGTTTCATTGTTCTTATGGTTTGTTTCATTTCTGATATACGAGTAGTAGTAGATCGGGCCGGCATACGGCGAAGTCGAAACAAACTCCATCTGGGAAAACGATCAGAAACTGCCGGTCATGTAAACTTGGTATACAGCAGTGTATACAGAATTATTTTAGGAGTTCCTACATTAGTGTCTGGATATTTTACCCGTCATCTTTAGACGTCGTTGCCGTGTTGAGCCCCGGTCGTGTATTTCGTTGTTGCATTCCGGACACGGCACGATGGGTCGTCCGTCTGGAGGCGGAGGTCAGTTTCTTCGGCGACCCACCATCGCCCTGCGTCTGTTTCTTCCGGTAGATGCCGGTCCTCATATCGTTCCTCCAGTGCTGCGTTAAGTTTCCACTGCGATCTCTTCCTTTGGACTTTCTGACGGCCCCCATTTCCTCTAAATTTGCGTCCATCATTTCCAGACAGGCGTCCAACATGGCATTCATCTCTCCCTCATTGCAGTATGTCTTTTCTCGAATGGCATAAACTTTTTCTCGATTTGATTCCAGCTTGGCTATCATTTCTTCTTTCATCTCCTTATATCGGCGTCCAACTTCTCTTAGTTGTAGTCAATCTGGGATGTGAGGAAATCTGTCTGGGTTTTCTTGTCGGCCTTAATTTCCTTTACATTGGCGTCCGCCTTGGTTACCAGCTTTGTCGTAATTTATTCTCGGTCGGATTTAATTTCGGCCAGAAGGCGTGCCATAATTTGTTCCATTTTTTGGCTTGACGATACAGCCAACGACTGCAGTCTTCAATCCAATCCCCCTTTTGACACCAGTTGTAAGGCAATGGACTGTGACAGTATGCGGGGCTTGGATTGATGACTCCATTTATTGCACTCCTCGATGCACAACTTCTGACTATACTTCACAGGTGGCTGTCACACACACACACACACACACACACTAGTGTCCACAGTCACAGCCTCGATACGCACCGCACAGTAAACACTGTTACTCTTCCATTGTTGCATGCGCAGCCATCGGCACGGACCGCGCAGAAAATAATTCCTCTGTTGCTCTTTACGTGTCATCACCTAGTAACGACCGTTGTATAACTCAGTGGTTTTCAGTATTTGTCCTACCGCAGCCCCATGAATTATTACTTCTCTAAGACGAGGGCCCGGTACCGGGTCGCGGCCAAGCAGTTGAGAAACGCTGTTCTAGCTGTTTGTTTCGCGGTCGTTGCCCAGCAGAGGGTCTGCATGCCACAGTGTGCTCAAATTTGCCATTCGATTGGGATGAATTCTACGAGACACGTATCAGAATCGTTTAGAGTATATTTCAGGAGTACTCCATGTTCCTGTCATTGTGCTACCGCCACCGCCACCGCGCCGGTTTAAAAATAGCTTAAACTGTTCTAGCCAAGTCTTCTTGTTCCTCGTGGACCTGATACTAATTTATATTTCCCCATATGTTATGGAAGCAGACCATGCGTCCCTTTCGAGTGGCTGGCAATCCCACTTCGTATTCTCGATGGCCTGGGTTAAACTCTCGGTTCATTGGTCTGCTGTTCTGATTTCTTCGTGGTTTACCTCACCAGGCAAATAATTGGATAGTACTTCATATTAGACCACGATAATTTCTTTGTATATCTTTCCCTCTACTTCGGTTGCAAAATTTGATACCACAATAGGAAGTCGCACGAGAATGGAGAAGATCGCATTTTAAGAGTTTGTTTAATAATTTGTAGAGTATATATTTCACCAGATATATCGATAAAATGGAGGGCGGTATTTCACAATAAGAGACGAGATAATCTTGAAGTTATTTGGTTGGGAAACGTGGAGCGGACAGGCCACTGGGTGTTCAAGGGTGTACGTGGGATTGTAATATTTGCACGGACCTCAGTGATCTGGGCTGTGACGACGTCTGCGCAGTTTGTCGGCGTCAGGATAGGAAGAGTACGGGTTCTTGTGAACAGTCCTGTGGGCTTCAGGTTCAGTGAAATCGGAGGCATATCTTGACCAGCAGAGAGACCATTAAAAGCAGAAGTTGTCCCTGCACTTAACTAATTAAACACTACGGCATGAAGACGTATGGGCAAGTGGGTGTACAGACCCACGTTTTCATGACCTCGGTACTAGTTGGAGGTGAGTGGTCAACTTCACGCTCCAACCGCTTTATCCTCGGGGAAAGAGCCGCTGGTACCCGTTGAATAGGAGTTGGGGTGAACCTCAGAGCCAGTCTGGACGACATGGAAAAGTGAAAATTCTTGCACCGTCGAGAGTCCTAACTCAGACCCTTTGGCCGTCCAGCTCGTAGCCAGTCGCTATACCGACTGCGCTACATGTTTACAGTTGCTGTAAAGCTGAGACCTTTTGTATTCAAGTCCAGTAGTTGTGTAATTCTGAACCATCTCTTCCGAGTTTTAAGTAGGAAGATAGAAATACTGATGACAACCCTGCAAGGAAGTGAAAAGCGTTGCTAGCGTTCGTGTACTTAGGGATATCCGTAAGGGGCGCGATAGCCCAGTTGGTGTATTGTTCTGGCTGTGGGCTGAATGTCCGAGAAATCGGTTCACAGAAAGGGCAAAATATTTTCATCTTCCCCACAATGCCAAAACCGGCCCTGGAGCCCACCCAACCTCATGTCCAGTACGCACGGAGGCCCTGTGCTCAGGGTATGAAGCGACAGGATTTTTGAGCGGAACACGCACCACAATCGTGTGTTAAGGATAAGAACGGTGGGACTCTACCTCCAGTTGCCTATACGTCGTCACATCGTGGTGTTTGCGTTAATTAAACACAAGGAAAGCTTTACGTTTAGTAAGCCTTGCCGCTAATTTTGGAGGAATCTTTCCGAAGTTCACATATCGAGTTTTTTTGTCGTTACATGTTTTAAACAGAACACCAGGCCGCAGTCTTTGGCAGGGAGATGAATTTCTTCTCGCTGTTCACCCAGTTAAAGATAACGCAGTTTGTTCCGCTGTACCTCGTAACTCCGTGTTTCGCCCCAAGCTGCGTGTATGATGGATCAAAATCTGTTTCGTTATGAAAGATTTGAATAAGAGTATAGGCCTCTCAGAATTTATTATGTGCGTAATTTCATAACGAGACTATTTTAACGCATTTCTGTATGACCATCCAGAATTTCATGAAGACGGTATATATTAATAGTATTATAAAGAAATTTAGTAGAATTCATTGTTGGAGACCGAACCGATTTGGAAGTGCTTATCTTACATAATGACCTTCCTCGTTCCCGTGCAATATCTCCCATTCAACGTAAGCAAGATTACGTGAATTATTGTCTCAGATGCCGTCCACGTGCGTCACACGCCACGGTGTATCCTTATCCTTGCTTTGTGTTAAAGAGCTTCCGTTGCGAAATATGGGTACACATACAGTATATGCAAGGGCCGATCAGAATAGCGAGTGGTGTAAGGCACGAAATGTCCTCGCCAGCTTAAACACTGACGTCATGGGATCGAATCCCACTCTGCGTTTATTCTGTGTTTGTGTTGTTCTGTGTAGGTAGCGACTTTGCGGCGGGCTGGTCCTTCACCCAAGGAGTCTTATCGATTGCATGTAAGATTTATAATTTCAGAATTAATTCTGAATGGAGCAAGCAAGAGAGCCTAACCCGTCAGGATGGAAAATATATAAGTTGAGATCTTGGTGGTTGGCTCAAGCGGTGAAACGACTTTCTTGGAAAATCGGCCTGCACACTCTTTATCAGGTTAGGAATTCCTCATCATGTTCCCCAGTTCCTTACGGCCTGTTCGGATTAATATCTTTAATACGCCTCGACCGCTTCATTTTCTCTTCTTTCTAGTTTTGGTATATGACGGTAGAGATCAACACAGTTGATACAGAGCTCGTAGAAAATTGCAGGCTACGTTGTGTTGACCCGCTTTTCGCGATATTAGACCGAACCGAGTTTAATGTAAAATAGCGTGGTATATCTGATGTACGGAACAAATTTGAAGTTTCGTGAGGCATATAGACCACCGATATCAATATTAATCTAAATGCTTTTAATGGCACGGGCAGACATAAGACACTTCCTCGTGAGCTCGTTTTATGCGCCGGAATGAACGTAGAAAGACGTCTGTAGTGCTAACCGTCAAGTGAGGCAATGTACGATTCAGAAATTGAAATAAACAGCTAAATTGGAGTTTGATACAGGCAATATAATGTACGAGTGTGAACTGGACGCTTTTGAATGCAAAGAATGGAGGGGGGGGATCCCGAAGTTGGGGGCATAAACTATATCTGCATGATTGTAACGAGGGTGGCAGCTAGCGACTGCCATTCATCAACAAGCTCGCCAAGCTTCAGTAAACAGACGTCACGATTCACACGCAAGTTGCTCGGCAACAAATCGACATGCATACAAACAAACATACTTGCTAACTCAATCCAGCATATACAAAATAAAAATACAAACGAAACATGAACACCTGTTGGTTCCTCTTTTCCTTATTTAGGCACAGCGGCATTGATGAATGGTATCAATTACAACACTGAAGGTTTTTTTTTTTCATTGGCACTACAACCCCAGTGTGCCTAGGCCTACCTCCATGAAACTCTCCGTTTCACTTCGGTTTACTAGATCTTAGACATATGGTAGGACTCCTTGGGCGGGTGATCAGCTCGTCGCAAGGCCTCTACCTGTACACAAACACAGAAAAACGCACACACACAAACTAAACATCCATGCCCTGAGTGGGATTCGAACCCACGATCCCGGCTTCCGAGCGAGCGAAGACAGTGCATGCCTTAGACCGCTCGGCTACCGTGACCGGCCTGTGAAGGTTTTAGTGACAATAATTAGTAATTTTGTGCAGTTACAGAGTTGTTAACAGTTTGCTTCGTGTCTTGTAGTAGCATATGTTGAGGGAGTGTTGTGTTTCAGTAGACACTTGATTTTTACAATGTGATAGTTGAACCCAAAGCCTGCTTATACTGAAGCTGGAATTTCGGCACGAGTCTGAGGTTCAATTTCCTCGCGACCTCTATCTCTGATATCTGCTTACTGATCCTTTTGTTGAAGCAGGAAACAGGATGCTGATCATGATAGTTTGCTACACATAGCTATCCCTGTAACAGGCCGTGAAGGCTCATAGGATTGTGAGAGGTCGAGGCTAGACAATCGGCTCACAGATGGCGGTAAGGTTATCGGTTTTACGCGCCGGCCGCCCTTTACTCCCCAGGAAAATTCCTGGTGCCCATTTCTGTCAGAGGCTGAGTTGACCCCAGGGCCACAGTGTGTCTAGAATAATTAGGCCAATTGAAAAAAATCCACCTCATCGGGGCTCGAACCAGCGTCCTTCTGGCTTGTAGCATAGTGTCTCAACAAACTACGCTACCTCGTGCCTCCTTACTACACATAGCAGAATATTAATTAATTAATTTATTATTGTTTGGGGACACAGAAGTGCTACAGTGGAAAACCAGAGGTCGCCCTCGCAGCAATGTACCCAGACTGGGCAGCCAAACCTGCCGTTTGTGCTTTCGCAGGAAATCGTTGTTCCGATATCTACACTTCAGTTGCGTTCATCCTTGTGTCGAGCCACCCGTTTAACTCTGCAGTTTAGCCCGGCAACGGATAACAAAATGCTCTAGGCAAAAAAACTCTTGCAGTTGTTTCGATTGTCGGAGCAAAAGCCAACGCGGGCCGTGGTTTTCGTAGCTCAGTTCTGGGAGAAGGGTGAGACCAAGGCGAAGGAGACAGCGAAAAGAGGATTTCAAAACCGGTAAGAAGTTAAAGGTAAAGCAACCTCTGTTCGTAATTAAGTAGCATTCTGCGGAGATGTATGGTGGTGGCCTGCAGACGTAGATTCAAGCCGCTTTCAGACAAGACACACGGTGGCTTGCGACTAGTGTCTGGGACACAGCCAGTCAACGCCACAACACGCACACTTAGTGGCTCTGACGTCAGAACTCCACGTTGATGTTGCCCTGAGTCAGATTTATCAGTTTCAAAATGTGTATCCACCATTTCATAAATGACGCTAGACTCTGTATGTCCCGTCTGAACGCTAGCAGACAACTCTATGCACTTCGAGTGGCCAGACCACAAGTCAGTGCCTCGGCCACTGAAGGGGAAAGACACAGCTGCGACACAGTGTCTTGGACGTGGGACACTGAGACGCTTGTGAGAACGCTAGTATTCACGCCAATGTGTGTGTCCTTTCACCGTATGTCTTGTCTGAAAGCGGCCTCACGTATACTTAATCCTGACACCGAACGAAGTGGTCACCTTCACACAGCCGTTGCATTATCTCCGTTAGCCACCGAGTAGGATGTAGGTGGGCATGATATCCGTTCTTGACCCCGCGGACAGGAGAAAGATACTTTTCCGGTAAGAGTCTTACCGTTGCTAGGAATCCAACCACCATTCCTCGGTCTGTCAGCCCTTATCCTACTCACTGTGTCGACTGATGTTTTCATTCATTCATTCTTTCTACAATGGCTGTACAGCCCTTTATTAGGCCCTGTCCTCCTGCAGGTTCGTAATCTATAGACAGTTCACCACGCGGCCACCGCGTTCGGCCGACTTAAGGGACCGGCGCAGAGATGAAGTGCCAGCAGATACATGAACCAACTGACTAATGAACGAACTACATTGGGCAAGTTTTTCGTGAAAAGCTGATAGTTGCTGAGGTAGTAAATCCCCCGTCTCTTACAGAATCCGAGGTTCATTGTTTGGACTTGGAACCGTGAACCATACCCTCAATACACCATTTATTCAAGATTCGCCTCTTGAAGTTACCAGAGTAAGTTTCTGTTGTTGTTACATTGGCCCCTTCACCGCGCAGTTGAAGCAGCTCTGGAATGCAAGTGTTTCATCCCACAAGATTTCCACGTTCAAACCCTAATTCGTGGAAGACAAAATCGTAATAAACACACCTGCATGACAAGTCTTAACGTAATAAGCAACGATAGGTCATGCCTGTATTACTGCAATAGCAAGGCTATAGAACTACACGAAGCGAGCGTAACTTGTTGACCTTCAAACATGTACAGCCACGGGCGTAAGAAAATAGATGGGTTTCAGTATTACAACATGGGGACAGGTATGTGGTAACTTATAACTGTATTTCTTTGTAGCTCTTTGTGCCGTCAGTTTTTTTTTTCAAGAAGTAGACTAAGTGTCCACACGTTGCTGGTGTGTCTGTGTCCAGTAATACCGGCATATGTACAGCATGTGTTTCGTCTGGAAATCTTTGGAAACAGGTTAGGAGAATGGAATTTACAGTTGCCATCCCAAGACGCCTTGAAGGTGGTGTGGTGACGAGCTCACTTTCTCTTGTATGCGTACGTATGTTGCTGGACTGCATACTTGCGACCGCTAATGTTGAGTGTTTCTCACTGGGGCCACGGTAGTAGACACAGAAATGTGGACCTGTATTTCAGGGAAACATTTGAAGCAGCTTGTAATGGTGGCATTTACAGTTATTTGATTTCTATAGGGAAGACTGAAAGTAGTTTTTGTGTTTAGTTTCTTGGAGTGGGGCGAGATTGAGTCGGTGGATGAGAATTGACAGGGGAAACGAAGTACTTAGAAAACCTGCCCTATGCCACTTTGTTCACCACAGATCCTACATGACCTGACCTCGAACCTGGGCCTTGGCGGTGGGAAGCCAGCTACTAACCGCTCGAGCTATGGCATGGCCGAGACTGAACTTGCCAGTTGAGTGGTCTCGAATTCGGCAATCTCTTGCATATCCCTACATTTCCTCACGCTCCTGATGATCCCGTGCAGCTTCTGCCGCCCATTTCATCAAGGAACGGAAGGGATTTGAAGGGTACCATCGTCACACTTTGCTCGTTTCCAAATCTGCATGTAAGTTGCAGGATTGTGTTCGGTGTTGTCGAATTTTATGTTCTGGGACCGATTCGAATTTACTTGCTGCTTTCTCCTTGATGTTGATTAGTTAATTCGCTCACCATCTTGTATATTGAGAAATGTTGCTGTCTTGAATATATTGAGTGTGTAAACTTACTGACACAGAGCTGCCGTAACATTGTTCTCTCTCAGGTAGGTTGGATAGCCCTTTAGTACAAAAATAACTTGTATTCACCTCGGTTGCTATATCCCGTCGCTATTCATACTCCACTGTTTACACAGAATGAGTGTATTAACTTCAGTTATGTTGCGGATACAAGTGTATGACCATGACGTGAGAGCTTCCGTGTAAATCCATAAAACATTCCCATTAGTATCGAAAAGTGATTCAGATAAATATGTGCCAGATGAGGTCTATACTCACTTTCATTACAGGTGCCAATATTTATGTGATGAGTCGTTTCTTCAAAATTAATAATATCCATTTTAGTCATTATTATACCCGTATTTGAACAACTCCAACACAAATTATATTAAGAAAGCAGTCTTCTGGGATGTGGCACCGTGTAGATGTGGTGTCAACCGACGTTTCGGGGGAACGTATCCATCTAGAGACGGAGGCGGTGAGTTCCTCCGAAACGTCGGTTGACACCACATCTACACGGTGCCACATCCCAGAAGACTGCGTTCTTCATAGCGGCCGCCGTGAAAACCTCAAATCTTACACAGATAATATTCATTCATACAACGTATTTTTGACATGAAACATTGGAGCGTTGTGCATTTATATTATGCACTTCATACTGTCGCGGTTTGTGGGTATATGACTATAGACGGGTATGGATTGGAGTCATTGGAGTCATTGACCACTTGTATACAGCACTCGGAACTACACTTTACAGATCACTGACACAGGCTAGTGTCCTTAGTCTGTTGCAGTCTTCACTAGACGTTCCCTGGTAACTCCTTCGGCCGAGGGACATTCTTCAGCTTCCCGCACTCAGGCCCTGTTTGTTACAGCCGCCTGTGCAAAACTCTTTGTCAGCTGGCGACTTAACTAACTGGTTCCCAGGCTGGCGGCCATGTCACATTCCTAGTGTTCTCTTCACAGGCTGACTTCCAACTAACAACTGAACCCTGTCTCGTCTCGCCACTCAACTGAACTGCTGAAGAATACAACCACCATCTGCTTCGTTGCTTCGAACTGTCCTGCTTATAACATCTCGGCACGGACCACGTAGAAAAAACCGTTTCCATGGGCATAGCCCAACAGTCTCGAGCTTTGCATAGAAACGAGTGTTTGTTTGTTCGCTTGTTGCATACCACTGGCTGTACTCGTTAAACACGAAGGCCGCAGAACGATAATCGCTTGTCCGCGGGCTGTACAAGGGTTTTTTGTTAGCAGCTCGATGCCGCCTTGCCAGTTTGCGGGCTAAACATATTGAAAACTGCAACCGAAGTCATATAAATTTAACCAGAGTGTACAGGAAAGAAAAGGCATCAGATTAAAAATGGTACCTTGTGGTAATGTGTTAATTGTTGTCGCTTATTACCATCACATAGTTAACACAGCAAATGGTAAACGTCCACAGCAAAGAAATCTGTTATGTTCATGAGACATGATGCCTCTGTACTGAACTTGAATTTCCTACAGGCATATCACATGCCGATAAGTCCCGGGTAACTCTGGCGTGCCGTTCGCCCAGAGGCAGGTGTCCGGGCGAAAATCCTTTGGCGTCCAACTTTGGGGGAGCGCGTGTAGAGCCAGCCTAGTAACTAATGGAAGTAGCCATGGCACGACAAATGTTGAACTAATGTGTAGTTTTTCTGTTTGTCCTACCGTCATCATCGCTTTCTCCTCCTCTTCCTCTACTTCTCTCCTTCATTCCTTTCATGTCACGGAATTACTGGCTTCAAGGCCACGGAATGGGCCCCCATGCCCCCTCCCCCCGCACAGCTCCCTGTTTACATTGCTGCATTGCCAGCTTTGCTATGCTGCAGTTGTGGCTGTCTGCACGTATAGCCAAGCTGCCGTTGCATTGCTATTCGTGAATTTTAATGTTATTCTCTCTTCAACGTGGGTAATATCCGCAGTTATTGTCTACCGTTAAATTGTTGAACTCGGTCTGGTGCTACGGGCGGTCGCTCTGAAACGTCCTCGGCCATTACAACACCAGTGAGGCGGCGATAAAAGCAAAGGCAGAGTTTCGCCCATGCTTAACTGATTAAGCACTACACCATGAAGGCTTACAGAGAAGTGGATGTTTAGATCCACAGTTTCTTGATCTCCGCATTGATTGGAGGTGAGTGGTTAGCTTCACGCCCCTGCCGCTTTGCCCCCTGTACTACCCATTGGATAGGGTGCTGTGTGGGCCCCAGAGCCGGTTTGGACGACGTGGAGAAGAGAAAATTCTTGATCCTACCAGGACTCGATCTCCGACCTATCTGTTGTGTAGCCCGTGGCCGGTCGCTGTACCGACTGCGTTATCTCCGGCTCATGTGAGGCGAGGGAGAGCTGGGAGATCCGATATCAGAAATCAGAAGAAACCGGCTCCTCACAATTCGCATAAGCTTTTGAAGGAACCTGATCCGTGTGGTGTGGATGGCAGCAATTGTACCCTCCCATCCAATAGGATCTGCTTCTACCCGATAAAAAGCATTGCGTTACGGGCGGGACGATGTTGATAAAGATGTATTGTGTCGAACAGTGGGGGATATCCTATAGCTCAGCATTAAGAAAAAATTGTGCAGAAGGAATTAAGGCTTTCTGGATCACATTGATTAATCTGAACGAATGTAATGACGGAAGGAAGTGTTTGATGCAGAGAAGTGATCTTGTAGGAGTTTGTTAAGCAAATGTAAGACTTGCGTTCAGCAGGTAGCGTAGGCCCATTTTTTTTTCCATGCTTGGATTAAACTTTGGCAAATTAGAATCATCCTAAAAATGTGTTTCGCAGGTCTGTCCCGATGATGTGGATTTTTTCAGTTTACCTAATCATTCCAGCCGCACTGTGGCCCTGGGGCCGACTCAACCTCTAACACAACCAGGAATCTTCCTGGCGGTAAAAAGGCGGCCGGCGCGTAAGCCTGACAACCTTACCGCCATCTGTGAGTCGATTGTCTAAAGAAACTGTAGGAGCCTCGACGTCTGACAACCCTATGGTCTTCCACGGCCTATTACAGGGATAGCTAGGTCTGATGGTATGGGCTGCCGAAAAGTGTGCCAGTTGGGAAAGGAAGCCCACTTCCCCCCAAATTGTGCCATGCCGGTTTTGATAAAACAGTCTTCGTAAAGGAAAGAGAATAAATTTTCGGTCCAAGGCAAACAGATTAGTTCATAGCATCGCTCAGAGCAGTTGCTATTGGGGTATCGTGAAGAAATTTCCGTCAAGACCATCAACAAGCGTGAAATTATTGGCTGGTTTAAAATGAAGAGTAGCTCGAATCGCACCGCAGCCAGAGCAGAGTTTCGGAGTGTAGACTCGCCGAGGACATGAGCCGAACGAAATCTGTGACGTGCTGGAATGCGAGGTTAAACTATTACCCACCAAACCATCAACAGCTTAATCCTGGGAACTGATATTGGCGCAGGCGAAGAGAGGAATTATGGCCGGAAACAAATCTGTTGAGCGGTCCTGTTGACAGGGTAGCAGTTCAAGGTTATGTAATCAGGTTGCAAGAAGAGGATTTTAATTAAAATAACGCGGTAGAGAAAGTATAATTGAGGCAATAACGAGTACTAAGCCCAAGGGACAGTAACATCAGCAGAGGAACCTGAGGTAGCGAGCGATACATGAGCAACATTCAGTGTGTCAGATGGCCCACAGTTGTATCGAACATATTACGAAAACGGCGAAGATTTTAAACAAATCCCATCTATTTATGCAAGTACAAAACTTTACCGTATTTTTTTTTTCCTTGGCACTGCAGCCCCAGTGGGCCAGGGCCTACCTTCATGCACTTCTCCGTTCACTTAGGTTTTTCTAGATCCTGGACATACAGTAGGACTCCTTGGGCGGGTGATCAGCTCGTCGCAAGGCCTCTACCTGTACACAAACACAGAAAAACGCACACAAAAATCCATGCCCTGAGTGGGATTCGAACCCACGACCCCGGATTCCGAGCGAGCGAAGACAGTGCACGCCTCGGCTACCGTCACCGGCCTTCACCGTGTTTAGTTACCGATTAATGAGGTATTTATTCTTTTGCCACTTGCTTGTTTCTTTTTTGGCTTATTTTTCCCGGTTCTGAAGATGTAGGGATCGTCGATTGATTTTCAGCGGACTACACTGCGTTATTCGTGGTATACCACGAGATGGAAATCTTCCTAACCACCGCAGTGAGAACCTCAGGTTATACGTATAGGTTGTCTTGTGTTATTGAGCACAGAATTCTGCACTACATTACATGACAGTAAAAGGCAGAGAATACAATTTATGAAGCCCCTATCTGTCCAGTTTTCTCTCTCGTACGTGATATATCATTTCAGTTCAAGCAGATATCAGCGACTGCGCTCCTAATGTAGGCAGTATTGCGGCGTAGATATCTACAGTATCTGTGGACTTCTACCGTCACTTAATTAGTAGACGCGGCATGCAAGTATAGTGCTTGCTTGTTCATACTGACCCTGCACTTTTGCTCTATGCTAATCAATTAACCTGGGAATTAGCGTGCATTATTTCATGTGGATAGCTTCCAGAGGACAGCACCGAAAGGTTTAACAGTGTGCAGCAAGGGCGAGAATTTCAATATCCGTAGCCAGGTATCTAGTATATCCGTGATGCTTCGCAGAAATTGCGGTGGCGATCGGCAAGCGTGTACACACGTCATTGCTACCAACTGCAGGAACCAGAGTCCTATTTTGTGACGGCAGTACGTCAGCTAGGCATGGGACCGTTCTCAGAAGACGTCGTCATTGGAACCTGTCGTGAGCTAGACAAACCCAGCCAACCTTCTTGCCTTATAATACCTCCCCAGTAAGGTAAAGTTGTCCCTGTACTTAACTAATTAAGCAACAAGCCATGAAGGCGTATGAGGGAGTGGATGTATAGACCCACATTTTATTGCCCTCGGCACTAATTGCAGGTGAGTGGTCATCTTCACGCCCCGGCCATTTTACCCCCGCAGGTCCCGATACCCATTGGACAGGAGTCAGCGTGAACCCCAAAATCAGTCGCGACGACATGGAGAAGAGAAAATTCTTGACCATACCTGGACTCGAACTCTGAACCCTCAGTTGTCCATCCCATAGCCGGTCGCTATAATGACTACGCTATCCCGCCTCCCGTGCCTCCCCCAGTACATTTATGTTTTCCAAGTGGCTTCGTTGTAGGTTTTGCGACCAAAATTTTTGAAGACCCAAAACAGGCGATGTAACAGTTACTCTTGTTATGTAGTTTAATCGTTACATGTTGCACAAGAGATGGGATGTCATGTCGGCATACGTTTCTGTGGCGTTTGAGCATTTTATTTATTCCACCCACACGGGATCATGTTCTCATCTGTCTGCTGGCCGCGTTAGTGTTTTGTATATTTCAAGTAGTTACGGACCCACTCTGTAACATTTGAATAAAGTGTCTGTAAATTATTGCATTTATATAGACGCAATGACACTTTCTTACTAGACTCTTTTATCTTACCACTGACATATGGTGAGCAGAATTCTCGTGTATTTAAGCCTGCTAGGGGGCCGTAATTTTAGGCCTCCATATTTTAATGTGAAGGACGCGCTGGACTGGAGCCCTGTGATGTTGCGTGACACAGCGGCTAGTGGGGTGAAGGGTGGAGCAGAGCAACAGAAACTTGTGGAGCTCCTGCGGGACCTGTTGCTTCTCGGCAGAATGGCTTCTGACCGACATCGGGGCATTTCCGGGCTGGTTTGTGTCTGACCTCCTAGCGCCCACATTAAACTTGTCTAAGTGCAGGACTGTACAACAATGATGTGTCGAAATGGAAGTAAGAAGCGCTGTTATAAATACGAATTGTGATCTCCCTAACCATAACAGCCAGCTGAACTAGCTCATGGAGCCAAGCCTTTCACCGGAAATTAATAATCGCCCAGACATTTAAGAGTTTACGTGTTTGTGCTATCTTTGATTGTAGCATAGATCAGAAACTGATAGCCCAGGCCGGGTCAGGTCAGGTGAGGTCAGGTCCTGTTTCACTTTCGTGGACGTCCTTGATAACGTACGGCATTTTAAAACAAAGTAGAACAGTAGGCATAAAAGATCTTGTTCCAGACGATTTCAAACAGATAATGCCACAGATGGATTTTTACTTACGCTGTCTTCGCTTTCGGTATTGTTCGAGCAGGTTGTTAACACAGAGAAGTTCGTGGGCTTTTCACTGAATGCGCGAAAATTATTCAGTAGGAAACTGTGGGATAGGTCCTAATGATTTTCTTGAAATATCTAAACACGTGATACAGTGCCCCATTCCATATCCGTTTTTCTTCACTGTCATAGTGTTGCAGAATCGGGTAGTATCGCCGATATGTCGTGTCGAAATCTGCACTGCTGATCTCCAAGAGTTACATCCGCGTATGGAGTTACCGTTGAGAGAAGAACGTTGGGTAAAATGTTGCATGAATTCGCGGAGAGCGAAATTTCTCTATGGATTCTGCGGTTTTATCGTCCCGGTCTCTCCGCCCCGCCCCCTGCAACTGAGCGGTGTCCTCAGCAAAGTACGTCCGTTACAACGGACGCATTTTGTGCGCAAAGTACTGACTACCAGTCTGAGTGAGAATAAAATTTAAGACCTGACGATTGTGTATCAGTACTGTTACAGACTGTTTTGGACATAATCATCTCAGATTTTCACTTGAAGCGACGTTCCAGAAACCGGACTCTGCCTTCGTCTTCAGGCGGTTGGACCCAATCTCCGGCTGTCGATTGGTCCCAGCTGAGTAGACGGGAACGGACACAGAGCCGTAACTTTGTTCTAAATAATAATAAAAAAGCCAGGACGATGGATATTGTCCAAGAAAGTGAGTAATTGTAAGGGCTGAGAGCTATCTCCCAGCACTTGTTAATATATTTTAATATACCTACACAGTATCACAAATGTTTCCTTCAGAGTATAGAGTTTTGGTGCCGCGAACTGGAGAAGGTAGGCACAGGTATGAGAAATTGCACCGGGCTAAGGCGGGATTGTCTTGTTCGTTCTACTCAACTCTGTATACCAGGGGTGGGCTACTGCTACTTCGGGGCCAGATGTGTATTGTAAGATTTGAGGCTTTCACGGCGGTGACTATGAAGAAAGCAGTCGTCTGGGATTTGGCACCGTGTATATGTGGTGTTAACCGACGTTTCGGAGGAACATATCGCCTCCATCTTCAGGAGTCTTCAGGAGTAAAAGCAGTCTGCTTTTACCGGTTCTCACGGTCTCTTCGCTTGCAGATTTCTTATATTTTTTCTTCTACCCTGAAGATGGAGGCGATATGTTCCTCCGAAACGACGGTTAACACCACATATACACGGTGCCAAATCCCAGAAAACTGCTTTCTTCAGATGTGTATTATTTCGAAGCGACCGCGGGCTGCAGTACCCGCCAAGGAATTCCATGGATAACAGGTTTTTTACCGTACCTTTCGATGTCATTTCCAGTGATTGAACACATTTAGCAGGTAATAATAGGCTACAGGAGTATGTAAGAATTGTATTATAAGTATTAGGATAGGATAGCCGCAATTCCGCCCGGTGCTGTGAAGGTGTAAGGATGAGCGCTGTAGTCATATCGTATGTGGAGACGGGATTTTCTTATGCCAGTTGACTTAAATTGAGGTCCACGACTTGAATTTACATAAATGTAGGACTCTACACTTATTTTAGCTGTTACACTCTTTGAATGAATGATTAAGAATTAGTAAAGGGCCACATTGTTAATAATACCTGAATATCGCAGCTCAGGTCCGGCCGCTGGCCGTAGTTTGTCGCTACTGATGTAGATTTGCAGTATTCACATTTATACTCTTCTTTTCTTTCCCAATCGGTTACACGTAGTTCTTTAATTTGCTGTTCAGAGCGTTAAATATCGTTCGCCATTTGTTTTTAAATTCACAGTTCTGCAAGATATTTTATAGCTTTTACTCTGTACGTGGTGTGTAAATTAGTTTTGCAGTATATTGCGTGATTAATTAGAACTTCTAATTATATTCTAATGTCATGAGCCCGTAACGAAATAACGCGATAAATGTAAACCACGTAGATTGCCCTCCACATATCTTTACACCAACAGTGTGTTTGGGTTGGGTACATTTACGTCTGAAGTTTCACCCGACGGTAAAGGAACGAAATGCGCTGGTGTTGTTTTCTCATCCCTGCTCTGAAGAGTAATGGATTCTGTCATGCTTCAGAGCCATCTGTCGAAGCTGTGGGTTAAGCGGAGATCGTGAGTTGAATTGCTTGGAGAGGAATTTTATTTTCTCGCCCCTAGCCACAGAGGGATTAAAATTATAGCGTCGTAGCCATCACTGACCCTTACAGTTTGATTTTCATTTCCACACGGTTGTTTTCCTTCTCTCTTTTAATCATATCAAATAGAAGGAAAAGTGATAGAGCCATATCCTACTTACTGTTCGAGAAGTTCCTAAGTAGTTACCCCAAACAAAGGATCTTAGAAGATGTCAGCGTGAAAATAACAGTATAGTTTTAATGCACAACACAGATATGGTTGATAAAGGCTATGGCAAATTCTACATAGCCCTACGAATTCAGTGTTCAATGTCATTGCAGCATGCTGTGAGCTTAAGTTAGGCCCTTGTCCTTTACGCCGTGATCGTCTGTAATGTGTTAAGGTACGTGTGACAGTGACAAGAAATTTCCCCCCTTATCCTGTGTAGCGGTTTGTGTTCCCTCGTGTACTTAGGCATCTCTCAGCAGTACTGTTACGTGGGCCGATGAGGTACATTTCACTGTGATCCTCAACTGCGTCCTGTTCTGTTTAGGGCTAAAACAAATCAGTGTTCGCAGCCTTATTTCCGCCAGTTTCATTTGCAGTTGGCAGTGTTAGCATCTTTCTTGTACGCCATCCTTCGTTATGATCCCGTCGTTCCTTCCTTATTTCCTGTTCCCGTTGCTGTTTCCTGTGTCTTCTCACTTGGCCCTGTGCCACATCTTGGCGTGTTGATGGCGGCTGGCTAGCGTGTTGGCGTGACGTCGCCGCTTTTGTCGTGGAGCGAGGGGCGTTTCAGTATTCAAGGGCAACGCTGCGTGCCTCAGCTTTTCTCAATGGCGAGCAGTCCTGCTTTTTTGCAGAGGCCGGGGTGCAGTATGCAGTGTCTTGAAGTTAGTTTTACGAATAAATATTTCATTTTGAATATTGTTTCTTTGGGTCAGTATAGCGAGAGGCTACGGTCTGGACAACCGAGGGGTCGGAGTTCGAGTCCCGGTAGGGTCAAGAATTTTCTCTCCACGTCGTCCAGACCGGTTCTTGGGCTACCCAATCTTCTGTACAGTGAGTACACGGGCTCTTATCCTCGGGGTTAAAGCAGACGGATCGTGAAGCTGGCTGCTCACCATAGTGTCGAGGTCATGAATACGTGGATTTGTACGCCCACTCCCCCATACGTCTTCACGGCGTAGTGCTGAAGTAGTCAAGTACAAGGACATCTTTTTTTACATACTGTTTCTCTTGTGCCGGTGGTAATGCATTAGTGCTTATATTCAGTTAAATAAGATGTAAATGCATTTGTTGCGTTCTTTAGAAAGTGAGAACAGGATGTCTTGTATGGAGGCTGTAACCAAGTATGAGCACTTGAACCATTTACAGAATTTTAAAAAGAAACCGCAGTGGACCACATTAACTAAACGTTGTCGGGCAGTTCCCTTTTCAACCATATTAACCCAAAGTCACTTTTACCTAAGACCATAGATAGATAAAGAGGTCGAAAGTGAATCTGATAAATTTTGAAACAACACCATTCGGGAAACGCGCGTTGTGGACATTATGCAGTACTCTCTTTGAAAACGCGTACTGTAACACTTCTTTGTTCTTCATCCATGTTTGTTTACTATAAATATTCCGATTTACTTCATGTTTTTTTTTGTGTCATATGAACTTGAAATCGCAGTAGGCGCGAGTTGCATTTTATTTTATTTTATTTTATTTTATTAGTTTTGCCATTTGTTCTATTTATATATAATTTTATTCGATGTAATTGCCTGTAATTACGATGAAGTGGTGCGTTATCGGTATGCCAGGTAATAAAGCATTATTATGCGTTGTTTGCATACAGTGAACACATCTGGGGGCCTGTCAGCCGTATGCCTGCCTGTTAGATATATGAAACTGCCGAAGGTGAACTTTGCAAGTGCTTGTTCAGTTACTCCACGACTTCTGCAAGATGCACATTATTTTTTCCAAGCTCTGCTATTGCCCATCATTTCAGGAACCTGAAACAATTGACGCTAGTATCATCTTTCACAAGCACTCTCTTGCGCGAAATAAAATAATGCTTAGAGTGACCTCGAGTGGCATAATGTTCGTTCCAAGTTTCGTGAAAATCGGTCACCTCGTTCGAGTCTAATTATGGGGGAACGGCGCGCTCATGCTAGGTCGGAGGCAGTCATGGTTATCCAGTAAGCCCGAATTTTCATCGAGGTAGAAACGTTGGCCACAGCTTGCATCTAAAACAAAGCAGCACGCCTGGAAATGTGTAGGGGATGAGATTTCATCTCTTGGCTGTCTTAGCTTCCACACCCATTCGCGAGAGGCAGCATGAAAAATATTTTGCCTTGGTTTTGTAGCCGCTATTAGTTAACGCCGACTCGAATTGGCTACCAATTGCATCTCTTGACCCTGGGGTATAACCTTTCGCCACTCTTCAGCACTGAAGATGAAGAGTATGTGAAGTGTACTGAACTTATTCTTTCGTCTTACTTCGTTGGTCTTGTATGCCTGTAGATTACTCAGAAAGACTGTTGCTGCATGACAGTTGGTGCTCAAGTAATACGTTTTGTTGCTGGCAGTATCACAAAGGAGAAACAGAATAAGGTACAGGTGTTACACACGTTCGTTGTGTTAGTTAAAACTATGCCATGAAAGAATTTAATGCTCCCGGTAAATGTTATAAATCCGAATAATATAGACGACCGATTTAAAGTTGCTACAGGGAATGGAGTTTTCTTTTTCCTACCTTGTTCAGACCGGCCATACCTCTTACCGAATTGGTACTATGGGTAATGTGGCTGGGGTGTGGAACTAACCACTTACCTCCGTCCATTGTCGAGGTTAGAGCCGAGTGTAATTTTATCTCCGCTCCGCTGTACNCTGTGGCGCTACAGCCCCAATTTGGGCCTAGGCCTACCTCCATGAAACTCTCCGTTTCACTTCGGTTTACTAGATCTTACACATACGGTAGGACTCCTTGGGCGAGTGATCAGCTCGTCGCAAGACCTCTACCTGTAGACAAACACAGAAAAACGCACACAAACATCCATGGCCTGAGTGAGATTCGAACCCACGATCCCGGCTTCCCAGCGAGCGAAGACAGTGCATGCCTTGGACCGCTCGGCTACCGTGACCGGCTCACCATCCATATATGTTATATTAATATTGAATTGACACGCACGAATTTGAAATTTCCCCCAATGCCAAGAATAATTGAAATCGTTTGAATAGTGCTGGGGTTGAAACTTGCAGATGGACAGTTGATCAATGCAGGACATATAAAACACAGTTGTAATTCTTTTCTTATAGTGTTGCATCTTGTTTGTGGTGCTTACAGTTAAAAATGGAGGTACAGAAGACCAACTTCAAAACTCCCATTATCCAAACTTCTTAGAGATCTTCTTCTTTTCGCATTGTCTTTGTATATTTTCTTTTTAAAAATCTAAAATCTATTGTATATTTAATACTAGTCGGATCCTACCAAATGTTAACAAATTTCTAGCTCTGTAGTTCACGTATTCCGTCACCATTTGTGTATTTCCACAAGAATCACCTGACGATGGCCAGCCTGGACCTAAACATGTTGGGAATTAATAAATAAAAAACGTCTGTGTGATGGCGAAACCTCCATTTTTATATGTGGGTCATCCATATCAATTTTGAAGCGGATGTCACTCCGGAAGGATGAAAACTAAAACTTCTGTTTCATTGTGAATCTTTGGTCAGCAACATGAATCGCGTTCTTGCGCATCACAACCTGGATCCTGCAATGGACAGCTTTCTGGGAATGAAAGAACGGTTCCATCGCCGATGTTTAGGGATTAGGGCCTTTTTCTTGAAATTCTGTTTTCCATATTAATATTTTAAGCAGAGGTGAATTGTGTCTCTCTTGAGAGTGGCTGGTAGGGTTTTCACAATGAAGTCATCGCTGTATTTACAATTTTTTTTTTCATTACGCGTCTTCGCTAACGTTTGCACGTCGTTAAGGCATTGAGCGATGTTGGCTGGCCACGTTTGGCAACGTAGCGTTGACACTGTCACTTTTAACATTGGCTGTTTCCTGTCATTAGTTTCAGACGGGTTAAAATAAAGGGACGTTGCCAGATCTGTTCTCTCCAGTGTTTAATAGCATCTTTAATAGTTGTGTTTCATGAATGGCGTATCTTCTAAGTTGCATGTCCACATTTCTGGCCAAGTGATCGGACATACTTCTAGCCATAAAATTACATCTAGGGATTTCAGTCCAGCATCGCATAGTGTCTGGCACTCCTGCCAAGGATTATGAATGTCATTCCGTCATGGTTTTTCCTAATCCGTTCCGGATAACGGCAGTGTAATGCCATGTGTGGATCCTCACGCTTCATTCAACGTTATTTGCTATAATCTATAGTGATAGCTACCTTAAGTAAAGATGGAATGGAGGCATCACAACTGGGAAGAGAACACATTAATTTCTTTATATCATATTTTTCTTGTTTTAGAGACCAACGCTCGTTAAAGGACTTGTTTATGAAGTCTACCTGGATCCTATCGATAGCCTTATGGATACATTCAGTTTGACGCCTCGAGTTACAAATCAAGTGATTTGTTGCCGTTATGCTTCCATATTGCTCTTTCGGAAATTATCGTCCTCGTTTAATAACTGTAAGATTGATGGCACAAATAAAAAGAAAAGAAATAAGGCATAGACTTTTCAAAACACTTTGAAATATCTTGAACACTTTGGCATAGGAATTTTAAGCTGAAACGCCACACTTGTTTCCACAACGTTAAAACCCCATGAATATCACAGATTTGTGTACTTTCTTTCAGCATGCACCAGCGGAAACGTTAGAATACAAGGACAAGCACGAAAGTCTGATTTCGGAAGTACTTTCGCCTCTTGCTCGAAGTAGGCGATGTTCTTAATCGTGACCGATTCTTATGCTAGAAATGTTACTTGTAATTTTTTATTATAAGATCCCTTTCTGTGCCATAAGATTTGAGGTTTTCACAGCGATGAGTATAATGATTATGATCTTATGGGATGCAACATTGTGTAGTTTGGTAGAAGAAAGTGAAGATGGGACTGCAGGTTTTATGGAAACGTTGGTACCCATGTACCAGGCTCCACGATTTCACGTCCGAGATAACCGTAATGTTTGACTTGATGTACCATCTGTTCTGTTTCGTGCTACCTTTTTACATGGAGGAGTGGAGGTTGTTACGACTGCAGACTATATTTGATGGGGGGTTTGGTCAGAAATTAGCCAATAAACATGGGTTCTACGCTTTTTTGCATGTGCAGAGATAGTTTGATGGGAACCGTGGAGTTGCAAGTTCAAATACTGATATGGGCGTGGTTGATATATATCCTTGTCGCTGTCTTTTAGATAGCTCTTGCAATGGGTCGAACCTCTGGTCAAGGATTCCGAACGAAATGAATAGTCCTACACCCTGACCAAACATTTCTTTGTAGATAGATAAAAGCAAAATTTCTTCTGTACCCAAGTAAGGATACTACGCCATGAAGGCGTTTACGGATTGTGGATATATTCTAAAATATCTGCACCTTCTCAGTCTTGCTGTAATTGGAGGGGTTATGCTATAATAAGGTAATTCAATTCAATACTTTATTATGTATGTGCCGAGTCAACAGCCGCAAGGCGCAAGAGCGCAAGGTAGATACAAGTAATTTACATTATGGACAAACACAGCATAAAGCCAAAGACAAATTACAGGCAAGGACTGGGGAAAACACAATAATGTAGACAAGTAAACAAACAAACAAATGATAATAATAGTAATAATTTCATTAATATAAATCAGTAATGCAGACAAGTAAACAAACAAACAAATGATAATAATAGTAATAATTCATAAACATAAAACTTGGTTGTTATTGAGAACTGAGAAATGAAGCGTATAAATATTTAATTGAGAAATGAAAAGTATGGATTTTCAGAGAGGATAACAGTAATAGTAAGGAAACTGAATACATTTTTAGCCATTTAACAATAGGCAGCCCTAACAGCGAAAGTACGAAGTGGCAGAAGAAGTGCTGGTGGAATCATCGGTCCAAGCTCGACATCGGATCGTTTGTGGCCCTCGCTTTTGGCACACGCCACATTTAGGTTACGCCATCAACAGCTCCCTCGTTTGGTGCCCGTGTCCATGACATTGCATTTGTTCGCGTGGGTGGATTGTATGAACAAGGTTAAAACGCCTTCTGTACCGCTCAAGTATGCTGCAGAAGTAATTTGGGTGTGGCGCGTCGTGTTCTCCAAAATCTTGTTTCTCATCTATGTCGGGATCCTCTCTCCTCACACTACCGGTGTGTGTTTGTATTCAATTTCCAGTCCTCCCTTCCACCTTCCGGCTTTTAGAAAACGTCATATTTATCTTTATAACTTTTCCCAACAACAAGTGATACGACGTTGCTTACGGTGTTTGCGAGAACGTTTTCCTTCTGTTTTGAGTCGGGGGGACGAGCTAGAAATTTCATCTTGAACAGTTTGTTTTTTCCCCTCTGAAACTTAAACAAATGACTGGGAAGACGAACCCAGGCACTGGACCAAACAAATACATGCCTCTTCTCAAATATTTTGTTGTCGGATACTTTTTGATGTCTCGAGAGAGACAAATATTATTCAGCTGCCATGAACAGCGAATCCTTGAGACATTTGATTTCATATGACAGGGCAACCCCTTTCAAAGCCCCGAGATACGTAAGAACCGAAAACGCAAGAAAGCGGTGACAACCTTGCCCCGAATGAGATTGGAATAGGATGAAGACCGGATGCGCCGTAGGTCGCGCGCCCACTTTGCTGAGTACATTTTATGAGTTCATTTTTGGTTTGTTTAAAGAGCTGAAACTTCCTTCATCAGTAACAAACTGAGTGCCTGATCAGAGACAGGCCCCAGACGTATAGGCCTAGGACGTCATAATTAGCAGCCTTGCCAGGGCTACTGTTTTCTCCTTTCTAAACGAATGTTAGCCGCTTTGGTGAGTGTTACTTATTGTAGCGTGTACAGCCGTTGCTATGCAACGGCAACGAAATGGATGGATATATCTGGACTGTTTCTGGGCAACTGTGGGGTAAACACGTTCCCGCAGCAATAGACATAAACGTAACAGTAGAAGAGCTGTGTTTTCTCTATGGTCGTTGCTGAGATGCTATAAGAATGGGTCAAGTTTAGAGCTTAGTCGTCAGTTGAAAGTTCTGTACGGGAGCCTATGAAGAGGTGACTTGACCGCGTTGAGCTGAAGAATCTCCACTGTTAGAAGCCGTTGCCAGGGAATGCCTGGTGAAAAAACAGTAGGCTGGAGAAGACTTATCGGCCGCTGTGGTGATTTGTGAATTGAGATTAGCGATAGAGCTGTAATTACTTGTAATTACGAGTCGTGTGTATAAGTGGTCAGTAAATCCCATTACCAATACAGACCCCGTCTGTAGGCAGATATTACGGTATCATAGACATCCGTTTTGAAATGGTGATTACGCCACATGTGTCGAGATACGAGTGAAGGCGATGGCCATGGTTGTTATATGCGAAAGGCCTGTTGTTTGCTGGAAGGCAGGCGTGCTTCAGTAAGCCGTGTTGCAGTCGCTCCCTACCCTGATTCGTGTATTCAGAGCAGGTCTCTTGTCTTTGTTTTCTCTCCTTGCTGGATGTATTGCACGAATATATCACTTATTCTCTGTCAGCGTCTATATTCGTAATCCGTTTTCGATCTCTTTCCGTTATTTATTTTTCACACGGGAAATGTTTCTGCTTTTATGTGCTCTACAGGGTGGTTCTGAATATTATATCATGACCTTTTTGATTCTCTTGGCCTTGCGATCTTTGTCTCGCCTCGGTATTGCGGCCTGTTGTTACAACGATTTCTGGTTCTAACCTCGCGTGCGGTGGCCTGTAAATGCTGTTTCAGCGCATTTAGCATTCAGCAGCTAAGATATCTGAGCTCTGAATCGGCCTCGGGGGGTGGATGCTGATGTACTGTGCTGATTTTCGTCGAAGGGGTTTGATTCATTCTGTTATTCATGTTAGTTTTATAGGCACGACACAAGTAGATAATGTTCCAAGCGTGAAGTTTCTGTACATTAAGAACTGTAGTGCGGTGTTCTCAGTTTATATGCCGCAACATTAGAAATTAGTTTTGTCTCTTAAACAGTTAATTCTCATTTTTTGTACTGCTGCAAATGTAGTGTGATTCAGTCGTGAGGTGATGCTGTCAGAGGCTGGTAGCGGAGGCCGAGGACCGTTCGGGAGCCCAGCGGAAGGGCAACGCCCCTCGTTGGAAGCCGCTACTAAGTAGCGGCAATGAAGACATGACTGTGGACAGTAGTGCGTGCGTAGTCACGCGCTGTTTCAAAGTGTGCAGTAAATCGAGTAATCAATCCAATATCCGTCTGCAGTCACACTTCATCACGTGACAGTATCCTGTATGACAGGATAATAGGTTTTCTCAGAATTCCAATTTTTAGTCGCTATATTTTGTTTTCCACATATTCTCGGTTAAAGTTTTCTATAAATTTTAATTAACGGATGCTACGCATGTATGTGTAGTACGAGTCTGATTACGCGTGTTGCAGAACACCATTGTAGACTCTCGTAATCAGTGAAATAGCGGGATAATGTTTTAATGCAAATCAAATAAATAACCCCCACGTCAAGAGCGGCATTGAGTGTGAAGAAGTCACACTCCTCTTACTGGCATGAAAGTTTAGGTCTTGCCATGGCGTTTATCCAAAATGTCTGGAAAGATCGCGGTGGAACAGCGCTTGATTCTGGTCTTTCAGTCATTCGCTATGCCTGTGAAGTTACCCCACTTTTTGTTGAGTGTAGAGTGGATGTTAAACCCCACCTATTCTTAATACAAGATGGAGATTAGTGGTCTGTTGCACGGCCTAACTATGTGCAACCGTCTGGAAATAATGGCTAAGAGAAGTATCAGCAGCTGCCTGGAATTGAACCTCAGACTTAAAGTCTGTGGCCAGCCACTCTACTGAGTTGTCTGATTCATCAGTAATTTTGATAGATCTGGGACATGGGTTCTAAACCCCTTTTCTGCCAGCACACAGCTTGAAGCCTGGAGTACTCTCTCTCTCTCTCTCTCTCTCCTTCCCCGCATATCAAATTTTTCGTATAAGAGACCAAGTTAATGAAATAAATTAATGAACGTAGCTGAAGAGAGTTCATGTTATCTCTCATTGAGATGATATAAGTCTACTGAAAGCGGAAACGCAGGAAGAGTGGAGATTTCATTGTTACTGGTTGTTTCGTCAGGTCCCTGTTAGGCATTTAACCAGTCTTCATGGCCTTTCCTCGTTTGACGCCCTCCCTCATAAAGATGCATAAACTTGGTTTCTTTACAACTGGCACCAGTCGCACGCTGATTAAGAATCCCTTGGATTATTGGGAGAAACCAACCCCGGGCATGCAGTGCGAGTCTCAGCGGTTGTCAAGATATCTTTTCGTATCTTGAGAGGCGTCAGTCTGTTCAGAAACATCCTGTAGTTGCAACTTTACTTATTCTGTCGGAAATGATCTTCACTTGTTTGATGCTACAAGGCTCTCTGAAGCACGATTTGCAATTCACACTTTTGCTCCAATGAGTTTTGTGATTCGTACTCGTTTCTTTCCTTTATCTCCTTTTTATTTCCACGTTTCTTCACGACTTGTGTTGATGCAGTTCTCCTTGAGCAAAGCTTAACGGGTATCATGCTACTGTCTGTGTAAAACGGGTCTTGCATAATCCCAGATGATATGCCCAGGACACATGTAACTAGTTCTGTATGGCTTTCGTCAGTAATGTTTCACTTTACCTGATACCTCTATCGCAGGCAGCGCTTCTTAAATGTAATGCGTTTTGTTTGGATATGTTGTAAATTCTCGAATGGTATTTCGGGTGACAATTTGAAGTTTCTGCAGGAGTGCTGTTAACCAGTCTACAGTTGGCGACCAGCCAGGCCAAGGAAGTTAGCTCAAACGGTAACCGGTCTGACTTGTGATCAGGAGGTACCTGGTTCGAGTCTCGTGCGGAACACTGGCTATCATGACTCAGGTTTTCTAATGAATCAGAATGACCACGGCAGCCCTTGTCCATATCCTTTTCAACTTACCGTTCACAGACCATTCCGTCATTCGACTGTATATATTCTGAGCTGTTGACAATATCGTTAAAGCATAAGAGGACACAGAGAGGCTAGGGTGTATTCACACGTGGACTCGTTCCAGTTTCTGTGTTAATGGCTCGCTGCTTTGAGAACCCGGTCGCTGTTTAAAATGTATTTGCTGTTTCGTAGTTACTAGTCTCCTGTCCAGTGGATACCTGGGGCCCTTTCCGTGGGTTATAGTGGCCGGGGCGTGAAGCTGACAGTTCACTCTCTGCCAGTGTCGAGGCCAAGCATACGTGGATATATACATCGACTCCCCCAAATGTCTTCATGGCGTAGTGCTTAATTAGTTAAGCACAGGGACAGCTTGCCTTTACCTGTCTGTGGTTACTGTTTGAGACAGTTTGGTTGCAATATTATTTATTTTACTTGGAAATGGGGGGTTTACCCGGTGGCAGTGATAATACAGTAAGATACTACACACAAATAAGACACATCACACAAATTTAACACACTACGCTCAAACAAAACAACACAACACAATACACAAAACTACACAAACAATAAAGGACACTACCCTGCAGTTATTCGAGAACCATTCACTGTTCACAGTCTTGCCTACCATGTGGCCACTATTTATACACTTTGAGGGCTCAAATGTTTCGCTTACCATTTCTCTGCTAGTTCCCATGTTGTATTTGACATTTCCGTTTGTGTACAATATCTGTGCCAGTATCTGTGTACTGGATACATCTGTTTTAGTATTTGGTTACCATTTACACCTTTTTTGTGCTAGTGTTCTTGTTGCGTGTAAAATTTCTGTAGCAGTACCCGTTTGCTATTTACGATTCTGTGCCAGTATGCACTTAACTTCTAGCACCCGGCTACGTATATTTCAGATTCTTTTTCCCTATTACAGAGCGCACAATTTGGCGAATTGGTATCATAACAGTTTATACTGATTATTGCATATTACCCACTCGACCTCACTTTTGATAAGGAATAACATATTCGTTATAGTGATTTCTATCCTGGCTACGTTTTGTGCACGCGACAGTCATTTTGAATAGATTCTTGCGCAGAGGCCGTGCACGCAACTTTGTTACTTTAGAATTTGAGACACTTGCTCTGAAAGTAAGTTCAGTATTGAAAATGCAGAATGACTAATTTTGATTGCGAAGGGTATAGAAGCGTTGCTTTGATAAACCAGTTACACAGCGCCAAAGAGAAAACAACACACCACAAAATATACACGAAACCCAGAACACATGCATATAACAAATTAGTTATGGTATGATATTTAAAAACAGGGGGCACGTGGTAGTGGTTAGGGCACTATGCTACAAGTCGGAAGGTCGCGGGTTCAAATACCGATGAGGTCATTGGATTTTTTCAATTGACCTAATCCTTCCGGCCCCACTATGGCCCTGGGGTTCACTCAGCCTCTAACAGAAATGAGTACCAGGAATTAAATAAAATAGTTTTCCTGGGGAGTAAAGCGCGGCCGGCCCGTAAGGCTGACAACCTTGCCGCCATCTGTGAGCCGATTGTTTAGATAATGTCGGACCCTAAACGTCTCACAACCCTATGGGCCTTCACGGCCTGTTACAGGGGTAGCTTTACTTTTTTACTTATGATATTTAAAGACAAAAAAATAAATAATTTAAAACCATTTTATTGCATTAATGCGCGAAGTGTAGCAGCATGACATCGAGGTAGCAGTTTCCTCTGAACGCCAGTTGGGCAGGGACATGAAGTGTTCCAGTAAGAATAAGAGACGAATGCTTTTGAAGTATGAGTTTTAATACAGCGACGAAGTTGCGCAGAGACGGTGAGAAGTGCCAGTGATAATTTCGAGTGTACAGTGCAGCAGAATGCTGCAGTGTAATATTGTGACATATTTGGAGAGACTGTAGATGAGGTTTTGGATTGGATATTGNGCGCAGAGACGGTGAGAAGTGCCAGTGATAATTTCGAGTGTACAGTTTTGGATTGGATATTGGATTTATTGAACACTTGTGCACACGATTCGGAACTACAAGCAATCACAGCGTCGCCACTAATCTCGACGAATCACAAATCACCACAGTACTCTCTAAGCCTTTTCTAGCATGCTGTATCTTCAGCCGTTCCCTGGTAACGGCTTTGGTAATGGAGATTCTTCAGCTTCCGCGCTCAAGTCCTCTTTGAATGGCGGCTCCCTTCCAACTGTCCCTTTTCTTCACAGTCTCCCATAGAGAACTGCCTTGGTTGCCCCAGTTGTCTCCCTTAAGGCCCGCGAAGGGAACACCGTTCATTCTCGTATACTAACAGTTTCCACTGAACGTTTTTACCGAGCCGTTCCCCAACAGCGACCGTCTGTTATTAAGAATTTTCTGCCTAGCAGTGGACGTCGCTGCCGTTATGTAGACACGAATGTTTCAGAGCCGTTCGCTAGCAACGGTTGTTTCTCTGGCTCC